>NC_133325.1:803527205-803845538 GCF_042186555.1 Aquarana catesbeiana
TCAGTGGGGAAGCCACTGACAGCTGAAGATTCGTTGGTTGTTAAGGACGCGACAGCTGGCTTCCCGCCCCCCCCGGTTAGCAACCAGCTATATACAGTGTTAAAATAATAACCGCAAAACACATCAAAAATCACATCACAAACGCAACAGTTGTGTTTCTGGTACCATTGAAATCTATTACCCACATATCGTGTGAAAAAAGTCCCTAACCATTTCCAAAAATGCAATAGCCGCAAAACGCATAGTACTATAGGACTGTAGAGTGTTTCTGAAAACTGTAAAATGCACTAAAAAATGCATAGGTGTGAATCTAGGGTCAGGGCCAGTTCACACTGGAGCCATGTGGTAACCCTGCGAATCCAGTGTGGGTTCCCGCATCACATACAACTCGCAGGTAGTTCACACTGCCATATGCGAACTGCTGGGAGTGTCAGTAGAAAGATAATGACACCCTCAAATCAGTTTGCAAATCGCAGAGTGAACTGCAAATTCAGACAACACTCATGTGATCCGATTCTGCTGAGGACCAAAAAAAGGGTCCTGTGCGAGTTGGTCCAAATGCGATGCAAATTCAACCATACAGTCTGTATGGCTGAGTTTGCATCACACAGACATCGCATTTGATGTGCAGTGTGGGGAAAATCACATCCAATGTCGGACAGTAAAGCAGTGTGAACCGGCCCCAAGGCCCCATTCACACTTGTGCGACTTGTCCTGCGACTCCTGTGTCCATAGACCTCAAGATTACACCAGCATTGCTTCAAATCACATCACATTTGTGACAAAAAGCGCTGCAAAATGGCAGGACTTTCAGGTCGCACAAGTGTGAAAGGGTCCTTATGGACCTCAAGTTGTATAAAAAGTCAGCCAAGTGTGAAAGGAACCTTTGAATTAGGTCCCATTTGCACTTGTGTGACCAATGCCTGTGTAATCTTGCTGTATATGGACCTCAAGTCGCATCAAAGTGAAACCAAAGTAGTGCAGGGACGATTTTGACCCACTTGCAGGATGCACAAATGATAATAGTGCCTAATTCAAAGGTGTTATCCATGAATCTCATTCAAACTGCTGCAACCTGAAAGTCACACTATTTTGCCACAACTTCTGGGAATGCCTGTGTAATATTGTGCCTCAAGTCACATGAAAGTCACACCAAAGTAGTACAGGGACTACTTTGAAGTTGTTGCAACCTGAAGTAGCATAGATATGAATGGTTATCATTGAGAATCATGGTGTACAACTTGTCATGCAACTCGGAGGTCCAAATTTGCTGGAAAAATTGCCCAACTGTGAAACCAGTCATATATATTTTAATAGAAAGGAGCTCTCATTTATATTTGCATAGTCCTTACTGATTTACATCAGCAGAACAAATGCAGGAAGTGATGTGTGCACATGGGTCAGAAGCAAATGTGTGGTGATGCCAAACAAATCAATGAACCCCACCCACACCAAATCTAACTACCACATCCACCCCACATTGAGTAAGTACATATCCTACACTTACCCGGCAAATGAGCAGCACCTCCTCTTTGCTAAAGAGGGACCTCGCCATGTCCACCTAGATGGAGATCCTGACCAGCACAGGAACGTCCGGGTGATTAAAATGACTCATTTCGGGGTCAGAAGGTTGAAACTATAATGATATTTGAAGGTAAACTTAAGGGAGTTTGATAAGAAATGGTGTCCCTGGGATAGCAGAAGCTGAATTACAAAGACAAAGGCCCAGTTTGAGCCTTGGTTTACACTGGTAGCGGGAGCAAATAGTTTTCAGCTAAACTCATACAATTCCATTCCGCATGTCAGTCCCGACTGCGGGGGGGAATTTCAGAGACATCTGTGCAGCATCTTTGCAGTGCTGTAGGAGCAATCAATGGGCAGCGCAGCGGAGCTTTGTGGGTGGTTTTAACCCCTGCTAGCAGCTGAAAAAGGGTTAAAACAGCCCACAAAGCGCCGCTGCGCTGCCCATTGATTGCTCCTACAGCGCTGCAAAGATGCTGCTTGCGCACCGCTCCAGTGTGAAAGCACTCTGGCTTTCACACTGGGGTGAGAGGTAAGGCTCTTTATAGTTGCTAGAGCGCCTGTAAAGCGCCTCTAGTGTGAAAGCAGTCTAAGATATAAAAGAACTTGCACTTCCCCAAAACCACCACCCCAAAACTAATTAAAAAGAAGAAAGAAAAGAGAGGAAAAAAAACACAACAAACAAGCTCAATGATGTACTTTTATTTTGCCAGCAGAAACAAAATTATGTACATTCATTTACTAGCTTTAAAAAAAGTCTACATGATATATGGTGCTACATTTAGCAAAACAGCAATTGGGTTTTAAGGGCCCTGCTCATAGGAGCTTACAATCTAAAATTTTTCTAAACCTTAGAGCGGACACAGCTTTACTTTCAGTGAATAATGTGCAACACATCACATTTTTATCTGCAAGATTATAGAAACATACTTAACAGTTATTCTTACAAAGCATTCCAACATAATATTAAAAAAGGCACATGTTCAAAAGATAACACCCACCACCACCCCACAAATCCACACATATACATACATTGGTGACCATGTTCTGCTGGAAGCTGCATTTCTGTGTACATGATTAAGCAATGAGATCAAAGAGTAGAAGGTCAGCACATGCCCCCAAATCATGTTTGCATGGTTAGACAGGAACAATACACACACAACATTGGCAGCATGGCCACATAAACCCATTTTTGATTGAAAAAATCCACAAGAATTTCAGCAAACAGCCCTAGTTGGGCATTTGTAAATAGGCACAATATCATTCCTTCTCCCCCACAAATCACAGCAAAAAACCTGGCCTTCTCAGGCCAGATGAACCCCCCCCACTGCAGCCCTTTATATAAGGTAGGTTGTATTGTTAGCACACTGACACACACCCAATAGAAGTACACGCCCACCAGTATCTTTAAATCTGTCTCTTTGTGTATGTCTAAAGTGATTGCACCTGATGGGCAGGGACACATAATGGTGCAGGAGGTGGAGGGGACAAAGTTACACACCAGGATCCTCTGGGTACCTGGTTTGTGAGGCGCCACTTTAACTGGCTCCTCAATACCCAAGTTGTTAGCTCCATACCACAAGATATGTCTCACACTCATTCTCATATGATAATGTACTGCTGTCCTTTATGTTCATGCATCTGTATGCGATGTTTACTTCTTGAAAACCAATAAAAACCATTGAACCGAAACCCACACAGGGAGAACTAAACTTCAACACAAGCATTAGCATGTTGGGGAATTGAACCATCAACCCCAGTGCTGCTAAACAGAATTGCTACCCACTTAGCTAGCAGGCAGCCTCACACATGTTCTCTGCATCTCTGTGGTGTGAACCAGCCCTAAGTCCATAGCCATGCTCAGTGTCACAAGTAATATACAATATATTGGCCTAAGTATTGGGACGCCTGCCTTTACACACACATGAACTGTAATGGCATCCCAGTCTTAGTCTGTAGGGTTCAAAATTCATTTGGCCCACCCTTTGCAGCTATAACAGCTTCAATTCTTCTGAGAAGGCCGTCCACAAGGTTTATGTCTATGGGAATGTTTGACCATCCTTTCAAGTGCATTTGTGAGGTCAGGCACTAATGTTGGACAAAAAGGCCTGGCTTACAGTCTCCGCTCTAATTCATCCACAAGGTGTTCTATTGTGTTGAGGTCAAGACTCTGACCAGGCCAGTCAAGTTCCTCCACCCCAAACTCACTCATTCATGTCTTTATGGACCTTGCTTTGTGCACTGGTCCAAATCATTTGGTAGAGGGGGGATTATGATGTGGGGTTGTTTTTCAGGGGTTGGGCTTGGCCTCTTAGTTCCAGTGAAGGGCATCAGCATACCAAGGCTTTTTGGACAGTTTCATACTCCCAACTTTGTGGGAACACTCTGGGGATAGCCCCTTCCTGTTCCAACATGACTGCACAAAGCAAGGTCCATAAAGACATGGATGAGCGAGTTTGGGGTGGAGGAATTGGACTGGCTGTCCTGACATCAACCTGATAGAACATCTTTTGGCTGAATTAGAGCAGAGACTGCGAACCAGGACTTCTCATCCCACACCAGTGCCTGGCCTCACAAATGCACTTCTGGAAGAATAGTCAAACATTCCCATAGACACACTAAATCTTATGGACAGCCTTCCCAAAAGCTGTTCTAGCTCCAAAGGGTGGGCCAAATCAATTTTTAACCCTGTGGACTAAGGCTGGGATGCCATTAAAGTTCATGTGTGTGTAAAGACAGGTGTCCCAATACTTTTGACTCAATAGTGTATCTGGCAAGATTTACAATGGTGATGGAACCCTCCTACACATAAATACTACATTTAGACATAGAACCTGGGAGATGAGACAACTTCTCTACATGAAGCAGCATGTTTGGGACTTGAACCATACTCAGGTATGCTAAGCAGAAGTTCTAACCCCTAAGCCACGGAGCCACCACATGTGAAAACCTCCTACACATAAATACATATAAATACTGCATTTCTTTGGACATACAGGTGCTGGAATTACATTACTCAAGAGTCATTCTTCTTGATTTATTCTGTGATATTTGCTGGTTCTTTGTGGGTGAGTGTAGAATAGTGATATTACCCTCAAATTTTTGGGAATTACATTTTGATTTCTTGAAATATGTGGCCAAAAACACATGCAAAGGAAAATCATATAACAGACAAGTCCCTTAGGAGAAAGTCCCTTATATAGGGTAGTGATGTAAAGTTCAGGGTGTAGTTCAAAACATAAAAAATCAGGTGATCATGAAAACAATCCTCTGCATGCACCTTCCACCGATCACTGCGAACTCCACCCGGTGCAAAACACTCTCCCCCTAGGGGGTTAAACTCACCAGAAAAGGGGAGTAATAAAGCATTCAGAATAATCACTCTTTGCCAGCAGTTGTCAACATTTTTAGATGATCGACCAAAGGTCCAGAATACCGACAATTATGAGTGGAGCTTCATTTCAGGGTTTCACTCCCAGTATAGGGAGGTGGAAGACATTTTTAATGCCCACTGGCATGTGCTACGCATGGATAAAACATTGTGCCCAGTTCTACCGTGTAGGCCCAAATTTATTTACAGAAGATCCCACAGCTTTGCGGACAGAATAGTACGGAAAGTGTTGGACCCCCCGTCCAGACCATTAACTTTCTGGGACAAAAAAGGGTTCTATAGTTGTAGAAGGTGTCGTGCATGTAGGGAAGTGGACAGACCAATGAGGGCTTTGGAAAGCTTTACGTCTACTTCTAATAGTAGGGAATTCACTATAAATGAATTCATTACGTGCAACACGGCCTATGTCGTTTACGCTATGCAATGTCCTTGTGGTCTTATTTATATAGGACGTACCAAAAGGCTGTTGAGGGTCAGAATCGCAGAACACATAGCAAACATAAAAAGTGGTTTTAAAGACCATAATGTATCGCTCCATTTCAAGTTAAAACATAATCAGGATCCCTCAGGCCTCAAATTCTGGGGTGTTGATCACTTGAAGCCAAAGTGGAGGGGCTCTAACTTGATTCGTGATCTGTTGAGAAGAGAGACCCAGTGGATCTTCTTGGTCGATACTTTATCGCCAAGGGGATTAAACGTTGACCTAGATATCAACTGCTTCATAAGTGATTACTAATATCTGCGACTAATGTTTTGCCTTATCCGTCTATTATTAATGGTTCTGCGAGCAGTCTGATGTTGTCCTTTCGATTGGTGTTCAAGTATGCTTTTTAGGCCTCTATTATATTCCTGCTCTCCTTACAGTAGTGCTTTTGGTACGACTACGGATTTTTTCAAAAGATATGGATTAGTTTTGCTTTTTTATTATTATGTGATTTTTTAAAAAAGATACGGATTAATTTTGCTTTTTTATTATTATGCGATTTCTTAGTTTCCTTTTTAGGATTTTTCAGCCTCCTGTATTTTTAGGATTTTTCAGCTTTCTGTATTTTTATATATATTTTTTTCTTTTGTGTGTTTTAGTTTAACCATTAAAACCCATTCAGTTTTATAGTTTAATTGCTAATGGGAAGGACCCTTTACAGCATCATTTGTGCATTGAGGTTCTTTCTCTTTTTTATACAATAATATATATGTCTTTTTATTGTGTATATGTGCGCAATAGTGTAGTGATTTTTCAATACAATCTATCTTGGGTTGTTATTTGCACTTATATTGTGCACATTTATTTTAAGCAATTATGTTTTTTTTAGATTTACCAATATGACTGTAAAATGCACCAGATAGCTATTCTATTTGCAGTGCGGCTTTCGAGTAAATATTTATTGCTGGGTAGTGACAGACTATAATGTTATGCTGCATAAGATTAGCTGATGTTATAGATAGGGATTTAAATGTCTCTAGTTTAAGATCTTTTATGTTCATTAGGTTACCAGCTCTAATTTATGTGCTTGTCTAAATGTGTTTAATATGTGCAGTGTCCTTATGCCCCTGTGCACCGTCTATTATAAGGCATCAGTGAGGCCGGGGCTGGCGACGTGCACCCGCCGGCACCCGAGTTTCGCTGTGATTGGCTGGGCGGGTTGTAAGGGGATATTTAAGCTGACCAACTCGTCGTGTAGCCACGCCCTCTGTTGAAGTCAGGATATGACGAAACGTGTCAGGGCGTGGCTTACGCGACGTAGGAAGTGACGTGTGCGCTCCACCTGAGTCAACTGCACAACCAGGAAGTATCCAACATCTCCTGTGTAGCGGCGCTGACATCTCTCGGTGAAGTTTGCTCACTTACACTACCTGCCTGTCTGATTGATTGCTTTCTTTTATGCTTATTTGATGTACGTATTTTATTGAAGGGGGGTTGCTGTCTTTTTGTGTGGAAGGGCTTTTTGTCAATAAACGGGATTACGCTATGTGCACTTTTTTCTCCGTTTCTTGATTCAATATGAGCCCTGAAAATCTGTGACCCTGCATGAAGTGATGTTGACAACTGCTGGCAAAGAGTGATTATTCTGAATGCTTTATTACTCCCCTTTTCTGGTGAGTTTAACCCCCTAGGGGGAGAGTGTTTTGCACCGGGTGGAGTTCGCAGTGATCGGTGGAAGGTGCATGCGGAGGATTGTTTTCATGATCACCTGATTTTTTATGTTTTGAACTACACCCTGAACTTTACATCACTACCCTATATAAGGGACTTTCTCCTAAGGGACTTGTCTGTTATATGATTTTCCTTTGCATGTGTTGTTGGCCACATATTTCAATTGCTCAACATTAGCGCTGTCTAGTGCGATGATTTAGTCCTATTTTGGATTATTTTATAACACAGTTTTTTACTTTGACGTATTTGATTTGAGAAAGCTGCTTTGCATTTTCTTTCAGATCTCCTCTCTGCTTAACAGGCAAAGTGGAGTTTAATTTCATTTATCTGTATATGAATGATTTTATAGTCGCATATCAATGTTAATTCACATGTATGCATTTTTTGAATGTTTAATAAGATTTTTATATATATCTTTATTTATATCTACAATTTTGGATCAGTATAGTGACCTGGCGCTGAGTAGTGTTTCTGCAGGTCTGGTGAAACACTTCTATTTTTACATTTTGATTTCTGATGTTGGTACATATCACATTTTTTGGGCTCACAGTATGATTATTTTGAAATAATAAAAAGCACAAAAAATTGTCACTCATTTTAAATTTGCATCAGCAATGGTATTGTTTGTACTTTGTAAAGACACCTGTGTGAGTTTGGGGTAAAGATTGTTGTGAGATGGAGAGTAACAAGTGAAAGTGACAGAGAAAGATATATTTTAACCAAAACATCAAAACATTCCACATTCTAGCATTCTTAAAAACAAAATATTTGAAGCTTATTGGGTAAACCTGCGTTTATATCTCCACATACCCTAAAACTGAACATTGCATGACTGCAAAAAAGCTTATTGGGTAAACCTGCGTTTATATCTCCACATACCTTAAAACTGAACATTGCATGACTGCAAAAAAGCTTATTGGGTAAATCTGTTTGTCACCACTGTTTCAACTCCATCTGTAGCCATGCTCACATTATTTCAATGTTTATTTAGCCATTAAGTCTTGCCTAAATCATGGGTTGCCTTATCTTTACAATTTTGGCCTTTTAGTCCCCTTGCAGTTTGATTATGGTGTGAAAGTTATGCCCTGCTAGCTGTGTTGCTAATATGCCCTCCTAATTGATTAATTGCCAGATTCAACCCACACCCAACACACAGTATAAAAACAAGGCCTTCCTTACGGGGGAACACATACAGGGGGCTGCACATACAGGGGGTTCTTCCAAAGAAGTGGGGTTCTGAAAATAAGTGACACTTCTGCTCTTGCACTTCAGCGATTTGCACAAAGCAAACTATAAAAGACTGCAGGTGACCCCATTTCCTAATTTTATCATCTTCCTCTCTGAAACATGCACTCTTTACCTCTCCTCCTTTTCACAATTGCTGCCTCTCTCCTCAAACTCTCTTTTCTACATCCCTCTGCTCCACCCCACAACCTGTACATATCACCCTCACTTCTCCCCTCCCCCTATTACTGCACTCATCACCTCTTTCTAACTCTAAGCCCACTTGCTAACATACCCCCCAGGATACTGAAGCATGTCCCCTCATACAAATCATATTCTCATATTACCTCCCTCACTCTTCTGCTTCTCCTAATCGCTGGAGATATTTCCCCAAACCCTGGGCCCACTTTATTTAACTGTGCCCAACACACCCATCACCCTACACCCTCTGGCAGTAGTCGCAATCTACACAATCTAGTCTCCATTCCTCTTCTTGCCAACACCAGCCTCACTCTCTCCTGCGCCCTCTGGAACGCCCGCTCTGTCTGCAACAAACTCACTGCTGTTCATGACCTCTTTGTCACTAATTCCTTTAATCTACTTGCTCTCACAGAAACCTGGCTCCACGAATATGACACCCCTTCTCCTGCTTCCCTCTCCCAGGGTGGCCTTCACTGGACTCACTCCCCCAGGCCTAATGGACGCAAGGGAGGTGGAGTGGGATTCCTCCTATCCCCCCAGAGCACCTTCCAGGTTATTCACCCTCCTCCCTCTTTTTCACTCTCATCATTCGAAGCCCACTGTATACGTCTATTCTCTCCCACTTCCCTAAGAATTGCTGTGATCTATCGGCCCCCTGGACCATTATCGACTTTCCTTGATGAGTTTTCTGCCTGGCTACCCTACTTTCTCTCTTCGGAAATTCCCACAATCCTTCTCGGTGATTTCAACATCCCTGCTAATACAAACACTCCTGCTACTTCTAAACTTCTTAGTCTAACCTCTTCATTTGACCTGAAGCAATGGGTACAGGCTTCTACTCACTCTGATGGCAACACCCTTGACCTTGTATTCTCCTACCTATGCACTCCATGCAACTTCTCAAACAATCCTTTTCCTCTCTCCGACCACCACCTTATTAGTTTCTCTCTCCCCCTGTCTTCCACCACCTTTCCCTCCAATCGCCTAACCGTCACCCGTAGAAACTTTCGCAACTTCAACTCCTCTCTCCTCTACTCTGCTACCGACCACCTCTATGACAAAATCTCCCCCCTGTCCTGCCCCAACCAAGCCATATCCATCTACAATAAATCTCTGTCCTCCACCCTGGACAAGCTCGCTCCCCTCACTACACGCAGAATCAGGCCTCGACCCCTACAACCCTGGCAAACAGATGACACTAAAATTCTCAAAAAACGTAGTCGCGCTCTTGAGCGTCTGTGGCACAAGACTAAGTCTCTCAAAGACTTCAACCAATACAAATCTGCCCTCCAAAAATACTATTCTTTCCTCCACACTGCCAAGCAAACCTATTTTACAACTCTTATTAATACCTTCTCATCCAATCCCCGTAAACTCTTCTCTACCTTCAACTCTCTACTTTGTCCTCCACCGCCTCCCCCCACTGATTTACTCACTGCCCAGGAAATCGCTAATCACTTCAAAAACAAGATTGATACAATCCGTGATGAAATCTCCACTCTACAGGTATCTCCCCCAGCTAAGACCCCATGTCAACAGATACAACTGACACTACCTCTATTCAAATCTACTACTCCAGACGAAGTTGCTAAACTCCTTTCTATCGCCCACCTAACTACCTGTCCCCTGGACCCTGTTCCCTCTCAAATGCTACGGTCACCCTCTGACCCCATCCTACACTCTCTAACCCACATCTTCAATCTCTCCCTCACCTCTGGCGTCTTCCCTGATGCTCTAAAACATGCACTGGTCACTCCCATACTCAAAAAACCATCCTTGGACCCTACCAATCTTGACAACCTACGCCCTATCTCCTTGCTCCCCTTTTCCTCTAAACTCCTTGAACGCCTGGCTTACAACCAACTGAGTGACCACCTCATTAAAAACAACCTTCTTGATCCCCTTCAATCTGGATTTCGCCCTCAACACTCCACAGAAACTGCTCTTTTAAAACTCACAAATGACCTACTAACTGCAAAAACCAACGGACACTATTCTGTACTCCTACTTCTGGACCTTTCAGCTGCCTTTGACACGGTTGACCACCCCCTCCTCCTCAAAAAACTTCACTCCATCGGTCTCCGTGACTGTGCTCTTCAGTGGCTCTCATCCTACCTATCCCAACGCACCTTCAGTGTCACTTACAATTCTACTTCCTCCACTCCTCTTCCCTTCTCTGTCGGGGTCCCCCAAGGTTCTGTTCTTGGACCTCTTTTATTTTCAATCTATACCTCTTCCCTGGGTCAGCTGATAGCCTCTCATGGCTTTCAATATCATTTCTATGCTGATGACACACAAATCTATCTCTCCACCCCTCAACTCACTCCATCAGTCTCTTCACGCATCACTAACTTACTAACTGACATATCTGTATGGATGTCACACCACTTCCTCAAACTCAACTTGTCCAAAACTGAGCTTATAATATTTCCTCCCCCACGTGCCTCTTCCCCTGACTTCTCTGTCAAGAGCAATGGCAAAACCATCCACCCGTCCACACATGTCAGGGTACTAGGTGTTATCCTAGATTCTGAACTCTCCTTTCAGCCCCACATCCAATCACTTTCCAAAGCTTGCCGCCTCAACCTCCGCAACATCTCTAAACTACGTCCCTTTCTAACCAGTGAAACTACAAAGCTCCTGATTCACTCCCTGGTTATCTCTCGCCTTGACTACTGCAACTCACTCCTCATTGGCTTACCTTTAAATAGACTATCCCCCCTTCAGTCCATCATGAATGCTGCTGCCAGACTCATCCACCTTACAAACCGATCAGTGTCTGCTACCCCTCTCTGCCAATCCCTCCATTGGCTGCCACTTGCCCAACGAATTAAATTCAAAATACTAACAATAAGTTTCAAAGCCATCCACAACTGTGCCCCCAGCTACATCACTAACCTAGTCTCAAAATACCAACCTAAACGCCATCTCCGTTCCTCCCAAGATCTCCTGCTCGCTAGCTCCCTCATCACCTCCTCCCGTATCCGCCTCCAGGACTTCTCCCGAGCCTCGCCCATCCTCTGGAATTCCCTACCCCAATCTGTCAGACTGTCTCCAAATTTATCCACTTTTAGGCGATCCCTGAAGACTTTCCTCTTCAGAGAAGCCTATCCTGCCTCCATCTAACAACTGCATTATTTTCTCCATTAGCTCATCCCCCACAGCTATTACCCTTTTGTATAACTTGACCCTCCCTCCTAGATTGTAAGCTCTAACGAGCAGGGCCCTCTGATTCCTCCTGTATTGAATTGTATTGTACTTGTACTGTCTGCCCTAATGTTGTTGTAAAGCGCTGCGTAAACTGTCGGCGCTATATAAATCCTGTATAATAATAATAATAATAATAAAGTAGAAGCAACAATGTTGCAAAGGAAAATTTTTTTCAGAGAAAGATACATTTCATCAAAACATTGAAAGGATTTATTTGTGAAAGTTACAATTGTTCTATTAGAATCAATGGCTAAAACTTGCATTGGACTAGAATAGCGTAGATTTTCACTCCCAAAAAATGCTCTTTAACTCAGTGCTTATCTTGATATTTACTATAGCGCCTTGTAAAAAAGACATTGGAGCTAAAATGAGAGCTATTTGCAGGTCTGAGCATGCTCAGTTGTGTTGGCACCTAGTTGTACAAAAATGGGGAATTTATCTCTTCTCAGACTTTTAAAGATATTTCAGTGTAGAAATCACTTTTTCACACAGTTTAAAAGCAGATTATCTTTAAATAATATACCGCATATTTCAGTACCATTTAGGCAATTATATCATGCTCTAAACATTATTTGTATGCGCACTACTCTAGGTTTTAGCAGAGTAAGGGTTGGGGCGCTATTTGGTTTCAGGAAACTATAGTAAATTTGATTTTAGGAGTATGTTCTCACCAGCACTATAGTGAACAATGTTTTAGCGCTAATTACTGCGATTAGTGCTAATTAGCACCGCGGCGCTATAGTAAATGACCTCTAGTGTGTCACAAGATATTTAGCAACATATTTCGCCATGTACAATTGCTATTTGGTTTGTACTATAAAGAGGAAAATTAACAGAATGATCAATGAGGCTGATGATAAAGCCTGGGCAAGCTTATTTCCAAAATAATATGGAGAAAATGATCATATTCATGATAAAAGAGGGGATTGAAGGGTTAAATGATAATTCTATTGTCTATTCTGTAAAATTCCATGTTAATTCCTATTATATTTCTAATATCTGAATTTAACTTAGAATGTGTTTTATTGTGAGATACGTTTAGACCAGGGATCCTCAAACTATGGCCCTCCAGCTGTTGCAGAACTACACATCCCATGAGGCATTGTAAAACTCTGACATTCACAGACATGACTAGGCATGATGGGAATTGTAGTTCCTAAACACCTGGAGGGCCGCAGTTTGAAGACCCCTGGTTTAGACCAAAAGATTAGAATGTCTGTAATTGCTATATTGTTTTGGGAACATTTGTGTAAACATCGTATGACATTTCAATGTTTGTACAGAGAAATACAGAATGTAGCGCTGACAAATATACACAAATGATGAACACCGTGTGTAAGAAAAAAATAAGTAGTGTGTGCAAACGTCCATCTGCAAACAAAACAATGTATGTGATAAACCTCAAATGAGAAAAAAAATCAAATAAATAGTGTCCAAAGGTGAAAATAAAAAGTCCAATGAGCTAGTGTTGGTGCAGTAAATCAGGGACACAACTCTATCCGTGGAAGAGACATGCAATGGGAGGATCTTCAAACACTGAATGAGATGTGGGTGCTCTTACCGGAAAAGGTGGACTCTAATGCCTCCCATTGGATGTCTCTTCCATGGATAGAGTTGTGTCCCTGATTTACTGCACCAACACTAGTTCATTGGACTTTTTATTTTCACCTTTGGACACTATTTATTTGATTTTTTTTCTCATTTGAGGTTTATCACATACATTGTTTTGTTTGCAGATGGACGTTTGCACACACCACTCATTTTTTCTTACACACGGTGTTCATCATTTGTGTATATTTGTCAGCGCTACATTCTGTATTTCTCTGTATTCACATGTTTGTCACATTTTTATGTAGCTGCTTTTTGTTCCCCTTTATTTGTTTGGTGTTTAGCGCAGTAATTTCCCTTTCTAATATGATGAAATTGCACATTATATGGGGAAAAAAACACTTTTTGATAAAAATTGTTATTCTATTGCTTTGTAATCAAGTTTTGGATGTATTTGTAACTCATCCTCTTTTATTTCTTATAAAATGGGCAAGCGCCCAGAATAAAAGAGAACATAAATTGAAATCCACTGGTGGGTGTCAATTGGGGATGAGCCGAACACCCCCCGGTTTGGTTTGCAGCAGAACATGCGAACAGGCAAAAAATTTGTCAGAACACACGAACACCGTTACAGTCTACGGGACACGACCATGAATAATCAAAAGTGTTCATTTTAAAGGCTTGTATGCAAGTTATTGTCATAAAAAGTGTTTGGGGACCCGGGTCCTGCACAGGGGACATGTATCAATGCAAAAATAATTTTTTTGAACGCCCGTTTTTTTGGGAGCAGTGATTTTTTTAATGCTTAAAGTGAAACAATGAAAATGAAATATTCCTTTAAATATCGTACCTGGGGGTTGTCTATAGTATGCCTGTAAAGTGGCACAGTTTTCCCATGTTTTGAACAGTAATGAATTGTTGGGTCTCGGCAATATAGATACATATAATTGAAAAAAAGACCCTTGGGTCTGGTATGAATATTAAGGGGAACCCCAAATCAAAATGTAAAAAAAAATGGTGTAGGGGTCCCCCCAAAATCCATACCAGACCTGAAGGGTCTGGTATGGATTTTAAGGGGAAACCTGCACCAAAATTTTTAAAAAATGGCGTAGGGGTCCCCCCCAAATTCATACCAGACCCTTATCTGAGCACGCAACCTGGCAGGTCGCAGGAAAAGAGGGGGGTGAGAGAGCACCCCCCCACTCCTGAACCATACCAGGCCACATGCCCTCAACATGGGGAGGGTGCTTTGGGGTAGCCCCCAAAGCACCTTGTCCCCATGTTGATGGGGACAAGAGCCTCATCCCCACAACCCTTGGCCGGTGGTCGTGGAGGTCTGCTGGTGGGGGGGCTTATCAGAATCTGGAAGCCCCCTTTAACAAGGGGACCCCAGATCCCGGCCTCCCCCCCCCTGTGTGAATTGGTAATGGGTACAAATGTACCCCTACCATTTCACAAAAAAAGTGTCAAAATGGTAAAAAAGACAAGAGACAGCTTGGGACAAATCCTTTATTAAAAAATTAAAAAATAAAAATGTCCCATGGTGTAAGTTCATCTTGCCTGATGGACCAAAAAAAAAAAAAAGTCGCACCTGACCCGCCTCCATGGGAGGCTCCTACCCTCTGACAAGTCTTCGCTGTGACAGCTCTTATATAACTGAGGGCGGGGCCACCCGGTGATGTAACCGGGTGACCCCACCCCCCTCTGACGCACGGGGCTTCCCCATGGTTCCCCATGGCGTAATGAATTTTTTTTTAATTTTGATTCGGGGTTCTCTTTCATATTTATACCAGACCCAAAGGCCCTGGTAATGGACTGGTAATGGTAATGGACTGGGGGGGATCCCAGGCTCTTTTTTTAATGAGTTTTATCAATTGCCGAGACCCGACAATTCATTACAGCCACGATCAGTTTTAAATGACAATTTTTCCTTTTAGAAATGTCATTTTGCTGTGGTACTGTTCTAAACACGGGAAAATGTGCCTCTTTACAGGCATACTATAGACACCCCCCAGGCACAATATTTAAAGGAATATTTCATTTTTATTGTTTCACTTTAAGCATTAAAAAAAATCACTGCTCCCAAAAAAACTTACGTTCGACTCGAACATCGGGCTCATCCCTAGTGTCAATCTGTGTTTCTAAGATCTAGTGTGGGAATTATGCAGGTGTCCGGTAGGAGTCACTCAGAAATACCACCAAAAGAAAGCTTTATTTGTGTGGTGAAAAAAACAATAAAAATATTATATGGGTACAGTGTTGCATGACCGTGCAATTGTCATTCAAAGTGTGAGAGCACTAAAAATCGGCCTGGGCAGGAAAAGTGCCTGGTATTGAGGTGGTTAAACACTTTACCAAGGATGCGTTTTTGACATGACTGTCAGGACCAGGGTTTGAACGTGCAACCCCTGCTCTGCCTGGTAATGTCTCTTTTTCTTGAGCCACCTGGGATGCTGCACAGCTACTTGGACAATTCTTTGAATGTTTTTTTCTCGAACCTTGAACTCTTTGCTCCTTCCCTGAACTTCCCGATTTAAGCAATGCCTTTGCATGTCCTGCTTGCCAGATTATTGTGCTCTCCCCAGCCGATATCTCGCTCTTGTCACTGCTGCTGCCATCCGTATCTTCGCTACCACTGATTGATGACTTTTGGCTTTTTCCTAGACTACGCTTCCACTTCTTCCCATCCTATAACCACTTGTTACTGACCTTTGGCTTGTTTACTGACTATGCTTCTGCTTGATCCCACTCTGCTATATGTGCTACTGGACCCCGGCTCTCTCACCTCCTGGTGGGGTAATCCTGAGAACCGTGACCTGGTATTAACATGCTGCTAAATCCATCTCCACCATCAGGAGCTCTGATGAACACCAGTTAATCCTTAGACCCCGCACCTTTGGCAAGCCCATGTCACCCGCCAGGGTTGCCTGCCTATGTACTTATCCTGCTGGTAAGTGGTTGACTCTCTAATGCTATCAGTGGCAGCCCGTCCATATGGGGTGCAGGGATGCTGCCCCCTAATCCATGCGCCCGGCCCCTAATCTACATGTAGGGTGCCAGATGCATGGATTCCAATGGGGTTTTCTTTCAAGCACATGATTAGAGCCTGAGGCTCTAATTGGCTTCAAAAAAGAGTGGGCTCGGGGCACCGAGCACTGCACCCTGAGCCCACCCAGCTGTGTGACAATAGCAAATTAATATTCACTGTTGTTTTTCTGCTTCTCCTCCTGAGTCCCGACCAATCAGGAAGCAAGTCTTAAGACCCAATTGGCTGAGAGGAGAAGCGATCGCATTGGCCGCCGAGGAGGAACCCCCATGAAACCAGAAACCCAGGGGTGAAGCGGCCAAGGAGGAAGCCACTGCTGATGAGGAGGAGACGGGGTAAGTGCGGTTCAGGTGGGGGGACGAGTGATCGAATGACTGGGGGGTGGCATTGGGATGTCTTGTTTGCTGTGCCTCCCCCAAATATACAGCACCAGCTGCCACTGAATTCTATAGCTACTGGAGCCTAACACCAGACCGTGACAAGGCCACACACCAGACAGATTTTAATGAACA
This sequence comes from Aquarana catesbeiana, assembly GCF_042186555.1. Taxonomy (NCBI): domain Eukaryota; kingdom Metazoa; phylum Chordata; class Amphibia; order Anura; family Ranidae; genus Aquarana; species Aquarana catesbeiana. The sequence continues at coordinate 803,544,014 of NC_133325.1, forward strand.
TTGGAGTGTATTCATTATACTGAAAAAAGGCCTCTGAGTAATCTCAACCTGTGCACAAAATGTGTCAAATGAGGAGGTCCCCAGCAGGGACTCCCCTAGTCATGTTGTTTGGATGAATAAGCTTCCAAATTTTAAACTGTATTATGGGTTTAGTCATCTCCATGAACAGAACCTAAGCACTCATCTCTACCAATGACTTTCATAACTTAAATGAAGTAATACTTGAATATTGAATAAATTATATTCCTTTAATATGTTTTATATGATTGTAAACAGAACTCTTCTGTTGAGGTGGATGTTCTACCCAAACATTCTTATTGCATGTAACATACCAATATATAGATATGATGGCAACATTTGTTTTTCTTTTCCACACTTTTGGTGCTGAGTTGACAACACCCACTTGCTGCACTGTATCTCTGGAGGAGCAGCAATGTCACCAAAGGTAAGGAAATGAGTTGGAACTATTACATGTAACATGCTTCACAAAAATCGCTTACAGTCCAAACAGAAAGTCTTATAATCTTTGCATAGATAGATTGTAAATATGATGTATCTGTCAGGATACACATGCCAGCAGACAGAATAATCCCTCTAGAAGAACTCCTGGGCACCATCTAAAACTGATTCCCTTTTTTGCTCATAAAAATTGGCCATTGGCTAATAGATATACGCATGCGCAAACTCATGCGCAAACACAAGCCGTCGCGCATCCCCGTGCGCGCCAACGCCCGCGCGCACCTATGGCTGACGCTGGCACAAAACAGACTACTTAAACCCAGCCAGTGCTCAGATCCAATGCTGCCTTGTCTTCAGCCTTCTGTGTATCTGCCATTCTGTGAACCTCTATCCTGCTTCCAGTTATCTACCCGGCTTGTCTTGATCATCCCCTGAACTCCACCTGCACCAACCTCAGCTTATCCAGTGACCATTCTTCTCCTTTGGCTCCTGTTCCACTGATTCGGTTCCAGACCCGGCTTGCCTCCTGACTGTGTCCTGTACCCGATTCTCCAAGCCTGTGTATGACCCAGCCTGCCTGACCCTGCCATCCTGTCTGCTGTCACCTGCACCAGCTGCCTACCTACCTGTCTACCTACTGAAGTCACCTGATGACTTCACCAGCCCAGCAAGGACATCAGACCCACTGCTTGCAAGACTTCCTGGCACTCGTGCGGCTCTGCACTCCTGCGCCTTTTGTCTACACTATCAGAGGCCCTGAGTCAGAGGTGCCTTCCTCATCCTATCAGGCTCTGCTACCAGGTACGTGATACCACAGTGTTAGGGAACAGTCCAGTGCTTGTTTTTTTTATGTTTTATTGGGGGGATAAAACTTGGGTGGGGATAGGGGTATTATGGGATGCCCACTTGACTTCAGAAACTCATCAGGGACAAACTCTCCAAATACAGTCTACTGTATATACACTCCTTTCCTCTCTCCTGCACAAACTTGCATGCAGATCACAGACTCAGATGTTTGAGGATCTGACAAAAAGCACTTAGTCAGATTTAGCAAAGGCCCTTTACAGGCAAGGACCCCGGGCCCCTTTGGTGTGTAGAGAAAGTTCATTGTCCAGATAAATTCTCATGGCTACTGATTCCAGAACCACCTCTTCAGGCACTGCCAGCCCACAACTGGCTGCAGCTGCCACTTTCACAAGCCCTCCTGGCTACTTTCCACAGACTGCAAGTTTACCAGCCCACTCGACTGACTTCTCCTGGAGAACTTCTGGACATGCTGACTATCTCTAACTGACCTCACACTTTCTCTTGTGCATCCAGGTAAGGATTCCTCCGTGTGTTGTAGAGTATCCCTCCAGTATCTGAGCATCAGGCCTGAGGTCACCCCCCCAGACTAGGGGGCACCCTCATGGGCCACCGACAGCCTCCCCAGCACTCATTTTCCATTTTCAACCCAACAACAACTACCCCTGCTTGACTGACCCATGAGTATTTATGGAGATACCCGACCCTTGCCAGCCCACTTACTGGGGATTGGCTGGGACCCTCATCAATACTCAAAGCAGCTCCTCCTAAACTCCACCCTACTTCTGGAAGCTTCTCCAATGTTCCAGAGAGCAGGGGGAGTTGCCAGAGGTGTTGCTTGATGAGTAATCCAGTCTTTCTGAGTTACTCAATCCCGACCCAGATTCAACCCAGGCTTGGCTGTCAGCCAAGCCAAATTTACCTACTCTATCAAACTATGTACACCTCTAGCATTAGAGGGTGCACAAGGCTGGAAGCGCCAAACTTCATAAGTCAGTGTGCCAAAAGACATCATCCTGTGCAACTGGTGCTATTCTGAGTACTTAAATAGAGCTAGTCTCCAAACTTTTTGATACCACCTCGTACATGGGGACCAAATGCTTTGCCAGGGAGGTGGTCCCATCTGGCAAGACACCCCACAATGTTGACGACATGTGGCCTGGTATGGTGAAGCTGGAGGGACTCTCGTATTCCCCTTTCCTGAATAGCCAGGCTACATGCTCAGGGAGCTGTGAGAACCAATCGATCTGCAGTATTAGATCGCTTGGTTCTCAGTGTCAGAGCCGGCGGGGGAAGGATGGAGGGAGATTTTCAGTCCAGAAGCTAAGCAGTTAACCATTTCTTTTCAGGAACATTTCAGGACCATTAGCATAGGTAGATTTTATTTTGTGGCTTTCACTAATATCCAAAGAAGGTAAAAGGTTCATTAGTTTCATAAGTTACTGCCAGGTCAGCTTTAATGAGTTTTAGAAAGAGAAATTATCAATGTGTGCTGAGAGAAGGCTAAGCAGCTGGAAACAATATAAAATATATACAAAATGGCAGATAAATGTATCTCACAATATGAGGGCAAAGCCTTGCAAATCTACAAATCCACCACAGTAGATGTTTCAGTAGCCATCATCATAGTAAGTTGGTTCCATTTCCATCTGATCCCTTCTCATTGTTCCCCTCTCACGCCGATTCTTCTCATTCTTCATCTTCCTCAGGTCATTGACCATAAAGATGAGGAGCCCGGTGTAGAGGACAAAGACCGCACCGGATGACAGGAAGAGACCCCAACGTGTTCCTAAATGGAGATAATGGGGTACAATGAGAGAGTTGTACAGAATAGTAATATTATATATCAAACCCAGTCAGATCTTCAGTACGGCAGTGTCATAATATGAGGACAGTCACAATGGTAACAGGGCAGAGATTCTGGTTGTCTTAATAAGCAGATAGCTGGCCATTTAATAACACATCCAGTAAACATGGAGAATAGAATATCAGATTATCATCACACAATGACAGCAGGCCGGGTGAGGACATGACCATGTGAAAGAGTCACCAGCCATCACATCACCTCACCAAAAACCATATAGGCAAACCCAGGATGGCCTTCTTGTTGGTGTAAAATTCACAAGATAACAGTGAGAGTTTTTAGTGAAGACACAGAGCAGATTTACCTCCACATAGCCAGCCAATGACCCCCTCCCCTCCCAAACCATATAACCTCAGGACCGCATCTCCACAGACATTAATGAACACGTCTTACAGGGTTAATAAACTGATGTTATCAGCGATAAGCCAGAGCACTGTTAACCAAGGTATTTCTTAACCACTTCAGCTCCGGAAGGTTTTACCTCCTTCCTGACCAGGCCATTTTTTGCGATATGGCATTGCTTTGCTTTAACTGACAATTGCGCGGTCATGCAACGCTGTACCCAAATAAAATTCCTTTAAAAGTCCTTTTTTTTCCCCACAAATAGAGCTTTCTTTTGGTGGTATTTAATCACCTCTGCGTTTTTTATTTTTTGCGCTATAAACAAAAAAAGACCGATAATTGAAAAAAAAAAACAATATTTTTTACTTTCTGCTATAAAATATTCTCAATAAAAACATTTTAAAAAATCTAATCTCTTCATCAATTAGGGCCAATTTTTATTCTGCTACATAAAGCGAATGTTGATTGGTTTGTACAAGTAGCAATGGCAGCGATCGGTGAGTTTTAGTGGGACTGCGACATTGCTGCGGACAAATCTGACACTTAGTGACACTTTTTGGGGAACAGTGACACCAATACAGTGATCAGTGCTAAAATAATGCACTGACACTGTATAAATGACACTGGCAGGGAAGGGGTTAATATCAGGGGCGATCAAGGGGTTAACTGTGTTCCCTGGGAGTCCTTTCTTACTATGTGGGGGACGGATGCACTCGAAGAAGAGAGACATCTGTGTTCCTGATTAGCAGGAATCACAGATCTCTCTCTTCCTGTCTGACAGCAGGACTATCTGCCTTGTTTACATAGGCAGACCGTCCTTCTGTCTCTCCAGCAAGCGATCGCTGATTGGCTCCCGCTGTGTCCAATCACAGCAGGAGCGTGGCTCCAGTGGTGCGCACATGTGCCCCAGAGCCATCCACGAGAATCACGTACAGGTATGTGATTTTGCGCATAGGGGCCGCCCTGCCTCAGTATATGTACATGGGGCAGTCCTTAGGTGGTAAAACAGTTTAAGGCTGGGTTCACACCTTTGCAATTTGGGTGCCACAGTGACACAGCCCCAAATGATTCACAATGGCCCAAAAGTGATATAGTCCAGAAATATTTAGACAGAATAAAGGTGGATAAAGCACCTGGACCAGATGGCATCCACCCACGGATCCTAAAAGAATTGAGCTCAGTCATTTCAAAGCCATTGTATAACTTTTTTAGGGACTTGTTAATGATGGGAATGGTACCACTAAATTGGTGTAGGGCCAATGTGGTGCCAATATTTAAAAAGGGAACAGAGTCTTTACCAAGTAACTATAGACCTGTTAGTTTAACTTCTATAGTCAGGAAGATACTGGAGAGTTTGGTAAAAGAACACATAGATAAGTTCTTGCTGGAAAAAAATATTTTAAGCAACAGACAGCATGGATTAATGAAAGACAGAAGTTGTCAAACAAACCTGATTTCTTTTTATGAAGAGGTAAGTAAAACCTTGGACAGCGGGGTCGCTGTGATTGCGGTATACTTGGACAGAGGGGTGGCTTTGGATGCGGTATACTTGGACAAAGGGGTGGCTGTGGACATGGTATACTTGGACAGAGGGGTGACTGTGGACGCGGTATACTTGGACAGAGGGGTGGCTTTGGATGTGGTATACTTGGACAGAGGGGTGGCTGTGGACGCGGTATACTTGGACAGAGGGGTGACTGTGGACGCGGTATACTTGGAAAGAGGGGTGGCTGTGGACGTGGTATACTTGGACAGAGGGGTGGCTGTGGACATGGTATACTTGGACAGAGGGGTGACTGTGGACGCGGTATACTTGGACAGAGGGGTGGCTTTGGATGTGGTATACTTGGACAGAGGGGTGGCTGTGGACGCGGTATACTTGGACAGAGGGGTGACTGTGGACGCGGTATACTTGGAAAGAGGGGTGGCTGTGGACGTGGTATACTTGGACAGAGGGGTGGCTGTGGACATGGTACGCTTGGACAGAGGGGTGGCTGTGGATATGGTATATTTGGACAGAGGGGTGGCTGTGGATGCAGTATACTGGGACAGAGGGGTGGCTGTGGACGCGGTATACTTGGACAGAGGGGTGGCTGTGGATGTGGTATACTTGGACAGAGGGGTGACTGTGGACGTGGTATACTTGGACAGAGGGGTGGCTTTGGACGTGGTATACGTGGACAGAGGGGTGGCTGTGGACCCGGTATACTTGGACAGAGGGGTGACTGTGGACGCGGTATACTTGGAAAGAGGGGTGGCTGTGGACGTGGTATACTTGGACAGAGGTGTGGCTGTGGACATGGTACGCTTGGACAGAGGGGTGGCTGTGGATATGGTATATTTGGACAGAGGGGTGGCTGTGGATGCAGTATACTTGGACAGAGGGGTGGCTGTGGACGCGGTATACTTGGACAGAGGGGTGGCTGTGGACGTGGTATACTTGGACAGAGGGGTGGCCGGGGAACATGGTATACTTGGACAGAGGGGTGGCCGGGGAACATGGTATACTTGGACAGAGGGGTGGCTGTGGACGTGGTATACTTGGACAGAGGGGTGGCTGTGGACATGGTATACTTGGACAGAGGGGTGGCTGTTGACGCAGTATACTTGGACAGTGGGGTGGCTGTGGACGTGGTATACAGTGGGGATGGAAAGTATTCAGACCCCCTTAAATTTTTCACTCCAATTGGGATACTGACAGGTGTTGATGTGGACAGAGGGGTGGCTGTGGACATGGTATACTTGGACAGAGGGGTGACTGTGGACGCGGTATACTTGGACAGAGGGGTGGCTTTGGATGTGGTATACTTGGACAGAGGGGTGGCTGTGGACACGGTATACTTGGACAGAGGGATGACTGTGGACGCGGTATACTTGGAAAGAGGGGTGGCTGTGGACGTGGTATACTTGGACAGAGGGGTGGCTGTGGACATGGTACGCTTGGACAGAGGGGTGGCTGTGGATATGGTATATTTGGACAGAGGGGTGGCTGTGGATGCAGTATACTTGGACAGAGGGGTGGCTGTGGACGCGGTATACTTGGACAGAGGGGTGGCTGTGGATGTGGTATACTTGGACAGAGGGGTGACTGTGGACGTGGTATACTTGGACAGAGGGGTGGCTTTGGACATGGTATACTTGGACAGAGGGGTGGCTGTGGACCCGGTATACTTGGACAGAGAGGTGACTGTGGACGCGGTATACTTGGAAAGAGGGGTGGCTGTGGACGTGGTATAGTTGGACAGAGGTGTGGCTGTGGACATGGTACGCTTGGACAGAGGGGTGGCTGTGGATATGGTATATTTGGACAGAGGGGTGGCTGTGGATGCAGTATACTTGGACAGAGGGGTGGCTGTGGACGCGGTATACTTGGACAGAGGGGTGGCTGTGGGCGTGGTATACTGGGACAGAGGGGTGGCCGGGGAACATGGTATACTTGGACAGAGGGGTGGCTGTGGACATGGTATACTTGGACAGAGGGGTGGCTGTGGACATGGTATACTTGGACAGAGGGGTGGCTGTTGACGCAGTATACTTGGACAGTGGGGTGGCTGTGGACGTGGTATACAGTGGGGATGGAAAGTATTCAGACCCCCTTAAATTTTTCACTCCAATTGGGATACTGACAGGTGTTGATGTTGTAATGGGACACTGACAGATGTTGATGTTGCATTGGGACATATTGCAGATGTTGATATGCACTGATACACAGTGACAGATATTGATGGTATATATCAATATTACTACTGGAAACAATTTTCAAATGGAAAATGTATAAGAAAGATACCGCATAAAAACATATATATATAAATATATATATATACATACAGTATCTCACAAAAGTGAGCACGCCCCTCACATTTTTGTAAATATTTTATTATATCTTTTCATGTGAAAACTGAAGAAATGACACTTTGCTACAATGTAAAGTAGTGAGTGTACAGCTTGTATAACAGTGTAAATTTGCTGTCCCCTCAAAATAACTCAACACACAGCCATTAATGTCTAAACAGCTGGCAACAAAAGTCAGTACACCCCTAAGTGAAAATGTCCAAATTGGGCCCAATTTTCCCTCCCTGGTGTCATGTGACTCGTTAGTGTTACAAGGTCTCAGGTGTAAATGGGGAGCAGGTGTGTTAAATTTGGTGTTATCGCTCTCACTCTCTCATACTGGTCACTGGAGGTTTAACATGGCACCTCATGACAAAGAACTCTCTGAGATCTGAAAAAAAAATTGCTGCTCTACATAAAAATGGTCTAGGCTATAAGAAGATTGCCAAGACCCCGAAACTGAGCTGCAGCATGGTGGCCAAGATCATACAGCGGTTTAATAGGACAGGTTCCACTCAGAACAGGCCTGAGGTTGAAGGGGTGGGGGGTCAGCCTGTCAGTGCTCAGACCATACGCCACACACTGCATCAAATTGGTCTGCATGGTTGTCGTCCCAGAAGGAAACCTCTTCTAAAGATGCACAAGAAAGCCTGCAAACAGCTTTCTGAAGACAAGCAGACTAAGGACATGGATTACTGGAACCATGTCCTGTGGCCTAATGAAACCAAGATAAACGTATTTGGTTCAGATGGTGACAAGCGTGTGTGGCGGCAACCAAGTGAGGAGTACAAAGACAAGTGTGTCTTGTCTACAGTCAAGCATGGTGGCGGGAGTGTCATGGTCTGGGGCTGCATGAGTGCTGCCGCCACTGGGGAGCTACAGTTCATTGAGGGAACCATGAATGCCAACATGTAATGTGACATACTGAAGCAGAGCATGATCCCCTCCCTTCAGAGACTGGGCCGCAGGGCAGTATTCCAATTTGATAATGACCCCAAATACACCCCCAAGACGACCACTGCCTTGCTAAAGAAGCTGAGGGTAAAGGTGATGGACTGGCCAAGCATGTCTGCAGACCTAAACCCTATTGCACATCTGTGGGGCATCCTCAAATGGAAGGTGGAGGAGCGCAAGGTCTCCAACATCCACCAGCTCCGTGATGTTGTCATGGAGGAGGGGAAGAGGACTCCAGTGGCAACCTGTGAAGCTCTGGTGAACTCCATGCCCAAGAGGGTTAAAGAAGTGCTGGAAAATAATGGTGGCCACACAAAATATTGGGCCCAATTTGGACATTTTTACTTAGGGGTGTACTCACTTTTGTTGCCAGCGGCTTAGACATTAATGGCTGTGTGTTGAGTTATTTTGAGGGGACAGCAAATTTACACTGTTATACAAGCTGTACACTCACTACTTTACATTGTAGCAAAGTGTCATTTCTTCAGTGTTGTCACATGAAAAGATAGAAGAAAAGATTTACAAAAATGTGAGGGGTGTACTCACTTTTGTGAGATACTGTATATATATACAGTGAGGACGGAAAGTATTCAGACCCCCTTAAATTTTCCAATCTTTATTATATTGCAGCCATTTGCTAAAATCATTTGAGTTCATTTTTTTCCTCATTAATGTACACACAGCACCCCATATTGTACACACAGCCCCCCATATTGTACACACAGCACCCCATATTGTACACACAACACCCCATATTGTACACACAGCCCCCCATATTGGCAGAAAAACACAGAATTGTTGACATTTTTGCAGATTTTTAAAAAAAGAAAAACTGAAATATCACACGGTCCTAAGTATTCAGACCCTTTGCTCAGTATTTAGTAGAAGCCCCCTTTTGATCTAATACAGCCATGAGTCTTTTTGGGAAAGATGCAACAAGTTTTTCACACCTGGATTTGGGGATCCTCTGCCATTCCTCCTTGCAGATCCTCTCCAGTTCTGTCAGGTTGGATGGTAAACATTGGTGGACGGCCATTTTTAGGTCTCTCCAGAGATGCTCAATTGGGTTTAAGTCAGGGCTCTGGCTGGGCCATTCAAGAACAGTCAAAAAGTTGTTGTAAAGCCACTCCTTCATTATTTTAGCTGTGTACTTAGGGTCATTGTCTTGTTGGAAGGTAAACCTTCAGCCCAGTCTGAGGTCCTGAGCACTCTGGAGAAGGTTTTCGTCCAGGATATCCCTGTACTTGGCCGCTTTCATCTTTCCCTTGATTGCAACCAGTTGTCCTGTCCCTGCAGCTGAAAAACACCCCCACAGCATGATGCTGCCACCACCATGCTTCACTGTTGGGATTGTATTGGACAGATGATGAGCAGTGCCTGGTTTTCTCCACACATACCGCTTAGAATTAAGGCCAAAAAGTTCTATCTTGGTCTCATCAGACCAGAGAATCTTATTTCTCACCATCTTGGAGTCCTTCAGGTGTTTTTTAGCAAACTCCATGCGGGCTTTCATGTGTCTTGCACTGAGGAGAGGCTTCCGTTGGGCCACTCTGCCATAAAGCCCCGACTGGTGGAGGGCTGCAGTGATGGTTGACTTTCTACAACTTTCTCCCATCTCCCGACTGTATCTCTGGAGCTCAGCCACAGTGATCTTTGGGTTCTTCTTTACCTCTCTCACCAAGGCTCTTCTCCCCAGATAGCTCAGTTTGGCCAGACGGCCAGCTCTAGGAAGGGTTCTGGTCGTCCCAAACATCTTACATTTAAGGATTATGGAGGCCACTGTGCTCTTAGGAACCTTAAGTGCAGCAGAATTTTTTTGTAACCTTGGCCAGATCTGTGTCTTGCCACAATTCTGTCTCTGAGCTCTTCAGGCAGTTCCTTTGACCTCATAAATCTCATTTGCTCTGACATGCACTGTGAGCTGTAAGGTCTTATATAGACAGGTGTGTGGCTTTCTTAATCAAGTCTAATCAGTATAATTAAACACAGCTGGACTCAAATGAAGGTGTAGAACCATCTCAAGGATGATCAGAAGAAATGGACAGCACCTGAGTTAAATATATGAGTGTCACAGCAAAGGGTCTGAATACTTAGGACCATGTAATATTTCAGTTTTTCTTTTTTAATAAATCTGCAAAAATGTCAACAATTCTGTGTTTTTCTGTCAATATGGGGTGCTGTGTGTACATTAATGAGGAAAAAAATGAACTTAAATGATTTTAGCAAATGGCTGCAATATAACAAAGAGTGAAAAATGTAAGGGGGTCTGAATACTTTCTGTCCCCACTGTACTTGGACAGAGGGGTGGCTGTGGATGTGGTATACTTGGACAGAGGGGTGGCTGTGGACGTGGTATACTTGGACAGAGGGGTGGCTGTGGATGTGGTATACTTGGACAGAGGGGTGGCTGTGGATGTGGTATACTTGGACAGAGGGGTAGTTGTGGACGTTGTATACTTGGACAGAGGGGTGGCTGTGGACATGGTATACTTGGACAGAGGGGTGGCTGTGGATGTGGTATACTTGGACAGAGGGGTGGATGTGGACGTGGTATACTTGGACAGAGCGGTGGATGTGGACGTGGTATACTTGGACAGAGGGGTGGATGTGGACGTGGTATACTTGGATTTTGCAAAAGCGTTTGACACAGTTCCCCACACACGGCTCATGTGTAAGGTAAAGTCTACAGGCTTGGAAATATCAGTTTGTAAATGGATAGAAAACTGGATAAAAGACTGAATTCAGAGAGTCGTGTTTAATGATTCTTACTCTGAATGGTCTAAGGTTATCAGTGGTGTACCCCAAGGTTCAGTGTTGGGACCCTTACTTTTTAATATCTTTATAATTGATATTGGGTCTGGGATTAAAAGTACCATTTCAGTCTTTGCAGATGACACCAAGCTATGCAGTGGAATAACGTCCTTCCAGGATGTCTCCAATTTACAAGCCGACCTCACAGCTCTGTCTAATTGGGTGACTATGTGGCAGATGAGGTTTAATGTTGCTAAACGTAAAGTTATGCCCTTGGGGGCTAAAAATATGAATGCATCACACATACTAGGGGCAGTACAACTGTGAGAATCCATGGTGGAGAAGGATCTGGGGGTTCTGGTAGATCATAAGCTCAATAATAACATGCAATGCCAAGCTGCGGTTTCCAAACCGAGCAAAGTCCTTTCTTATATAAGAGAGGTATGGACTCTAGAGAGAGATACATCATCTGCACAAATCATTAGTAAGATCTCATCTGCAATATGCAGTCTAGTTCTCAAAAAGGATATCGGGGAACTGAAGAAAGTGCAGAGAAGGGCAGCCAAACTGATAAGAGGCATGGAGGAGCTCAGCTATGAGGAGAGATTAAAGGAACTGAATCTAGTCCCTCTTGAGAAGAGGAGATTAAGGGGGATATGATCACCATGTACAAATATATAAGGGGTCCATATAGTGAACTTGGTGTTGAGTTATTCACTTTACGGTCAACACAGAGGACTAGGGGGCACTCTTTACGCCTAGAGCAAAAGAGATTTCATCTCCAAATACGGAAAGGTTTCTTCACAGTAAGAGCTGTGAAAATGTGGAATAGACTCCCTCCAGAGGGGGTTCTGGACAGCTCAGTAGATTGCTATAAGAAAAGCCTGGATTCTTTCCTAAATGTACATAATATAACTGAGTACTGACATTTATAGGTAAAGTTGATCCAGGGAAAATCTGCCTCTCTGGGATCGGGAAGGAATTTTTGTCCCTGCTGTAGCAAATTGGATCATGCTTTGCTGGGCTTTTTTGCCTTCCTCTGGATCAACTGTGGGTATAGGATTGTGTATATGGGATTGTATGATATTATTTTTTATGTATTTATTTTTATGGTAGATGTAGCTTTGCTAGCTACAGGGACCTGTGGTCAGAATGTATATATGTGATGTACATGGGTCTTTTGTTCCCTTTTCCTCCTTCCCCCTCTTCTTATGGGATGCCCTTTTTGCTCTTGGGCACAGGAGTCAGTTTTTTTTTTCAGCCAATGGGGACATGGCTGCTTTTTAGAGGGAGACGGGTGCTACCAGTGTGAGAGTAGGAAAAAGCATATTCTGGCCTGGAATGGAGTCATTGAATTAGGTCAGGGTTACTAGAGGCCAGGGCTGAATGACCCATCCTGGCAGCTCTCTGGTGCCTGCCCCTGGTGTCTGTAAGGTTGGAGAATTTTCTAGAACTAGAGGGCGGGGGTTAGGAGGAGCTGCCATGAATATGTATGGGGCATCAGCCAATCCCCAGAAGTGAGCTGGCAGCGAACTGAGACAACCCTATAAATAGACATGGGCAGTCCCAGCAGGGGAGTCAGATGGAGTGCTGAGGGGAGGCTATCAGTGGCCCTTGAGGAAACCCTACCAGGGTGGGGTCATACCTCGGGCCAGAGGCTTGGGATAGCTGGCCTAGAAGGATCCAACCACAGAAGGAAGTTGAAGGAGAACTTTCAGGAGAGGCAGCGGAACAGAGCAAAGACAGACAGTAAATATTGATTAGCACTGAGCAGGGACAACACAAGGGGGGAGACTTTAGCTGTAAAAGTGCTTTTTTTTATTTTTGTTTTTTTGCATCTTGGTTTTATGATTGGGACACTATATGTATACACTTATATGTTTTTATATATGGTGCGATAATTACATTTTGGTGCGACTTTGGTGCAATTTTTTATAACTTTTTTGTTTTTTGGTGCGATTCTTTGCATTCTTATTTGGATTTGGTTTGTGGGTCCACTCACATCCTGTATTTTGGGTTTGGACACTATATGCACTGTTATAAGCAGAGGATCTCTATACTATCATGATATTCATGTTTGGATGTTTTATGCACTGATATAAGGAGAGGATTTATTTGTATTTATATTTATTTTTATGGTACACTAATTTGTAAGCCAGTACATTTTTGGTGATAACCTCTCCTGTGTAGGATTGGTGCCCACACCTAGAGGGCTTTAGTACTCACCTACTGGGGTAGGTGAGGTGTGATAACTATTACACTATCAACTTTATGGAAACTGTTTTGTTATAATTTATTCCACAATAACACTATGTCTTTTAATATTTAGCCACTATAGAGTGACTTGGTAGAGCACTATTTGACACATAGGTAGCGCCACTCGCCCCTCCACATCTTCTTTCTTTTCTATATTCTAGAGCCCTCTTACGGGGGGGGGGGGGGGTGCAATCTTCACACATGTCCCAGGTGCAGACCTTCCTAATTAATTTATTTACAAGGACTTTTTTCTGCGTTGGAGTGAATGAAGGAAAATTCTATGCGACTGGCTGTGCAGCAGTGAGGATCTGGGACATCAGCGACACCTACGGGGGTAGTTCTACATACATATAAGAGAGACCTCATGATTAGTCTCCATCCACTCAGGAAAAAAATTCTGTGTGAATCCCCCAGGAAAGCAGAAGTGACAGATTACAGTCCGGTGAAGGGACGCAAAATATTCCGACCTGTATTATTTATATTAGTTCAGGTCTGGACTCCAAGGTGAGAGCTGTCCTAATGGAGGGGGAGCAGACATGGCACCATGTGTGAAGAGGAGTGACGTTTATATCCGATCACTTTATAAGAGGTGTGTAGTGGGGAATATTGAACCTTTATAAGAATGCACTACGTGTTCCTGTGTGATTTGCATGAGACTCAGTGGGGTATGATTTGCTGGCAAACAGTTCTTGGTCCAGGATAGAACACGGGAGCACCATGGGTTATCAGAGAATATATTGATCCTTTCTCACTGTAGCCTAATTAGCTCTTTCAAAATTCCCTGAAGCTGTACCTTCTTTTTACATCCTCCCATGCCCTAGTGCAGGGGTAGACAACCTATGACCTCCAGCTGCTGTGAAACTACAAATCCCATCATGTCTCTGCCTCTAGGAGTCATGCCTGTGATTGTCAAGGTCTTGTAATGTCTCATGGGACTTGTAGTTTCAAAATAGCTGGAGGACCGAGGTTGCCGACCCTGGAACTAGACTGTTCACTTACCACTACACATTGAATATTTGGTCTGAGTGTTTTTTTATGTGTTCTGGAGTCTAAATGCGTACTGATATACACAAAAGTTATTGCTGTTTCAAGGATATCTAAAAGGTACTTTTTTATTTTTATTTTTTAAACAAACATAACATACTTACCTCCTCTGTGCAGTTGCTTTTGCACAGAGTGGACCCGATCCTCCTCTTCTGGGGTACATCAGTGGCGCTCCTGGCTCCTTCTCTTCTCGATCGCCCCGTCGGAGAAGCGCTCTACCTCGGGGCACCCGGGTGGGCACGCTCCTGTGTCCCGCTGCTGCTGCGTCCATTGACTCAGACAGCAGGACTCGGCCCTTATTCATACTCCTATAGTGACTGCACTCACCAGATCCTTCACCCCCTCTTGGGGTCTCACACATCCACAGTATATGCCACTGTGTGAGACCCCAAGAGGGGGTGAAGGATCTGGTGAGTGCAGTCACTATAGGAGCACGAATAAGGCACGCGCCGAGTGTTTATTCATTGGAAAGTCCACCAGAGTTTAAACAGATCCCTTCACTGGCACTATAGCACCTTATAATCCAATTGTATATATCAATTATATGTTCACCAGTTTATATACACCAGCACGTTATATTTGTATTTGTTGATTTAATTTTGTAATATGTGGATATTGCACATGCATAATAATGTTTAGGGAATATTGCACTTATTTTTTATGTATTTCATTCTTTATTTATTTGTCATATATATAAAACAAGTTAAGGTGTCTTGCACATTGCACTTTACATCGGGTCAGGTACACAGCTTGATACACATTCATTCACACCCAGGAGTTTACATGTTTTGGTTTCACAAAAGAGCACAGTTTTAGCCATCTAATGTTCTACTGTGCATTTGAATTTTGGATAGAAGACACCCATTTAATAGAAATTACCTACATCACTCCTCTTCCCCCCACCTCAATACCCTCCTCCCACCTAAGGGAGCAGCACATACACCTGTTTTTATTCAGGTTGGGAACTGCGCCATATCTACTCCTTTCTCTCACCCCCATCAGTATAGGCACCCCCCCTCAGTGCAGACCCCCCATCAGTATAGGCACCCCCTCAGTATAGCCACCCCCTCAGTGCAGACCCCCCATCAGTATAGGCACCCCCCTCAGTGCAGATGCCCCATCAGTATAGGCACCCCCAATCAGTGCAGACCCCCATCAGTATAGGCACCCCCCCTCAGTGCAGACCCCCCATCAGTATAGTAACCCCTGTCCCCTCCCATAGCCCCCCCGCACATGTGTACAGACCTCAGAACAGCACGGATGGATATTTACTGTACACAGCAGTGTGTCCCTCGGGCTCCTCCTGTGTGGATATAAACAGGGAGGAGGGGGAGGCGGCTTCAGTGCATTCCACTGAGGGAGATAGCCGGCGAGATCCGAGAGTGTAGGGCAGCGGCCGGTGTTAGCGGTGCTGCTGCCCACAGGTGTCACCCCTCTGGCGGGTGTCACTCGGCACGCACCCCGCGCCCGCCCCAGCGACGCCACTGGCCCGGGCTCATGCTGTGTCACTTAGGTTACGTGACATCACTGGTTGCTAGGCAAAACAAAGTAAAACGGTTGAGATGTTGGTTATCTGCATGGCTCCCACATCCGCTGCTGATGGCACCGCTGCACCCGGTGAGAGACTCGGGGCTATGGGCCCCAGATTCGGGGCTATAGCCCCAATAGCCACCCCCTAGCGGCGCCTCTGGGTGCCACAATCAACCCTTTACCTTAGTATTGGCCTACTCCACTAACACCAATCAAGAAAGTCTCTACATAGACACATACATTCGGTAAAGTTTGGGCAACTTATCCTGTTTGGTGATTTCAATGTTGTGTCCGACTCTGCTTTGTACTCCACTAGCCATTCAAGGAGACGCTCTAATGACATACAAGCAATATTACAGTATATTGTCGACCCACTACACATTGAACATTTGGTCTGAGTGTTTTTTTATGTGTTCTGGAGTCTACATGCGTACTGATATACACATTTTTATTATTTGGTAAAAGTTATTGCTGTTTAAATTCTATTTGAATTTTGGAAAAGTGTTATATTATTTCTATACTATTTTTTTTTTAATTCTATTTAAATATTTTATTTATTTCAGGTACTTATATAGCGCCGTCAATTTATGCAGCGCTTTACAAATACATTGTACATTCACATCAGTCCCTACCCTCAAGGAACTTACAACCTAAGGTCCCTAACTCACATTCATACATATATTAGGGCCAATTTAGACAGGATCCGATTAACCTACCAGCATGTCTTTAGGTTGTGGGAGGAAATCGGAGTACCCGGAGGAAACCCACACAGGCACAGGGAGAACATGCAAACTCCAGGCAGATGGTGTTGTGGTTCTTTTCTATTCTATTAGAATTTCAGAAGATGGTTATGATCTATTTAATTTTATTTTTTTATTCTATTCCATTCTATTCTCTTCGTTTATTTTCTATCCTATTTTGTTCTGTTTTACTCTATTATATTCTATTCTTTTATTTTCTGTTATATTCTTTTCTATTCTATTATATTTTTTTTATTCTATTCCTTTATTTTCTATTCTATTTTATTATCTTTGGAAATTGGAAAACTATTTGAATTCGAAAACTTTTCAAATTCAAAACCTTTTCAAATGCAAATACAATTCCAATTTGAAATCAATTTGGATTAGAAAACTATTTGAATTTGAAAACTATTCGAATTTTATTCGAAAACTTTTCAAATGGATCTGAATTTGAATTAGAAAATTCTAACTGATTTGAATAAGAATAAACAAAACAAATTCCGAAAACAAATTAAACAAATTTGACTAAACAAATTTATATACCATATCTCACAAAAGTGAGTACACCCCTCAGATTTTTGTAATTATTTTATTCTATCTTTTCATGTGACAACACTGAAGAAATGACACAGTGGGTGTAATTTACTATAGCGCCACAGCACTAATTAGGGCTAATTAAGGCAAATTAGCGCTAAAACGGTATTCACTAGAGCGCTGGTAAAAAAAAATACTTCCAAAATCGAATTTACTATAGTTCTCTGAAACCAAATAGCACCCAAATCCTTACTCTGCTAAAACCTGGAGAATTGGACATGGAAAAATTGTTTAGAACATAATATAATTGCCTAAATAGTACTGAAATATGCGGTATATTATTTAAAGATAGTCTGCTTTTAAACTGTGTGAAAAAGTGATTTCTACACTGAAATATCTTTAAAAGTCTAAGAAGAGATAAATTCCCTGTTTTTGTACAACTAGGTGCCAACACAACTGAGCATGCTCAGACCTGCAAATAACTCTCATTTTAGCTCCAATGTCTTTTTTACAAGGCGCTATAGTAAATACCAAAAGCGCTGTGTTAAAGAGCATTTTTTGGGAGTGAAAATCGATGCTATTCTAGTCCAATACAAGTTTTAGCCATTGATTCTAATGGAAAATTGTAACTTCCCCAAATAAATCCTTTTAATGTTGAGATGAAATGTATCTTTCTCTGAAATCTGCATTTCCTTTGCAGCATTGTTGCTTCTACTTCTAATATTTTGTTTTTAAGAATGCTAGAATGTGGAATGTTTTGATGTTTTGGTAAAATATATTTTTCTCTGTCACTTTCACTTGTTACTCTCCATCTCACAACAATCTTTATCCCAAACTCACACAGGTGTCTTTACAAACCACAAATAATACCATTGCTGATGCAAATTTAAAATGAGTGCCATTTTTTTGTGCTTTTTATTATTTCCAAATAAGCATAATGTGAGCCCAAAAAATGTGATATGTGTACCAACATCAGAAATCAAAATGTAATTTCCAAAAATTTGAGGGTAACATCACTATTCTACACTCACACACAAAGAACCAGCAAATATCACAGAATAAATCAAGAAGAATAACTCTTACTGAGTAATGTAATTCCATCACCTGTATGTCCAAAGAAATGCAGTATTTATGTGTATTTATGTGTAGGAGGCTTTCACACATGGTAGCTCTGTGGCTTAGAGGTAGGGATGAGCCGAACACCCCCCGGTTCGGTTCGCACCAGAACCCGCGAACGGACCGAAAGTTCGCACGAACGTTAGAACCCCATTGACGTCTATGGGACTCGAACGTTCGAAATCAAAAGTGCTCATTTTAAAGGCTAATTTGCATGGTATTGTCCTAAAAAGGGTTTGGGGACCCGGGTCCTACCCCAGGGGACATGTATCAATGCAAAAAAAACTTTTAAAAACGGCCGTTTTTTCGGGAGCAGTGATTTTAATGATGCTTAAAGTAAAAAAAAAAAAAGTGAAATATTCCTTTAAATATCGTACCTGGGGGGTGTCTATAGTATGCCTGTAAAGTGACGCGTGTTTCCCATGTTTAGAACAGTCCCTGCACCAAATGTCATTTTTAAAGGAAAAAATCTCATTTAAAACTGCTTGCGGGTTTAATGTCATGTCGGGTCATGGCAATATGGATGAAAATCAGTGAGACAAACGGCATGGGTACCCCCCAGTCCATTACCAGGCCCTTTGGGTCTTGTATGGATATTAAGGGGAACCCCGCACCCAAATTAAAATAAGGAAAGGTGTGGGGCCACCAGGCCCTATATACTCTGAACAGCAGTATACAGGCGGTGCAAACAAGACAGGGACTGTAGGTTTGTTGTTAAGTAGAATCTGTTTGTAATTTTGAACATTTTTAACGTGTTTAGCTCCAGCCAAAAAATCTTTTCTAAGCTTTTTGGAAAACATAGGGAAGGGTTATCACCCCTGTGACATTTGTTTTGCTGTCTTTCCTCCTCTTCAGAAGATTTCACCTCACTTTTTTGTCCCAATGAAAAATGTTTTTTGAAAATTTGGGTTTTTTTGTGGAACAAGGATTGGAAAGCATCAGTGGAAAGGAGAAATTGTTTTCCCATATTAACTCTTACAGGAAAGAATTTCCCTTCCTAGGGGTAGATTTCATCTCACTTCCTGTTGTCTCCTTCCGTTTGCAAGTAGGAGTCGTTTGTAAGTTAGATGTTTGAAAGTAGGGTCCTGCCCTATATACTCAGCAGAAATTTGGGCCTTAGGTGTTGCTGTGGCCACAACACTGTAAGCCCTCACAGGGCCCTGCTGTGAAATATTAGATCAAGAATTGTAATTACATGCCCCTGTTGAACAGGAGCTGAAAAATTAGGCCTTAGGCACTGGTGCTGGTGCCACAACACTGCAACCCCTCACAGACACTCTAGTTGGAACGCAGGAACGAGCCCTGCTGCAAAGTATTGCTTCAAAAATTGTAATTACACGCCCCTGTTAGACAGGGGCAGAAAAATTGGGCCTTAGGCACTGGTGCTGGTGCCACAACACTGCAACCCCTCACAGACACTCTAGTTGGAACGCAGGAACGAGCCCTGCTGCAAAGTATTGCATCAAAAATTGTAATTACACGCCCCTGTTAGACAGGGGCAGAAAAATTGGGCCTTAGGCACTGGTGCTGGTGCCACAACACTGCAACCCCTCACAGACACTCTAGTTGGAACGCAGGAACGAGCCCTGCTGCAAAGTATTGCATCAAAAATTGTAATTACACGCCCCTGTTAGACAGGGGCAGAAAAATTGGGCCTTAGGCACTGGTGCTGGTGCCACAACACTGCAACCCCTCACAGACACTCTAGTTGGAACGCAGGAACGAGCCCTGCTGCAAAGTATTGCATCAAAAATTGTAATTACACGCCCCTGTTAGACAGGGGCAGAAAAATTGGGCCTTAGGCACTGGTGCTGGTGCCACAACACTGCAACCCCTCACAGACACTCTAGTTGGAATGCAGGAACGAGCCCTGCTGCAAAGTATTACATCAAAAATTGTAATTACACGCCCCTGTTAAACAGGGGCTGAAAAATTGTGCCTTAGGCACTGGTGGTGGCGCCCAGAACCAAAAATGTTCTTACAAGCTATCAGCGTGATGATTGAGGAGGAAGAGGATAATTACTCAGGGATAGTCACTCAGCATCAGCATAGGCAGTCTTTGAAGGGATCTGAGATTTCAAAAAAAATTATTCGGTTACATCAGCATCAGGTGCTTGGTAGCTGGTGGTGATCCAAGACTCATTCATTTTTATGAAGGTCAGCCGATCGACCGAGTCGGTGGACAGACGCACCCTGTGATCGGTTACCACGCCTCCAGCAGCACTGAATGTGCGTTCCGAAAGAACGCTGGATGCAGGACAGGCCAGTAGCTCAATTGCATACTGTGCAAGCTCTGGCCAGTGATCCATCCTCAAGACCCAGTAACCCAGAGGATTTTCGGTGGGAAAGGTGTCCAAGTCTGATCTTGCCCCTAGGTATTCCTGCACCATGTAAAACAGACGCTGGCGATGGTTGCTGGAACCGATCATACCTTGGGGCTGCGGACCAAAAAATTGTCTGAACGCATCGGTCAGACGGCCACCTTCTCCACCGCTCCTTCTTTGACTGACCGAAGCCTCAGCAACACGTTGTCCAGAAACAGGAGTTTGTAACCTCCCAGTCTCTGGGAACGCGTTGCACAGACCTTTCTGCAAGGCCTCCCGAAGATGTTTCATCCTCTGCTCCCTCTGCGATGGCAAGATAAGGTCCGCAACCTTACCCTTGTAACGTGGATCAAGGAGGGTTGCCAGCCAGTATTGGTCCTTCTCCTTGATACCACGAATACGAGGATCCTTACGCAGGCTTTGCAGGATCAGGGAGGCCATGCAGCGTAGGTTTGCTGAGGCATTCGGTCCGGAGTCCTCTGGGTCACTAAGAACGACATGGTCCGCAGCCACCTCCTCCCAGCCACGTACAAGTCCATGTGTTTCTTGGGACTGATCCCTTAAAGACTGCTGCTGATGCTGAGTGCCAGGCTCCACCTCCATACTGACACAATCTTCCTCCTCCTCCTCTTCCTCCTCGTCCTCTTCCTGTGTGATCGGCGGGCACGCAGGAACACTGTCTGGATAAAGGGGGCCTTGAGAGCTAAGGAAGTCCTCCTCTTCCTGCCTCTGTTCTGCCTCAAGTGCCCTGTCCATTATTCCACGCAGCGTGTGCTCCAACAGGTGGACAAGGGGGACAGTGTCACTGATGCATGCACTGTCACTGCTCACCATCCTCGTGGCCTCCTCGAATGGTGACAGGACAGTGCATGCATCCCTGATCATGGCCCACTGGCGTGGGGAAAAAAACCAAGCTCCCCTGACCCTGTCCTGGTGCCATAGTCGCACAGGTACTCATTGATGGCCCTCTGCTGCGTGTGCAGCCGCTGCAGCATGGCCAACGTTGAGTTCCACCTGGTGGGCATGTCACAGATTAGGCGGTTCTTGGGCAGGTTAAACTCCTTTTGGAGGTCCGTCAGCCGAGCACTGGCATTATATGACCGGCGGAAATGCACACAGACTTTCCTGGCCTGCCTCAGGACATCCTGTAAGCCCGGGTACCTGCCCAAGAACCGCTGCACCACCAAGTTAAGGACGTGAGCCAAACAGGGCACATGGGTCATTTGTCCCTGTCGGAGGGCAGAGAGGAGGTTGGTGCCATTGTCGCAAACCACCATTCCTGCCTTAAGTTGGCGTGGCGTCAACCACCTCTGAACCTGCCCCTGCAGAGCTGACAAAACCTCTGCCCCAGTGTGGCTCCTGTCCCCCAAGCACACCAGCTCAAGCACCGCATGGCATCTTTTGGCCTGCGTACTTGCGTAGCCCCTTGAACGCCTACGGAGCACCGCTGGTTCCGAGGAAGAGGCCATGGAGGAAGAAGAAGAGGAGGGGGTGGAGGAGAGAGGTGTGTCACAATCAGCATTTTGGAGGCGTGGTGGCGGAACAACCTCCAACACTACTGCACCTTGTCCTGCATCCTTCCCAGCTGCCAGCAGAGTCACCCAATGCGCCGTGAAACTTAGGTAACGTCCCTGTCCATGCCTGCTGGACCATGAGTCAGCGGTAATATGCACCTTACCGCTGACCGCCCTGTCCAGCGAGGCATGGACATTGCCTTCCACATGCCGGTAGAGAGCCGGAATCGCCTTCCGTGAGAAAAAGTGGCGTTTGGGTACCTGCCACTGAGGAACCGCACATTCCACAAACTCACGGAAGGGGGCAGAGTCTACCAACTGAAAAGGCAGCAGTTGAAGTGCTAGCAATTTTGCCAAGCTAGCATTCAACCGCTGGGCATGTGGATGGCTGGGAGCAAACTTCTTTCGGCGGTGCAGCAGCTGGGGCAGGGAAATTTGCCTGGTACAATCTGACGTCGGTGTACCAAAAGCAGATTGCCCACAAGTACTTGGCTGTGACACACCTAATTCTACACCTTCATTCCTCTCACTGCAGGTCTCAGAGAGGACTGAAGGTCTAGTGGGGTTGGAAATCTCAGCTGATGAGGAGCAAGGAGAGATCCTCTTTGTTCTTTGGTGTGGGTCTTTTAGATACGCTTGCCAACGAACTGCATGGCAGGTCAACATATGTCTGGTCAAGTATGTGGTACCCAAGCGGGAGATGTTTTGGCCACGCGAGATACGCTTGAGACATATGTTGCAAATAGCAGCGGTGCGATCTGATGCACTCGTCTCAAAAAAGGCCCACACCAAAGAACTTTTTGAATAACGCGCAGAGACTGCAGCGCCCTGCACATGTGGAGCTTTGGGGTGTGATGCAGTCAATGTGCTGCCCTTAGGCTGGCCCCTGGAGGGCATCCTGCCTCGTTGGTGATGTGCCGCCGCCTCCTCCTCCTCCTCCTCCTCTCTCCTATCAGGCACCCACGTTGAGTCAGTGACCTCATCATCCCCTCCCTCCTCATCACTGGAGCAAACCTGGCAGTATGCTGCAGCAGGGGGAGCATGACTGCCAGATTGCTGTCCTTCTTGGGCACCCCCTCTGTCCGTGCTCATGTTACTGCCTTCATCGAGCTCAGTATCGTCATCAGAGCCTTCCAAACGCTGGGCATCCTCCTGGAGCATGTACCCAACACTGTGGTCAAACAGTTCGAGGGAATCCTCATGAGGACATGGTGGAGCTAGGGAAGGAGTCACTGATGACATTGAGCTGAGGGAAGAGGCCGCTGCTTTGCCAGACAAAGCACCCTGGGCATGGGTGAGAGAGGATGAGGAGGATGAGGACGGCTTGGTCATCCACTCGACCAAGTCTTCCGCATGTTGCGGCTCAACACGGCCAGCTGCCAAAAAAAAGGCCAAGCGTGTCCCATGGCCACGTGCTGATGAGGATGCACCGTCTCCACGACCAGCACTAGACACAGAGCCTGCTTGCCCTCTCTTATTGGCTTGTGACTGTCTGCCTCTCCTTCTTGGCCTTCCAGACATACTAATGGCCTGTAGCTGCACTAAGCTGGGATAGAACACCTGTAATTTTCTTCAAGTAGCTTTATATACTGTAACCAGACAAGCCTGCCTGTCAGTAGGAAGATAACAGGAACGGATCTAGCTGAACACTGTGAGCAGGACGCACTGTACTAAATGTAAATAGTCTAGCTGCCTGACCGTGGTACTAATAGGATCAAATAGAACACCTGTAATTTTCTTCAGGTAGCTTTATATACTGTAACCAGACAAGCCTGCCTGTCAGTAGGAAGATAACAGGAACGGATCTAGCTGTACACTGTGAGCAGGACGCACTGTACTAAATGTAAATAGTCTAGCTGCCTGACCGTGGTACTAATAGGATCAAATAGAACACCTGTAATTTTCTTCAGGTAGCTTTATATACAGTAACCAGACAAGCCTGCCTGTCAGTAGGAAGATAACAGGAACGGATCTAGGTGTACACTGTGAGCAGGACGCACTGTACTAAATGTAAATAGTCTAGCTGCCTGACCGTGGTACTAATAGGATCAAATAGAACACCTGTAATTTTCTTCAGGTAGCTTTATATACTGTAACCAGACAAGCCTGCCTGTCAGTAGGAAGATAACAGGAACGGATCTAGCTGAACACTGTGAGCAGGACACACTGTACTAAATGTAAATAGTCTAGCTGCCTGACCGTGGTACTAATAGGATCAAATAGAACACCTGTAATTTTCTTCAGGTAGCTTTATATACTGTAACCAGACAAGCCTGCCTGTCAGTAGGAAGATAACAGGAACGGATCTAGCTGTACACTGTGAGCAGGACGCACTGTACTAAATGTAAATAGTCTAGCTGCCTGACCGTGGTACTAATAGGATCAAATAGAACACCTGTAATTTTCTTCAGGTAGCTTTATATACTGTAACCAGACAAGCCTGCCTGTCAGTAGGAAGATAACAGGAACGGATCTAGCTGAACACTGTGAGCAGGACGCACTGTACTAAATGTAAATAGTCTAGCTGCCTGACCGTGGTACTAATAGGATCAAATAGAACACCTGTAATTTTCTTCAGGTAGCTTTATATACTGTAACCAGACAAGCCTGCCTGTCAGTAGGAATTTAACAGGAACGGATCTAGCTGAACACTGTGAGCAGGACGCACTGCACTAAATGTAAATAGTCTAGAAGATAACAGGAACGGATCTAGCTGAACACTGTGAGCAGGACGCACTGCATTAAATGTAAATAGTCTAGATAGAAGATAACAGGAACGGATCTAGCTAAACTGAATACAGTGTATATATATATGCAACACCTGGGATGCATATATATACACAATACACTGTAAGTGCAGCTAACTGACTGACTGTTCTGCCTAATCTATCTAACTCAAATCAAATGACACTGTCTCTCTCTATCTCTCAGCACACCGGAACACACACTACACAGGGCCGCCGTGCAGGCGGCCTTATATAGTGTGGGGTGTGTACTAAATCCCCTGAGCCATAATTGGCCAAAGCCACCCTGGCTTTGGCCAATTACAGCTCTCTCTACTGACGGCGCTGTGATTGGCCAAGCATGCGGGTCATAGTGCATGCTTGGCCAATCATCAGCCAGCAATGCACTGCGATGCCGCAGTGAATTATGGGCCGTGACGCGCCACACGAATTTAGCGCGAACGGCCCATAACGTTCGCAATTCGGCGAACGATCGAACAGCCGATGTTCGAGTCGAACATGGGTTCGACTCGAACACGAAGCTCATCCCTACTTAGAGGTTAGAACTTCTGCTTAGCATCCCTGAGTGTCTGGGTTTAAATCCCAAACATGCAACTTCATGTAGAGAAGTTGTTTTATCTCCCAGGTACTAAAACTATGTCTAAATGTGGTATTTATGTAGGAGGGTTCCACCACCATTGTAAATCTTGCCAGATACACTATCTACTCAAAAGTATTGGGACGCCTGCCTTTACACACACATGAACTTTAAAGGCAGCCCAGTCTAAAGCCCCATACACACTATTAGATTTTCTGCAGATTTTTGTCTTCAGATTTACCAAAACCATGTAGTGCGAGGGCCTGTCTGATTGCATACAAATGGAAACTCTTATGCCGCGTACACACGGTCTGACTTTTCGTCTACAAAAGTCCCACGGACGCCGATGGACTAAAGCTGGCTGACAATCTGATCGTGTGTGGGCTTCCCCGGACTTTCAGCGGATGCAATCTGTGCACCACTATAGACATGGCACACGGCATCTCCAAATCAATATTGACAGAAGATGGAGGTGCCAATATTATGGGGTGATGCGAGGAAGTTTAGTATTAACTGCCCAAGTAACAAATATGCCCAAAATAGAATGAGAAAGTACCTTTTTCAGAGAAAGCCTGCTGTGTCCACAAGTATGTTTAGAACTGTATGAGATCAATGTAAGCAGTGCACATGTGCAAGCGGTTGTTGCACTCGTTCACATGCGTTTGTTCACTGCGCGGCCAAAATCTTAGTAAATGTTAAGCAACATACATGCAATTGCGCGGGCTGAACGGGCCCACCTGTAAACATGACACTTTTTTTTTACGCTGGTTCACCTTTATGTATTTTTTTTAAGGAGATTCGCACACAAGTCATGTTAGCATGTTATGTTGCCAACATGTGACATGCACCTTGTTACAATTATGTAAAAAGACTCTCACTCCTCTAGCTCCTTCTAAAAAGGCATTTAACGTTCCCCCTCTAATGCATATGATTTTCTTGGGCTAGCTTTTGCTTTTAAAGGGGAACTCCACACTCCATTCTCCAATGCTCTTGTCCCCCCCACCCCCCAACTAGGGTTGCCACATCATCTCTTTAATCCAGGACACATATTAATTACACGGGTTCTGTGACTGTTTAAGGTGGTAATCAAACTCACTTGGTGCCTTATCTGCATTAAATCAGCCTCAGAACCTGTGCAATTAATATGTGTCCTGGATTAAAGGGATGATGTGGCAACCCTACCCCCGACCCCTTGGATTTCCATGGGCTAACTTTTACTTTTAAATGCACTATGCAATCTGATTGGCCAATCTCTGTACAACTCGATATTTCAGCAAAATAGGTAATAGTAAGATGCACTTGAACAATTAATTCAAATTATAGGAAATCAAACAGGCTTTTGCACTAAATCTAATTCATTTAAGATCTAGCTGATTGCAGTGTATGGTCACCTCTAAAGATTAAGATCTGAAAATATAAATTTATTGGGTTTAGAAACACTTCTCTGTTCTTTGTAATGTATTGAAAGATTTGGGTAAAAATAGAAAAAAAAAACACATTTCAAAGATATATTAGAAGTGATAGGAATGAGATTAGCGGGTTCATTCACTGAGAACACCTACTAATTGCCTAACAAGACACATCCAATGAGATTAAATTAACCAATTGTATTGGGCGTGCGCTATTATCAATGAGAAAACCGCAGTTACCCTAGTGACAGTTGCATCTTATATACGGTATGTATTATCGTTTTCCGCTTCAAAGTGCGCCGGGTCACACATTCGATTAATGACTTTTCCGGCGCACCAATTAAGGTGTGAACCGGCGCAGCGTATTCCTCTTAGTAAATCACCCCCATAGTGTCTACACACTATTATTCAGTAAAAATATTTACTTAAAGCTGTGAAATTTATTGCTATAATCAATCATAGTATGTAAAAAAAAAAAAATCCTAATCAACTCCCCAGAGTGGTACAGTATTATTATGGTAATACTGTATTGCTCTGGTCACAGTATGTAAAAAAAAAGCAAAGAAAAAAAGAAAAAGTAGTTTAAAAGAATTGAAAAAAATATAGATTTTTTTTTCCATATTGTCACCAATCAGTGTCCCTGATCACTCCCACATCAGTTATATGATAACACTGTACTGCATTGTTGACAGTATGTAAAATTTTTTTTTTAAAAGTGAAAAAAACAGTGTTATTTTCCCAAAAATTGTGACAAAAAATTACAACTTCAAAAAACTTGCCATGCCTCTTACTAAATACCTTTAAATAGACGGTTTATAAAAAGGTCATTTGGGGGGTATTTGTACTGTCCTGGCGTTATTGGGTGTCAAGGAGAGCAGCCCTCCTCCTGAACCATACCAGGCCCCATTCCCTCAACATGGGGGGTGCTTTGGGGTGAAGGGGCTTTGCCCTCCTTACCCCAAAGCACTTTGTCCCTATGTTGATGGGGACAAGGGCCTCTTCCCAACAAACCCTGGGCGGTGGTTGTGGGGGTCTGTGGGCGGGGGGCTTATCAGAATCAGGAAGCCTTTGCCAAGGGAGTGGTATAGATTTGGGGGGATCCCCGCACTGTGTTTTTTTCCCCACTTTTTTTATTGCCGGCAATGTTTTTTTTATTCAGCTGTCAGCGAGGAAGTCTGTTGACAGTGGATGACTCATTGCTTGTTAAGGACACCATGGCTGGCTTCCTGGCCCCGGCTCCTTAACGAGTTATTCACTGTGCCCTGATTGGGCAAAGATTAGCTTAGTGTGCACTGTGCAGAGCACAGTGCATTGCAGGGTTTTCATTGAATGGGTAAACAGGCGATGTTTGTGCCGAACTTTTGCTTGGCCCGAACCATTCGCCCAACTCTACTGAAGACATTTCTTAGTACAGACAGGTGTGAGCGATCCTAGAGACTGTGTGCTGTTGCAACCCTTCAGGTGTTGAAGAACCAGCTGTGGTTGAAGAGGATGTAGTGCCCCGTGTCCTGAAGTGCTTAATCTATTTAATTCCTACTGAAAAGACTTTGCTTGGACTGTTCCGAATAGAAAGATTAACCTACTCAAAATTTTGCTTAAACACCGAGTCCATTCCTTTCTTGTACAAGGACTTGGCTCATAGTTCTACAGAAGATAAAGTTTCCTCCTAGTTGTACATAGTTCTGGAGTATCCCACTCAATTCCCCATCCAAGTTACCCCCCAAAAATACACCAAAAAAAAATACCCATGTACTGATCATTTAGCCAAAAAAATGATTGGCAGTGTGTGCCTGGCTGCATGGCAACTATTGGGAAAGAATCCCTGGTAATCTTACAGTGGCTCCTATGGGGGTAGCGCTTCATATTAATAAAGAAACAGTGGACATCCCTGTCATGGTCCCCATCAAATGGGGCCAACAGCAATCCATTAAACCGCACTCTAACCTTAGGTGTCGTATATAGGGCCATTATTTTGTGAGCAAAACCAGAGGGAAAACCCGAATGCAACAGCATAGATTGTAGAAACCACCAGCTAGATCTTTGGAAGTTATCAAACACATCGGGACTGAATATACTTGAGCATAATGTATCACAGAAAAAGTCCTCTTGGCGTTATCCTTATCATCTCTCTGGAGGGACAAACCCTACTTGTTTGTGATGAATAAAAGATCAAATCAAACCAAGGAAATCCATGCCTTTTGTTTGTGTGGGTGTCCACCATTAACATCTAGAGAAGACCATCATCTAGGAGAAGGGTTTGGTATAGATGAAGGGAATGCCTGGGTCTCTTTGTTTACAGACAGAATGAAGAGACCAGGAGCTGTAATTTACTGGCAATGTAAAATATTTTCTTTGTATATCAGTGTTGCTGTATTAGGTTGTATACATCATGCAGATTGGCAGGACAGGCAGGGTCAGGGCCAGAGGCATTACTAGAACCTTCAGGGCCCTGGTGCAAGAAACCATGAAGGGACCCCCTGACACCCCCTCACCATTACATCACGGTCCGCAGCATTCCCCTTTACATCGCGCTCCCCAGCGCTCCCCTTTACATCATGGCCTGCAGCATTCCTCTTTACATCACAATCCGCAGAGTTCCCCTTTAAATTATGGTCTGCAGCGTTCCCCTTTGCATCAGAGTTTTTCCTTACATCATTGTAACGAGCCCCTGCTCACTCGGTTCCACTCTTCCAACACTCCTCTGCTGCTATCTAATCAGATTGCAATGTATGATGGTTCGGTCATCCGATGCTCCGGGAATTGAACTACAGCTATGTGCCGTTCAAATCCAGTTGTGATAGCTCAGAACAAACATCAGGCAGGCTGTATGTAAGTTCAACCAGGAATCTCTTTTATTGAAAGGAATACAGGCTCTTTTATACAATAAAAGAGGAGGTGCGTACCTCCTGCTCATATTACTCTGAACATACACCTGTGACCAGAAACCTAATTAACATGGGCTAATTAATGACTCTTAGATCCCATACTAGACTTATTTACAATACACATTCTAGCAGGCAACAGACAGACAGGTGGCTGGAATTGACATCAGCGTCTCCTAACAGTATTTGTCCCAGCATTATGAATCAGCCACTATTTCTAATATTGCAAATCCAGGGTCCCCAGAGTCTGTGTGTCCTGGGGGACTAGGACCAGAATGCACAGTAATACCACCTCAAGGGTTCCCAGGCATACAGCTCACAAAGAGCACCATTCCCCCAAATGCCAGGGCTCACGATCGATCGGCAAGAGGCTAGCATTCAGTCCCCTCCAAAAGTCTCTCTCCCGGCAAGGTCTGTCACAATCATGGTCTGTAGCATTCCCCTTTACTTTAGAGTTCCCCTTGACATCAGGGTCTGCAGAGTTCCCCTTTTCATCAGAGTTCCCCTTTACATCACAGTCCACAAAGTTTTCCCTTACATCAGAGTCCACAGAGTTCCCCTTTACATTAGAGTCTGCAGGGTTCCCCCTTACGATGTTCCCTGATGAAAAGGGGAACTCTGATGTAAAGGGAAATGCTGCGGACCATGATGTAAAGGGGAACGCTGTAAACTCTGATGTAAGGGGGAGGGGGCTCTGGTGACCAGAGTCCACCTTACATCAGAATTCCCCTTTACACCAGAGTCCGCAGAATTCCTACTTACATCAGAGTCCACAGAGTTCCCCTTTACATCAGAATCTGCAGGGTTCCCACTTACAATGTACCCTGATGAAAAGGAGAACTCTGATGTAAAGGGGAATGCTACGGACCATGATGTAAGAGGGAATTCTGCAGACTTTGATGTAAGGTGGCCTCTGGTCAACAGAGCCCCCCCTTACATCAGAGTCTACAGTGTTCCCCTTTACATTATGGTCCGCAGCACTCCCCTTTACATCAGAGTTCCCCTTTTTCATCAGGGTCCGCAGAGTTCTTCCTTGCACTGTAAGGGGAATCCTGCAGACTTTAATATAAAGGGGATGATGTGGAGGGGGGCTCTGGTGACCACATTAACCCCCCTATAGACTCTGTGTGGCCCTGCTGGAGCTGTCACACTGACCTCACCTCCATTATTTGGGTACAGGGCAGGCTCAGTCAGACAGACCTTGGCTTTGTTCCATCATCCTCTCTTCTCCTGGCATTCCCACTCCTCCTCTTCATATCACCCACCCGTTCAGTGTAGTTGGTCATCTCTAATACAAGTAACATTTGCCCCAATATATTGCCATATTGTTGAAGACCAACTCTACTCTGTGTATGTGGGCAGACTTCAACAAAATGGCACCGGCAATGAAGACATCGTCTTGGCGGGGGAGGGGGGTTTCAAGCTCCTGGTGATGGTGAGCTGAAGGAGAGATGTACTGTCCAGGCCGTAGTCTGGAGTGCGGCTCTGCAGACTTTGCTTCGATTTTCTGGAATCTGGTATTTTCTGTGTGCTGATCTAACCTCCTCCTTTATACAAATGTTACCGTGCCCGTCCTGGCCCTTGAGCCCACCCAAACCCAAGCACCATTTGGCCGTCTTGGGGCCCCCCACAGTGGTGGAATGCCAGGGCCTGGTTGCAAGTGCGACCTTTGCGGCCCTGGTAGTTCTGCCACTGGTCAGGGCATCCCCAGACATGTTATTAAATGGAGTTTTGCATCTTTCAGCAATATCAATTTTTGCATGACTTTCCCACTTAAAATCCATACCGGAACCATAGGGCCTGGTATGAATTATGGGGGAACCCCCTGCCATTTTTTCATCTAGAATAAAGGTCTGGTATAGATCTGACCGATGTCTGCTCTATAATGGGGTACACAGTATATTAAGGAGGATGAACACTGCTTTGGTATATATAGAGTTAATAGAAGGGACTCAGCAGGGACAGGACACATGTCACTCACCTGGACAAGCGTCATGTGTCTGATTGGTGGATCTCTCACTGAAAACGTTCTTTGCTGAACAGCTGATATTCCAGGAATCGGGTGGTGACACAGGAGGCACAGTGACACGGACTGTCCACTCTGAGCTGGTGACATTATATACCTCCAATCCTCCACTCACAGTCAGGTAGATGGAGAGGTCAGTCCCCTTCTCCACCCCGCAGGAGATCTCAGTGCTGCCATTCTGGAGACATCTCACATCCAGGACTGGATCCGATACTGGAACTGAGAGACACAGAGAAGGGGAGATCTGTAACATGGCACTATAATGGAATATAATCCCCTGTAATAACCCGTCCACCCCAATCCATTACAGTCATAAAAAGTCACCAAAATCCTGAAATAGCTTTACTTCAGAAACCTCCACTGCAAGATCCCACAGGGGCCAGTCGTGTGATCAGGATGCCTAGGCTTTGGTTGGGGGATCTCTGCAGAAGGGGACCAACAGCCAATGAAAATCTACTCCTCTTCAGACTAGGCATTGGGTCACATGACCACACTATAAGGGATTGCATTCAGTGGTTTGTGCAGGTATTCCGGTATTTTTGTTGGCTTTTATATGTTTGTTGGTAATATTATTGTTGGCCTATAGCAGATTGACAGCCGGGTGGGACTCTCCTCTTTTCGAGTGGATGTCATATGATGTCCTCCCGGTCACACAGCTTATGCGCACCCCTGGGAGCACACAGAACGGTGATTGGTGGTGAGCCATGTCCCTTAGACACAGCGCATCAGTGATCAGGGTAAATGTCATTGGCTCTTTACCATGTGATCAGCTGTGTCCAATCACAGCTGATCCCATGTAAACAAATACCGGCATTTCCTTTCCTCAGCACTCTCACTGATTATCAGTGCAGCCCCATCAATGACAATCGGTGTCCATTAGTGCAGCATACCAGTGCCCATCAGTGCTGCCTATCAGTGCCACCTTATCAGTGCAGCCTTATAAGTGCCCGTCAGTGAGTGCCCATCAGGGCAGCTTATCAGTGGCCATCAGTGCTGTCTCATCAGTGCATCCTCATCAGTGCCCATCAGTGAAGTGTTATCAGTGCCGCCTCAGTGCCCACCATTATTGCTCTCATTCTAACAATCGCAGCGATACCTCACATATGTGGTTTGAACACCGTTTACATATGTGGGCGCGACCTACGTATGCTTTCGCTTCTGCGCCCAAGCTCGGAGGGACGGGCACTTTAAAAACTTTTTTTGTCTTTTTGATTATTTTGCTTTTTATTTTTTCACTGTCCTTTAAAAAAAAAAAAAGATCACTTTTATTCCTATTACAAGGAATGTAAACATCCCTTGTAATAGAAATAAGCATGACAGGTCCTCTTTATGGAGACATCTGGGGTCAAAAAGGTGGAAGTGATGTCAGATGTCGCTCTGGCCCTCCAAGGGCATAGAATGGAGTGGGGGCCATGTTGCCTTCACTCGACTTCCTGCCCATTGCTCCACAGGATCGGATCGTTTCTGCCGCTACCGACCACTCCGGTAAGCGGGGGGGAAAAGACTGGGAAGGGGCGGCACCTCTCCCCCTCCCCATAAAAGTGATTCCGTGGCGAATCTGCCACCAGGACCACTTTTATGTGAAAGAAGATCACCCGCTGTTTAAAAAATACCGGGGTTATGGCAGCTAGCTAGAAAGAATAGAAACATTCTTTCCTATTCTCTTATTTTCTTTTCTATTCTAATCTTTTCTATTCAAATTCATTCTATTTTAAATGCAAATTTCTGAAGAAGGTTATAGTCTTTATATTTTATTCTATTCTATTGTTTTTCTATTCCTTTTTATGCTATTCTCTTTTTTTCCATTCTGTTATTTTCTATTGTTTTGGATTCTATTCTAATCTATTAGAATTTGAATCTTTTCTATTCAAAATTCAAATTTCGGAAGACGGTCATATTCTTTTTTTATTTCATTCTGTTCTATTAAATTCTGTTCTAATCTTTACTATTCTTTCATTTTTATTCTACTGCTTTATTATTTTATATTCTATTTTATTGTACTTTTTTTTGAAAATCAATGTCGAATTTGATTTCAATTCAAATTTGGTTTTCAAATTCTAATCAAATTTCGTCTGAATTTCGGTTCGTTATTTCGGATTCAATTTAAATTTGTTACCATTGTAATTTGGTAATTCAGATACATCTGAATTTCCCAATAACAAAAAACTTGTCCAAATTTTGATTCGGAACGAAAGGAACTGCACATGTTTAGTGACCATTTTAAGCCAACAGCCATTTTGAAAGGGTAATTATAGTATATACTCTTTTTATTTGCTTGCCTAGATTGATAAGCCAATTGCTATATTTCTTTTGGTAACCTAATCACTCTCCCCAGGATAACAACCATTCAAATGAATAATTTTTTTAATAATTTTTCTGCCCTTGGGCCATAGTTGTGTCTGGTTTTGTGTAGTTTGACGATGATTCTTTTTGCAGGGGAATAACAGTTGAATTCCTTAAAAAGCTGACTGTTGTCTGATAATTCGTTATCAGTGGGTGTTTTGTCTACAGGGAGAAATTAGTTATTAACCACTGCAGTACCGGGCACTTTCACCCCCTTCCTGCCCAGGCCAATTTTCAGCTTTTTAGCTGACACACTTTCAATGACAATTGTACATTTTCATGCAATGCTGTACCCACACAGATTTTTTATAATTTTTTGGAGACAGATAGAGCTTTCTTTTGATGGCATTTAATCACCACTGAGTTTTTTTATTTTTTTTGCTAAACTAATGAAAAAAGACCCAAATTTTTGAAAAGAAAAAAAAAAATTCTGTTACAAAATTTTGTAAGTAAGTAATTTTTCTCCTTCACTGATGTGCGCTGATGAGGAGGCACTGATATGCAGCACTAATGAGCACTGATAGGCTGTGCTGATATGCAGTACTGATAGGCACTTATGGGCAGCCATGGATGCAGGAATTGTATTTTAGAAGGGCAGATTTATATATGGTGAAGTTTTGCAAGCATTTGGTTTTACGCCACAGTTGTTCAAGAGCACGGCAATGTCTCTTGAGATTTCTAGTGTTGTCAGTTTGCCAGGGTTGTAATGGTCGGGGCCTAATTCTGCGTGTGGTTAGAGGAGCAAGTGCACCTAGTGATGATGAGAGTGAACTGTTGTAGACAGAGGTGGTCAGGACAGGACAGGGGAGAGATTATATCATATAGGTGGCAGAAAAGAGAAAAGCCGATGTTACCCCAAAGCACCCTCCCCATGTTGAGGGCATGTGGCCTGATACGGTTCTCTCATCCCCCCTCTTTTCCTGCGGCCTGCCAGATTGCGTGCTCGGATAAGGGTCTGGTATGGATTTTGGGGGGACCCCTATGCCATTTTTAAAAAAAATTAGTGCAGGGCTCCCCTTAATTTCCATATCAGACCTGAAGGGCCTGGTACGCACTTTTTTAAAATTTTGGTTCGGGGTTCCACTTAATATTTATACCAGACCCAAAGGGTATAAGGAACGGGATCCCCCGGCATTGGGGTGTCTATTATTTTTTGTGCTGAACCGGGTTTTAAGGGGGGACTTCTCCTTATGTGGTACTTACTGTGGGGCTAGCCCACAGTTGCTTTAAAGATATCACTCCTTTTGGGGGGGTTTTCTAATTTTACCTATTATTATATTTGTATAATTTCAATCTTATATAACCTACAAATTTGTTACTATATTACAAAAAGATTGGGGCTTATATCCTCTTAAAAAACCCCACCGAGAGGAAATTACTCTTTAAATTAATTATACTATTTGTTTGTTGTCCTTCGTTCAATGTTTTCATCTCTCTATCATGTTCCCATTTATGTCACTGCATGTCTTGGTGGGTTATCTCTTGTGTTGTGTCACCCCCATGGGCATCATCCTGGGGGAGGTGAGTCATGCGGGGGTCCAGGGCTCCCCATTAGCCCCTGAGATATGCTTTGGAAGGTCCTGTACCTACCCGACACAGGGGGGCCCCCGCTGTTTCAGTTAACATTGGGGCCCTCTTGTTTGTCCTGCCTTGCTCATATGCCGGGAGGGAACTTCTGTGTCGGTGGTTATCAGTCCTCCTTTTTTCCCCCCACCCTCTTTCGCCCCATCCACCTTGGCGAAACTAAGGGGGATCCTATGTGGTTTATTGAACCCCCTGAAAGGCTCTGACTCATTCATTATCATTATTTTTATCCACATAATTTTCTTTTCCCCCTCCCGGTTTTTTTAAACCCACCTTGTATGGTGGGACATCTTACTAGGGAAGTTACTGGGGGATTCAATAGGATAGGTCCTATCAACCATCCATCCACCACTGGTACAACATCATACCCCGGTGGCCAGCTTTACTGATATAGTGTACTAGTATGGGCATAGCCCGCCTCCAAGATGGCGGCCGGCTCCCACAGTATTATCCTGTGTTTAAACCTCCAAGTATATCGCTACGGAGGCATGTAACTGGATGCGCGCCACTACGTCGCGCATGCGCGGGCCCCAGAGCGGAGTTGGTTGCCTAGGTAGCATTCGGCCTCCTCACGTCGAATGCTCCTGACAGCAGCGACCACAGACAAGCCACGCTATTGGCCAGCGCGGCGCTCTGTCTCCGCCCACAAGCCGGCCTACACCATATATAGGACGCCAGAGATGGCAAATGGCGCCATTCTTCCTGAGACATTCATCCAGGCACATCAGGGCAATCTATTGTTTTGAGCTCCACAGACCCTCCCTGTTCCTGGCTTAGCGACCCGCAATCTACTTAAAAGTAAGTGCTTCTTACTCCATACCTATAAGGAACGGGATCCCCCGGCATTGGGGTGTCTATTATTTTTTGTGCTGAACCGGGTTTTAAGGGGGGACTTCTCCTTATGTGGTACTTACTGTGGTGCTAGCCCACAGTTGCTTTAAAGATATCACTCATTCCAACTATTTGCCCCATTACAGACAGCCATCAATTTTCTGAGGCTGAGGACGCCAAATTTTGGGATCATTGATCATATATCCAGCCATCTTGTAGAGTAATAGGACAGTCCAGGCTATTTGGTGTGGGGTGTCCCTGGCCCCTAGCATGCAATGCGCTCAACCCGGGATGCCTTGGGAGAACGTAAGTCACTTGAGAACCTAACCAATGCAGGAGATATGTATGGTGCACATGTGTATAATTTGTAACAGTATGATTTTTTGATTTTGATTTTTTAGATTGTGATGTATTTTCCCTGAAGAAGACTTTTATCTGTTAAGATATAAATGTTGAAACGCGTTGGAAATTCCATTACTCTATACCAGGGTGGCCATCCAGGGTGACCGCATTGGGTAGTGTGATACATCACTTTCTTCTTCACACAATTCTCCATATGTAAATTCCATATCATTACCGTATTGGATGTACACCTAGAATCATCTTTATGTTTTGAACTTTAATTTATGGTTTATGTTTATTGATTTAAATGTTTTTTGTATAAAATTTATAAAAATTACCTGTTTGGAAAATTTTATGACAAACTATGAAACATGATGGTTTTTGTTTCAAAAATTTCCGTCTTTTTGTTTGTTTAGCAAATAAAAAAAAAAAAACAGTGGTGATTAAATGCCACCAAAGGAAAGTTCTATTTATGTGAAAAAAAATGATAAAAATCTCATATGGTTACAGTGTAGCATGGCTGCGCAATTGTCATTCAAAGAGTGACAGCGCTGAAAGCTGAAAATTGGCCTGGGCAGGAGGGGGTTTTAAGTGCCCAGTAAGCAAGTGGTTAAAGGGATATTTACTATTGAATGGTGAAAATGGCGGTGCGACTTTAAATAAAATATAAATATATGATATTTATTATTAGTGAACACACACCAATAAACATACACCGCAACCAGTGAAAACATAAACCACTCCAGCAAACAAGAAATAAACTAAAAAACCTAACTACTAACTATATACAATATATGTACAATATAAGGGACAAAGAGTAACAGAGATGCAAGGAAGGGAATCACGACTGGGTACAAGAGCAAGGAGCAGGAGCAAGGCAGGGGGGTGCAGGAAGGATCAGGTTACAGGAAGCACAAGGATCTGCTTGCAAGGGGGCAATCAACAGGATAGTGACACGCTGGGGGAAGGGAGGAGCAGCCTTAAATATCTACCTGGCAGCTGAACCCTGGTGTCACTGATCTTTCCAGCCTGCTGGCTCTTGGGAGACACCTGCTGGTGGACATTGGAGCTGCAGCAAACAGCCCAGAGCAGTATAGTGCCACCAGCAGGTGAACTCAATTCTAACAGACTCCCCCCTCTTAAGGAGCGGCCTCCGGATGCTCCAAACAGCCATAGCTGAACCAGTTCATAAAAGACAGTCATCAATTCCATGAGCCCAGAGCAAAAGTTCCTCATGGGCTGAAGTGCTGAGTTCAAAGCGAAATGCCATACTGCCAACATCCAGCGATAGGCAAATTGTCCCGCCGCCCGGGTCAGGTGAATTACTGGGTACCCCACTGCTGGGGTCAAGCAACTGGCTGGGTCTCCTGCTGGCCTGATTCTCTGAGATGTACAGCATTCTGTACTTCAAGTCCCTCAAAACAGCAGGTACCCCCATGCTGGGGTTCCACAGGTTATCTGCATACTTAGCGCTGGGGT
This sequence comes from Aquarana catesbeiana, assembly GCF_042186555.1. Lineage (NCBI taxonomy): Eukaryota > Metazoa > Chordata > Amphibia > Anura > Ranidae > Aquarana > Aquarana catesbeiana. Next base: position 803,582,294 of record NC_133325.1, read on the forward strand.
CATGTGACAATACTGGAACCCAGACAGTGAAGTATCTCATCATAGCCAAGTAGCTTGCCTGGTTTCCAGGACTTGCTCTGCACATCAAAAAGCCACCTAGGTTTCTCTGAGGCACTGGTTACCCGACCTGGGTCCCCTAGCACACCCAGAGCTGTGGCAATTGAATCCGGATCATGGCAAGGCACAGATTGTAGTCTGCCATTCCCCAGGAGTTTACCATGACCAGGGCCATGAACACAGATGCAGCTACCAGTTGCCAAGGGTATGTCCGGACCACCAGGCTTTGGTGCCATAGGAGTAGCACATTGCCAGAGGGACTCACCGAGGCAACCGTCAAACGATGGGTCTGAAGGGGGGTCTGCACTGTAGGGGGGTCTGTACTGTAGGAGGGAGGGTCTGTGCTGTAGGGTGGGTCTGTACTGTAGGAGGGGGGTCTGCGCTGTAGGGGGGTCTGCACTGTAGGGGGGTCTGCGCTGTAGGAGGGGGTCTGCACTGTAGGGGGGATTGGAACTGTAGGGGGGTCTGTATTGTAGGGGGGTCTGCACTGTGGGGGGTCTGTGCTGTAGGGGGGTCTGCACTGTAGGGGGGATTGGAGCTGTGGAGGGGGTCTGTATTGTAGGGGGATTGGAACTGTAGGGGGGTCTGTATTGTAGGGGGTCTGCACTGTGGGGGGTCTGTGCTGTAGGGGGGTCTGCACTGTAGGGGGATTGGAGCTGTGGAGGGGGTCTGTATTGTAGGGGGGGTCTGTACTGTAGGGTGGTTCTGTATTGTAGGGGGGTCTGTACTGTAGGGGGGTACTGTACTGTAGGGGGGGTCTGAACTGTAGGGGGGTCTGTATTTTAGGGGGGGTCTGAACTGTAGGGGGGTCTGTATTGTAGGGGGGTATGAACTGTAGGGGGGTCTGCACTGTAGGGGGGGTCTGTACTGAATGAGGGGGGTCTGTACTGAATGAGGGGGGTCTGCACTGTAGGGGGTGTCTGTGTAACATGCAGGGGGTCCAGTATCTGTGTAACATACAGGCATCTAGAGCTGTGGGGAGCTGTGTAATGTAAAGGGGTCCAGAGGTGCAGGGTGCTGTGTAATGTAAAGGGATCCAGAGGTGCAAGGTGCTCTGTAATGTAAAGGGGTCCAGAGGTACAAGGGCTGTGTAATGTAAAAAGGTCCTTAGGTACAAGGTGCTGTGTAATGTAAAGGGGTCCAGAGGTACAAGGTCGGTGTAATGTGAAGAGGTCCTTAGGTCAGACAGACTGATAGATCAGAGTGCTGCCTGAGAGCCTGAGCCTAGGCTGAGCCTGCTGCGGCTGCCTGACTCTGAGTGTGCCTGCCTGGTGTGGTGGTGCTGGCTAAGTCTAAGACCGGGACGCGGAGAGGAGGGGGAACAAGGTAACCCTCCTCCTCCACTCTGAATGGCATGCTGGAGCCTCGGTCTCGCTTTCCAGCCGAGGCTCCAGCCTCCAGCATTCAATCAGTGCGAAGGAGGGAGGGTTTATCTTCTTCCTCCTCCGCGCCTAGTGGATTTAGGCTGGCTGGCTCCACCCACCTCCTCCTGTCCTTCCATCTTCTGATCTCATCTTCTTCTCCAGCATGCAGCGCGGTGTGGGGAAGGCCCGGGAAGACAGACAGTCGAGTGTCGGTGAACTAGACAGTCAAGTGTCAGTGAACTCGTCTCGGTATGCCAGTGAGTCAGTGCCAACTGCCGTGAAGGTAGGTAGGTCACAATTGAACTGACAATTGTATTTGAATTTACACCTTTGTGACAGTGAGACTCTGGTAGAAACATCAATTGTAAAAAAACACATGTAATGATGCATAAACCAATGTACATTTAGGGCCGGTTCACATATATGCGATGTCCGACATATATGTGCACCACACTGCAGTGCAGATCACATGCGATGTCTGTGCAATGCAAATTCAACCATACAGATTGTATGGCTGAATTCTCATCGCATTGGGACCAAAGTCACACAGGACCCTTTTTTTGGTCCGCAGCAGAATTGGATTGCCTGGGTGTTCACACCTATGCGATCTGATTCCTGTCCAAACTGACAGATTGCACTGCGATATGCAAACTGATCTGGGGTATAGTTAACTTTCTATTGACACCCCCACACATTTAACCCTTTGATCGCCCCTGGTGTTAACCCCTTTCCTCCCAGTGTCAGTATTACAGTAACAGTCCATATTTTTAGCACTGATTACTGTAGTAATGTCACTGGTGCCCCCAAAAGTGTCAAAAATGTCAGTTAGGTGTCGATCTGTCCGCCGCAATGTCGCAGTCCCGCTAAAAATCGCAGATCGCCACTATTACTAGTAAAAATAATAAATAAAAATGACCTAAATCTTTCCCCTGGTTTGTAAACGCGATACCTTTTGCGTAAACTTATCAAAATACACTTATTGGGATTTTTTTTACCAAAAATATGTGGCAGAATCTTTAATGGATATACAGACAATTCAAAATTAAAGGAAATTGATGTAAAAAACAAACAACTGAAATTCTAATGCTGCGTACACACGGTCGGACTTTTCGACCGGACTGGTCCGACGGACGCCGACGGACCAAAGCCGCCGGACAATCCGATCGTGTGTGGGCTTCACCGGACCTTCAGCAGACTTTTCCAGTCGCAAATCTGACGGGCTTTAGATTTGAAACATGCTTCAAATCTTTATGTCGTAACTCCGCCGGACCCAGAAATCCGCTCGTCTGTATGCTAGTCCGATGGACAAAAACCCACGCTAGGGCAGCTATTGGCTACTGGCTATCAACTTCCTTATTTTAGTCCGGTCGTACGTCATCACGTACGAATCCGTCGGACTTTTGTGTGATCGTATGTAATTAAGTCTTTTCATTAGAAAGTCCACAGCAAGTCCGCCAAAAGTCAGTCGAAAGTCTGTCGGACGGGCTGTCGGACTTTTGTAGCCTAAAAGTCAGACCGTGTGTACGCAGCATAACTCTTTAATGAAGGAGGGGGTGCTGGGGGCCGATACAGATTCTTGCCAAGGGCGCTGGAGACCCTAGGTATGCGTCTGAGGGCATGTGGCCTGGTATGGTTCAGGGTGGTGCTCGTTCATTCCCCCACTTTCCTGATCTGCCGGGCTGCATGCTCAGGTAAGCGTCTGGTATGGATTTTGGGGGGACCCCACGCCATTTTTTCTTTATTTTCTCAATAGCCGGGTGCCGGCAACTGAGTCAATTGAGTCATTGCTGCTCATATGAACAAGCCCTAAAAAAGCAGTTCTGATAGTACAGGAAGGAGAGGGAGGCAGTGTGACAGGAGAGGGACAGTGTGACATGAGGAGGGGGGCAGTGTGACAGGAAAGGGACAGTGTGACAGCAGGGGGAGCAGTGTGACAGGAGAGGGACAGTGTGACATGAGGGGGGACAGTGTGACATGAGGGGGCAGTGTGACAGGAGAGGGACAGTGTGACAGGAGGGGGAGCAGTGTGAGATGAGGGGGGCAGTGTGACATGAGGAGGGCAGTGTGACATGAGGGGGGAGCAGTGTGACAGGAGAGGAACAGTGTGACATGAGGTGGGGCAGTGTGACATGAGGGGGAGCAGTGTGACATGAGGGGGGGCAGTGTGACAGGAGAGGGACAGTGTGACATGAGGGGGGAGCAGTGTGACATGAGGAGGGCAGTGTGACATGGAGGGGGCAGTGTGACATGAGGGGGCAGTGTGACATGAGGGGGAGCAGTGTGACATGAGGGGGGCAGTGTGACATGAGGGGAGAGCAGTGTGACAGGAGGGGGGCAGTGTAACATGAGGGGGAGCAGTGTAACATGAGGGGGAGCAGTGTGACATGAGGGGGGCAGTGTGACATGAGGGGGGCAGTTCGACATGAGGGGGGCAGTTCGACATGAGGGGGAAGCAGTGTGACATGAGGGGGCAGTGTGACATGAGGGGAGGGCAGTGTGACAGGAGGGGGGGCAGTGTGACATGGAGGGGGCAGTGTGACATGAGGGGGGAGCAATGTGACATGAGGGGGAGAAGTGTGACATGAGGAGGGAGCAGTGTGACATGAGGGGGGGCAGTGTGACATGAGGGGGAGCAGTGTGACAGGAAAGGGACAGTGTGACAGGAGGGGGAGCAGTGTGACATGAGGGGGGCAGTTTGACATGAGGGGGAGCAGTGTGACATGAGGGGGAGCAGTGTGACAGGAGGGGGACAGTGTAACATGAGGGGGGCAGTGTAACATGAGGGGGAGCAGTGTGACATGAGGGGGGGCAGTGTGACATGAGGGGGGGCGGTGTGACATGAGGGGGCAGTGTGACATGAGGGGAGGGCAGTGTGATAGGAGGGGGGGCAGTGTGACATGGAGAGGGCAGTGTGACATGAGGGGGAGAAGTGTGACATGAGGGGGGAGCAGTGTGACATGAGGGGGGCCAGTGTGACATGAGGGGGAGCAGTGTAACAGGAGGGGGAGCAGTGTGACATGAGGGGGGGCAGTGTGACATGAGGGGGGGCAGTGTGACATGAGGGGGGCAGTGTGACAGGAGGGGGGAGCAGTGTGACATGAGGGGGAGAAGTGTGACATGATGGGGAGCAGTGTGACATGAGGGGGAGAAGTGTGACATGAGGGGGAGCAGTGTGACATGAGGGGGGCAGTGTGACAGGAGGGGGGAGCAGTGTGACATGAGGGGGAGCAGTGTAACAGGAGGGGGAGCAGTGTGACATGAGGGGGGGCAGTGTGACATGAGGGGGGGCAGTGTGACATGAGGGGGGCAGTGTGACAGGAGGGGGGAGCAGTGTGACATGAGGGGGAGAAGTGTGACATGATGGGGAGCAGTGTGACATGAGGGGGAGAAGTGTGACATGAGGGGGAGCAGTGTGACATGAGGGGGGCAGTGTGACAGGAGGGGGGAGCAGTGTGACATGAGGGGGAGAAGTGTGACATGAGGGGGAGCAGTGTGACATGAGGGGGGCCAGTGTGACATGAGTGGGAGCAGTGTGACAGGAGGGGGGGCAGTGTGACATGAGGGGGGGCAGTGTGACATGAGGGGGGGCAGTGTGACATGAGGGGGGGCAGTGTGACATGACATATCAGCGCAAATATTAATAACCTTAATTATTATATGGTGATATGAGTGGTAAGTGATAAAACAAAATCCCACAAAAAAAATTGAAAATACCCCCCCACTTGTCTGCTGCACACACAGAAAATGCGTTCACTTCACATATAAAGTATACATAACAAAACAGTGTTGCGCTTACTAAATAACTACCAATAAATGCTTAAAGAGAATAGATGATTAACTTGCAATAAAGCAAGATACTGAGTGCACAATCAAATATTCGTGTTCTCTATGGGAATAGTGAACAATAAACAATAAAGATAAAGTCCACACACTCCAAAAAAAATATTAAAATAAAAATAAGAGTCCAAATGCACAAAAAATAATCATCAGAGAGAGAAAATGATTATATTATTTCTATTCTATTTTTTTTTATATTCCATATTCTATTCTATTTGATTTTCAGAAGATGGGTATAATCTTTCTAATTAATTCTATTCCTTTCCACTCTATCCTGTTTTTATTTTTGATCCTATTTTGTTCTGTTTTACTCTATTATATTCTTTTCTATTCTATTCATTTTTTTTCTATTTTATTTTATTCTCTTTGGAAATTTGAAAACAATTCAAATTTGAAAACTATTCGAAATTGATTCGAAAACTTTTTGAATAGATCCGAATTCGAATCGATTTGAATACGAACAAACAAGACAAATTCCGAAAACAAATTAAACAGATGAAACTAATTTAACTAAACAAATTTATGTAACTAAAGAATAGAAACAAAACCAAACAAATGTTTTGGTTCTGCACATGTCTAGTATGGATATAAAGACACGGAGCGGGGAGGACACGGCTAGGACTGGAGGTGAGGATTGGATGGACTTACCTTCTACATGGACGATGTAATAATCTTCCTGTATAAGACTGAATGTAGGCCGGCATATTTTCACACTGTATATCCCGTCATTCTCAGGAGTTACCTTGGATATGATCAGACTTCCATTCTCTGATATCCTTGTATTGGGGAAACATCTGAACTCAGACAGATCACAATACCTGTGTTCAGCTATTCTTTTCCATTTTCCAGGAGATTTCTTATAGCCCCAGGAAACCTGATCACATCTCTCTTTATATGCATGGTTGAGGGTGAGATGGAGTCTGATGGGGAGGAGAAGGTCAGATCCCAGCCGGGTGAATATTTCTTCCCAAAAAACCTGTGATTTTCCTGCACAGACAGAATACAGATCCCAGTCAGGTCACAGTGTACTCTCCCCTCCCCCCTCATATAACACACATTAATGTAGAACCATCTGAAATCTCATGAGACTAATGAATAAAAAAATCCAACATTATCCAAGACGTCCATGTGACAAACGTGGGTCAGACCACTGTCACCTTCACCAACTTGTGACAAATGGCAGGTCCTCCTCACACCGCGCTGTCACCGATACACAACAACGCCACTCCCAGCCTCACCCGCCACAAAGATTCTCCAGCTTGCGGGACACAATCTAAGTGCCAGCAGACTGAGAGCGATTGTCGCTGGGTTTGGATAACTAAGCAATGAACTCTTTAAACTTCCACCAACTACTTGTATTGAGAAGTAGTAATCATTCACCAGATTAGTAATAGCAACTCGGATTGTAGAACAAACGTCTGTAACACTCGCTGTCACCCCAGACAGGGATATTCAGAGATTTACACCACAGGAGCGCTCTTCAGGAGACAGCGACTCTGAGCTCTGCGTTGGGGCATTAGAGATTATTTAAAATAGAAAATGGGGGGGTTCCCCTTTTTACTTACCTAGGTGAATGCTGCATCTGTCCCCCAGCACCTCTACACTGATAACTGAGCGATCGAACATCACCGATGGTTCAGTTCTCTCGGCTCCCCGAGCGGAGAGATGCTGCCTGTCAATCAGCAGCTCTCCTCTCTGTTCCTCCACACTCACTGAAGTGCTGAGAGGCTGAAACGGGGTTCAGTCCAGGCACCTGGTGGATCCCGACTTCATTGTCGGGATGACGTGGTGCCTGCACTGATTTCTGTGAAGTCAACAGAGAGTGAACTTCAGACCGCTCTGTGCTGAAAACGGGTAACAGGAGTGAAAAGCGAATTGCGCTCCTGTGACTCATAGGAGAAGACCAGATTAACGAACTCAGGCTGGACTTCTCCTTAAAACACTTTTCCTAACCACCTTAGCTCCAGAAGGTTTTACCCCCCTTCATGACCAGGCCATTTTTTGCGAGACAGCACTGCGTTACTTTATCTGACAATTACGCGGTCATGCAACTCTGTACACAAATAAAGTTGAAGTCCCACAAATAGAGCTTTTTTTGGTGGTATTTGATAACCTCTGCGGCTTTTATTTTTTGTGCTATAAACAAAAAAAGAGCGACAATTTTGATTTTTTTTTTTTACTTTCTGCTAATAAACATAACCAATAAAAAACAATTGAAAACAAAATTAAAATTCTTCATCAATTTAGGCTAATATGTATTCTGGTACTTATTTTTGGTAGAAAAATCCCAATAGGCGTATATTGATTGGTTTGCACAAAAGTTATCACATCTACAAGCTATGGGATAGATTTAGGGACTTCATTTTTTTAATATTTTTTTTAATAGTAATGGCAGCGATCAGTGGTTTTTAGTGGGACTGTGACATTGCAGACAAATCTGACACCTTTTTGGGGACCAGTGACACCAATACAGTGATCAGTGCTAAAAAAAATGCACTGTCACTGTATAAAATTACACTGGCTGGGAAGGAGTTAACAACAGGGGCAATGAAAGGGTTGAGCGTCCCTAGGGGGTGCTTGCTAACTGTGTGTGGGATGGTATGACTGGGGAAACACAGAGATCCGTGTTCCTGCTTAGCAGGGACAAAAGATCTCCATGTTCTCCCCTGACAGAAGGGCGAATGGGAAGCGATCGCAGGTGGCCAGCAGACATCGCATCTGCTGGACCCGCTGATTGGCTCCCCCTCTATCCAATTGGTGCAAGGGCCCCACAGAGGCTGCTGCACAGATGGATGTACAGGTACCTCGCTCCGCGCACCCGGGCCACTTTACCACAGTAAATCTGCGGTCCAGAAGAGGTTAATATTGTTTAATAATGAAAAGGTAGAAAATATTTACAAAAAATGTGAGGGGTGTACTGAGAGCGATTGTCGCTGGGTTTGGATAACTAAGCAATGAACTCTTTAAACTTCCACCAACTACTTGTATTGAGAAGTAGTAATCATTCACCAGATTAGTAATAGCAACTCGGATTGTAGAACAAACGTCTGTAACACTCGCTGTCACCCCAGACAGGGATATTCAGAGATTTACACCACAGGAGCGCTCTTCAAGAGACAGCGACTCTGAGCTCTGCATTAGGGAATTAGAGATTAGGGATGATCCTGATGTTCGAGTCGAATGTAAGTTCAAATCGAGCTTCGGTTGTTCGTTTGTTCGCAAAACAAATAAACATATGGGGCGTTTGCAGCAAATTTGAGCCCAGCGGAGCGCCCCATAATGCAATGCATCGACGGCCACTAATTGGCCAAAGCATGCACCCCTGGCACCTGGCTTGCATGCTTTGGCCAATCACAGCTGTGAGAGCAATGATTGGCCAAAGGCAGGGTGCCTTTAGCCAATCATGCTCAGGGGGCTAGGTCCACGCCCCACACTATAAAAGGCTGCTTACACGGCGGTCGTATATAGTGTAACACTAACGTGGAGATTTAGAGAATGTTAGCTAGAGGCAAGTTAGTTAGTGGTGGCAGTTTAGTATATATATTTATATATATACAATATATATATATACAGTATATATATATATATATATATATATAATTTTAGCAGAGACCCTAGAGAATAAAATGGCGATCGTTGCAATATTTTTTTTTATATTTTTTTAGAAGAGTTACAAGTGAGAGTAAACATGCATCGTATAAGTGAGATGTAATAGTTAAGTACATAGCAACAACAAATACAAGGATAGGTATATACTTTGCTATAGCTGAGTAGCTGGGTGGCATAAGCCACCCCGGTAATAGCCTGCCCTGGACAGGGCGGATCAGGTGAAGCAGAAACAAGGTCGGTAACATAACTTAAACTCTAGTAGTATCATAGGCTGTATCGCCCAAATGACTTTGAATAGTGGGTATCTTAGGTATAAGTAAGAAATTGGATACAAGTCGAGGGCTGGAGGGATGACAACCTTTCCAGATGCTAGGTGGTCAGTTTCTTTCTCCCCCAATGTGAAGAACAATAGGGGAAGATATAATCTTTTGGGAGGATGAAACCATCACAGCCCCAAGATGCGATGATGGGCTTTATTGTCATAGGCCAGTAAGTGAAGAGTAATCTTTGCTAGCAGTAAGTGCCATTTCACACCAGTGCGCTCTGCGAGATTGCATGTAATTCGCACCGCACTGCAAATCACATGCAATGTCCATGCGATATTGCATCGCATTTGGACTAAACTCACAGCACCCTTTTTATGGTCCGCAACAGAATCAGATTGCATAGGTGTTCACACCCATGCGATCCGATTCATGTCCAAACTGTCAGTTCGCAGTGTGATATGCGAGCTGAAATGGGGATGTCATTAACCACTTCATTACCTGGATATTGTCGAATGACATCCGCAGATGGGATTTCCCATCCTGGGCAGGCGTCATATGATGTCCTTAGCTTGCCGCCGCTATAGGGGGTGCGCACACCCGTCACATCACTAAGTAGCCGATGCGCATGTCCGGCGTCCACGATGTCCGCCGAACACCCGCCATCACTCGTGACAGAGGAGGAACATGGATCTGTGTATGTAAACACACAGATCCACATCCTGTCAGGGAAGAGGAGACAGATCGTGTGTTCCCAGTATATAGGAACAATGATCGGTCTAATCCCCAGTCAGTCCCACCCCCCCCACAGTTAGAACACACAGTCATGGAACACATTTAACCTCTTGATCGCCCCCTTATTGTTAAACCCTTCCCTGCTAGTGACATTTTTACAGTAATCAATGGCTATTTATTGATCGCTGTATAAATGTCAATGGTTTCAAAAAAGTGTCAAAAGTGTCCAATCTGTCTGCCGCAATGTCAAAGTCACAATAAAAATCTCAGATCGCCGCCATTACCAGTGAAAAAAATAAAAATAATAAAAATGCCATAAATCTATCCCCTATTTTGTAGACGCTATAACTTTTGCGCAAACCAATCAATATACGCTTATTGCAATTTTTTTTTTACCAAAAATATGTAGAAGAATATATATTGGCCTAAACTGAGGAAAAAATTAGCTTTTTTTTAAAAAAATTGGGATATTTATTATAGCAAAAAGTAAAAAAGATTGTGTTTTCTTTTTTCAAAATTGTCGCTATTTTTTTGTTTATAGTGTAAAAAATAAAAACAGCAGAGTTGATCAAATACCACCAAAAGAAAGCTCTATTTGTGGGCGAAAAAAATGGCCCGGGCAGGAAGGGGGTAAATTATTCCGAGGCTGCAGTGGTTAATATTGTATTGACACTCCCAGCAGTTCGCATATGGCAGTGTGAACTGCCGTGCGAGTCGGGTGAGATGGATTCACAGGGTTCCCACATCGCACAAATGTGAACCGAACCTTAGGTTTAGAGATGTATAAGTGACAATAAACATTAGCTTAATGTGATATCAACCTCACATCTTGGATCTTGTAGCCAGGGGGCCCAGTGAGCAAAACATTTTGGTAGGGAAAAGTGAGCTTTAGCATACATAAATTCCATGTGGGAATTCGGATTAAGTATAGGCAGGAAGTGTTGGTTGGTGAGGGGAAATGTTTTTCCAGTGACGGGCAATGGCTAACCTCACAGCCAGTGGTGGCCTGTCCATAGAGGGCGCACAGGCGCCCCCCCATCCATGCGTCCGGCCCTCTGATCTACCCGTATATACAGGGACGCCAGACCATGGATTCCAATGGAGGGGGAGTGTTTTTTTGAAGCACGTGATTAGAGCCACTAATAGGCTTCAAAAAAGGGTGGGCTTGTGGTGCACCCAGTTACAGTATATGAATATTCACTATTCTCACACTAATCCTCCTCCTGACCAATCAGGAAGCGGGTTATCAGACCTGTTTTCTGATTTGCCAAAACGCCAGGAGTTCCTATTGGATGCCTTGGAGGTTGGAGGAGGAGAGAGGAGACTGGACAGCACTGCTGGAGGAGAAGACCCGCCGACCCACCAGCAGCCACTGGGATTGGGAAGTTGTATCTCCAAAGTTTGTGAAGTCAATGCAGACTCCGCACACACTGAGCGCTCCGGATCCGGGGATGTCCCGGGCACCTGGCTGACATGGAGCCCACCGACCCCACCCGTACCTCCGTTGAGGATACCGTGTAGAGATATGAGTGATGCGGGGTGAATTGGAGCCAAAGGGCTGCTAGAAGTTGTGTAGTGGAGCAACCAATGGCATTCTCCTCAATTTGTAGTCACAGGTGTTGTCCTGAGGGTAGCCACCATCTCCTGATTTGGTCCAGTAATATAGCTTTGTAGTATCTTTTGATCCTAGGCGCGCCTAGGCCAGCTAGGCTCATAGATGTGTATAAGATGGAGCGTCGGTCTCTGGGATGTTTACCATTCCATATAAGTGGGTTGAGTATGCGTTGGAGTGTGGAGAGTTGATCTTGCAGAAAGATGGTGGGAATAAAGTGGAACAGGTATAGGACGTGCTTCATGAGGAATATTTTCATGAGGGAGATTTTCCCTGCCCAGGATGCTTTTATGGTTCGCAGTTGGAGAGATAGTTCCTGTAATTTCTTTACTTCTTTACTTTCCAGGTTTATCTTCACTAATTTAGTAGCTGGTAGGGGCAGACTGAAAGGTTGGGCACTTCGGAGGCACCACCTCCTGGAACTTGCGAGACAGCGACAAACTTTTAAGGGCCCGAGCACAGAATTGTCAGGATACAGGCAGGGATTGGCAATACAGGATCAGGCAAAAATCATAAGGCAGAGCAAAGTCCAGGACAAGCCAAGGTCAGGGTAGGTATCGATCAAGCGAAGTCAGGGGCAAGCTGGGTCAAACACTGGAATTACCAGGATCAGATGCAAGGATACAGGAACAGTTGCAGATCAAACAGCAAAGGACTAGTGCAGCTACTGCATTTATATAGGCCATTGGGTGCCAATGTAAATGACTATCACGCGTGCATGCATGCTTCTGCACATGCACACTGGTGCACGTCTATTCACAGCTGGGTGGGTACCAGCAAGTCTACATCTGTGCACTTCTGTGCATCTCAGGGTCACTGCAGTATCATGAATAGTATGTTCCTGACAAATATACTGCAACTGCCCAACTGCATTTGGCCCAATACTAGTTTTGCAGGACTAGCTGAGTCCAGTCAATGCATCCTGAATGCAGCCTTTATGCTGCTTCAGTGCAGTCTAAATGTAAGCTCCTGCATATCAAATGCACGCTACTCTGGAGCAACAGCTCCTTTAAATGCACTGATACCCATGCAGGGGTGTATTGACAGTTGTACAACCCCTGGATTTAAACAGTAGGTATACAAATTATGCCTTTATGTAAATGATGCATTAAAGCAGTATATAATCATGTCCTGTCTGGTCACACAGCTCTCCCATAGGTAGTACTCAAACTTCATTATGCAGCCGTAGGCAGTTTTCCTTCAGCCCACATGTGACTTCAACAAAAAAATGCTCTTCTGCCTCTCTAGTGACTGCATGAAAAAAATTGCAGCTTTAGACTCCTTTCACACTGGGGCGTTTTTCAGGCGATTTTGGGCTAAGAATAGCACCTATAAAGTGCCTGAAAAACACCTCCCCTGCAGTCCCAGTGTGAAAGCATGCTTTCACACTGGGGCGCTGCGCTGGCTGCACTGGCAGGACGTTCAAAAATGTCCTGCAAGCAGCATCTTTGGGGCTGTGAAGGAGCGGTGTATCCACTGCTCTTTCACCGCTCCCGCCCATTGAAATTAATAGGCACCGCTGCCAAAGCACCTCGGCAGCGGCACTACACAGGCGCATTTAACCCTTTATTCGTTAAAAGCAGCGTTTTACCATCAACGCCCGTTCCTGTGTCCCACTTGGTGTGCAGACCACTATAATCAAGGCTGCTGATCCCTGATTACTGTAGTCAGGTTACATGCCTCTGTCATTCCGCTGCTCTCCTCTCTCCCCCTCCTTCCCTGCCTGTCAGCTCCTGTGTGTGTGTGAGCCGTCTCTGCCCCCTCCTGCTGCTATTAGTGGCAAAGTAAACTTAATTAAATATCACTGCCAGCCCCTCTGTTTTATGCAGCCATCCTACGCTGTGTAAGTGTTTGTGGAAAATGATGCCTCCAAATACTTTTTTGAGATCTGTTCTGGCTGGCTATGTGACTGTCACGTACCTGGTAGGTGGAGCCCGGAATGCAGGGAACGGCCTCTCGTATACCTCCGACTCGGGAACCCCTGGTAGTGATGACAGGGGCTCGGGAGTACGAAGGGGCACAAGTGCCTGACTGGAAGGCTGGAGCAGAGAGCTGAATCAGGTAGTCAGCTGGGAGGTGTCCTGTAGTCCGGCAGCAGGATGTAGACAGCAGGGAGGTGTCTTGTAGTCCAGCAGCAGGATGTAGATAGCAGGGAGGTGTCTTGTAGTCCAGCAGCAGGATGTAGACAGCAGGGAGGTGTCTTGTAGTCCAGCAGCAGGATGTAGACAGCTGGGAGGTGTCTTGTAGTCCAGCAGCAGGATGTAGACAGCTGGGAGGTGTCTTGTAGTCCAGCAGCGGGAGGTAGACAGCAGGGTACAGGCAAGCCGGGTCAAACACAGGCGAGCAGATCAGGTACAGAAGGTAAATCCGGGAGAGTAGTCAAAGTCCAAAAGCTGAGATCAGGGCGGGCAGAAAACAGAGTAGTCAAAGTCCAAAAGCCGGGATCAGGGCAGGCAGCAAACAGAGTAGTCAGGAACAGTCCAACAGGTATCAGGTAGCAATATGCAAGTAACAGGGCACAAGGGGTCTTCAGGAACGCTGTAGACCGGACAGCAAGGCAGCAGTGGAACAGTCCTCTTTAAATAGCCTCTTTGGCGCCAAGTGCTGTCACAGGGCACCGCTATTGGCGCGTACGCACGTTAGCGCTTTTGGTGCTTTTGGCGCTATTGCGCGCGCGCATGAGCGCCGGATGGCGCTTCTGTGCACAGGCATTCCTTTAAACTTTAGTTTGCTGGGATATTTGCAAGAGGGCTTTTCCTGACAGTGACCTTCGGTTGCTCTTCTCCCCATCTAATGGCTATAGTGGGAGGGTTTGAGCGGACATCACAGTGGTCATGTGACCTCCCTGGCTGACTGGAATGGTACCAGCTGATTGGAGAAAAGCCAACATGGTACCAATATTTAAAAAAGGGCCAAGGCCCGAGATATATACCTGGAAACTACAGACCAGTCAGCCCAACATCGAAAGTCTGTAAACTATTGGAGGGGATGATAAGGGACCATATCCAAGAAATTGCTGATGAAAACTGTATCATTAGTAGTAATCAGTAGGGATGGGCGAACGGTTCAGCCCGAGGATAAGTTCGGGCCGAACTTTGGTTGTTCGGGTGTTCACCGAACAATATGCGGCGTTCGGGGCAAATTCGGCTGCCGGAACACCGAAAAAAAAAAAAACAGCAACGACCTGCTTGCACCCGCCATATGACATGTCCTCGCAGGTGACAGTTATTTTATAACTGAGGGTGGGGCCACAAGGTGATGTTCCTGGGTGACCCCGCCCCCCTCTGGCGCACAGGGAAATCTTCCACATGGCAGGGTCAGAGGGGGGCAGGGCCACCCGGTTACGTAAATGGGTGGCCTGCCCCCCTCTGACGCATGGGAACTTTCCCATAGCGGCGTCAGAGGGGGACAGGGACACCCGGTTAAGTAAACGGGTGGCCCGCCCCCTCTGACGCCACCATGGGGAAGTCCCCGTGATTCAGAGGGGGCAGGGTCACCAGGGAATGTCACCGTGTGGCCCTGCCCTCAGATATAAAAGAACTGTCACCTGAGAGGACATGTCATTTGTCGGGTGGCTCCCATGGAGGCGTGTCGGTCACTTTTTTTCTTCTTTTTCGGTCCGTCAGCGGAGCGAGAGAAGAAGATGAATGGACTTCGTGGGACAATTTTATTTTTTTATTTTTTAATAAAGGACTTGTCCCAAAGCTGTGTCTTGTTGATTTTAACATTTTGACACTTTTTTGTGAAATGGCAGGGGTACTTGCACCCGTTACAATTTCACACAGGGGGGAGGCCGGGATCTGGGGGTCCCCTTGTTAAAGGGGGCTTCCAGATTCCGATAAGCCCCCCGCCTGCAAACCCCCACAACTACCGGGCAAGGGTTGTGGGGATGAGGCCCTTGTCCCCATCAACATGGGGACATCCTTCCCATGTTGAGGGCATGTGGCCTGGTATGGTTCAGGAGCGGGGGGCGCTCTCTCATCCCCCCTCTTTTCCTATGGCCTGCCAGGTTGCATGCTCAGATAAGGGTCTGGTATGGATTTTTGGGGGGACCCCCACACCATTTTTATTTAAATTTTGGCGCGGAGTTCCCCTTAAAAATCCATACCAGACCTGAAGGGTCTGGTATGGATTTCGAGAAGGACCCCCACGACATTTTTTTTTAAATTTTGGCGTGGGGTTCCCCTTAATATCCGTATGGAATTTGGGGAGACCCCCATGCAATTTTTTTTTAATTTTGGTTCGGGGTTCCCCTTAATATTCATACCAGACCCAAAGGGCCTGGTAATGGACTGGGGGAATCCCATGCCGTTTTTTTCGATGACTTTTATCTGTATTGCAGAGACTTTTAAATGACTTTTTTTTCTTTAGAAATGTCATTTTGCTGTCAGACTGTTCTAAACAAGGAAAAAATGCGCCACTTTACAGGCATACTAGAGACACCCCCCAGGTATGAAATTTAAAGGAATATTTCACTTTTATTGTTTCACTTTAAGCATTCTTAAAATCACTGCTCCCAAAAAAAACGTCAGTTTTTAAAACTTTTTTTACATTGATACATGTCCCCTGGGGCAGGACCCGGGTCCCCAAACACTTTTTATGACAATAACTTGCATATAAGCCTTTAAAATTTGCACTTTTGATTATTCATGTTTGTGTCCCATAGACTTTACCGGTGTTCGTGTGTTCTGCCAAATTTTTTGCCTGTTCGGTATGTTCTGGTGCGAACTGAACAGGAGGCTGTTTGGCCCATCCCTAGTAATCAGCATGGGTTTATGAAGGATCATTCTTGCCAGATGAATCTGTTAACATTCTATGAGGAAGTGAGCTGCGACCTAGATAAAGGAAGGCCTGTGGATGTGGTATGCCTGGATTTTGCAAAGGCATTTGATACAGTCCCTCATAAACGTTTACTCTACAAACTGAGGTGTGTAGGCATGGACCATAGGGTGAGTACCTGGAAAGAAAACCAGTTATAAATAGCGAGTACTCAGAATGGTCTAGAGTGGTAAGTGGGGTTGCTCAGCGATCTGTCCTTGCACCAATTCTGTTTAATTTATTCATAAACGATATAGAGGTTGGTATGAATGGCTCAATCTCAGTATTTCTGGATGATGCAAAGTTAAGCAGGTCAATAACTTCTATGCAGGATGTGGAAACCTTACAAGAAGACCTAAATAAAATAATGGGCTGGGTAACTACATGGCAAATTAGGTTTAATGATGATAAATGTAAAATAATGCATTTGGGTGCTAAAAACACGATTGCAAGTTACTCGCTAGGGGGAGAACCTCTGGGGGAATCTAGGATGATAAAGGACCTGGGGGTCCTAGTAGATGACAGGCTCAGCAATGACATGCAATGCCAAGCTGCTGCAAGCAAAGCCGGCAGAATATTAGCATGCATCAGAAAGGGGATTCACTCCAGAGATAAAAAGATAATTAACCCACTCTACAAGACTCTGGTCTGGCCACATCTTGAGTATGCCATCCAGTTCTGGGCACCAGTCCTCAAGAAGGATGTGCTGGAACTGGAGAGAGTCCAGAGAAGGGCAACAAAGCTAATTAAGGGACTAGAGGATCTTAGCTATGGGGAATGCCTACAAAGATTAAACCTATTCTCTCTGGAGAAAAGATGCTTGAGAGGAGATATGATAGCAATATACAAATACCTCACTGGTGACTAGGGATAGGCGAATAGTTCGGCCCGAGCATAAGTTTGGGCCGAACATTGGCTGTTCGCACGTTCGCCGAACACTCGCATTATCAGGGCATTTGACAGTTTGTTCCGCCCGCAGAATGACCACAATGCACTGTGCCACCGCACAGTGCGTTGAAAGCCCTGATTGGCTGAAGCAATGAAAGCTTTGCCCAATCAGGACACAGAGCACTGTCAGAGCCATGACTGGATGCTGTCATGATAACTCTATTCAATCATGGTTCATTGCTTTTAGTCCCATCCCACAATATAAAAGTATTCTTTTAATAGCAGACATTTTTAGTGTGATACCGGCATGGACAGCGTGCTATAGTGTGCTATTCTGATTCTATTATCAGTGTAGAACAGGGATGGGCTGTCTGTTTGACTCAAACATTGGATGTTCGCCCGTTCGCCGAATAGCGAACAATTTGGGGTGTTCGCGGCAAATTCGAATGGAACACCCTTTAAAAGTCTATGGGAGAAATCAAAAGTGCTAATTTTAAAGGTTAACATGCAAGCTATTGTCATAAAAAAGTGTTTGGGGACCTGGGTCCTGCCCCAGGTGACATGTATTAATGCAAAAAAAGTTTTAAAAACTGACTTTTTTTGGGAGCAGTGATTTTAATAATGCTTAAAGGGAAACAATAAAAGTGAAATATTCCTTTAAATTTCGTACCTGGGGGGTGTCTATAGTATGCGTGTAAAGTGGCGCATGTTTCCCATGTTTACAACAGTCCGAGAGCAAAATGACATTTCTAAAGGAAAAAAAAGTCATTCAAAAGTACTAGTGGTAGCACCGGCAGCTATAATAAATTGTCCAGTCTCGGCAATATTCATAAAAGTCATTGAAAAAAATGGCCTGGGATTCCCCCACAGTGCATTACCAGGCCCTTTGGATCTGGTATGAATATTAATGGGAACCCCGAACCAAAAAAAAAAATGCATGGGGGTCCCCCCAAATTCCATACCAGATTAATATTCATACCAGATCCAAAGGGCCTGGTAATGCACTGTGGGGAAATCCCTGGCCATTTTTTCAATGACTTTTATGTGTATTGCAGAGACCCGACAATTCATTATAGCAGCCATCGCTACTGCTAGTACATTTAAATTATTTTTTTTTCCTTTAGAAATGTAATTTTGCTCTCGGACTGTTGCAAGTTTAACGCCGTATATTTTTAGTGTGTTACATGCTGTTTAACGCAGTTTCTTTCAGTGCCTTACTGCAAGTGTAATGCCGTATATTTCTGTGTGTTAGTGCACGCTTAACGCGGTATATTTCAATGCATTACTGCAAGTTTAACGCCGTACATTTCTGTGGATTTGTGCATGCTTAACATAGTATATTTCAGTGTGTTTCTGCAAGTTTAACGCCATATATTTCAGTGCGTTATCTTCCATTTAATGCAGTATAGTTCAGTGCGTTACTGCAAATTTAACGCCTTATATTTCAGTGCATTACATGCTGTTTAATGCAGTTTATTTCAGTGTGTTACTGCAAGTTTAACAACGTATATTTCAGTGCGTTAGTGCATGTTTAATGCAGTATATTTCAGTGTGTTAACTTATGTTTAACGCCGTGTAGTTTAGTGAGTTACGTGCCGCTTAACTCAGTACATTTATGTGCGTTGCTTAATGCAGTATATTTCATTGCATTACTGCAAGTTTAACGCCGTATATCTCAGTGTGTTATGTGCTGTTTAACGCAGTTTATTTCAGTGCGTTACTGCAAGTTTAACGCTGTATGTTTCTGTGTGTTACATGCCATTTAACGCAGTATATTTCAGTGCGTTATTGCAAGTTTAACGCTGTATATTTCAGTGTGTTACTTTCTGTTTAACGCAGCATATTTCAGTGCATTATTGCAAGCTTAACGCCGTATATTTCAGTGTGTTACGTGCCGTTTAACGCAGTTTCTTTCAGTGCGTTACTGCAAGTGTAACACTGTATATTTCTGTGTGTTAGTGCACGCTTAACGCAGTATATTTCAATGCATTACTGCAAGTTTAACGCCGTACATTTCAGTGCGTTAGTGCACGTTTAATGCAGTATATTTCAGTGCATTAACTTATGTTTAACGCCGTGTAGTTTAGTGAGTTACATGCTGCTTAACTCAGTACATTTATGTGCGTTGCTTAACGCAGTATATTTCATTTCATTACTGCAAGTTTAACGCCGTATATTTCAGTGTGTTATGTGCTGTTTAACGCAGTTTATTTCAGTGCGTTACTGCAAGTTTAACGCTGTATGTTTCAGTGTGTTACATGCCATTTAACGCAGTATATTTCAGTGCGTTATTGCAAGTTTAACGCTGTATATTTCAGTGTGTTACCTTCTGTTTAACGCAGCATATTTCAGTGCGTTATTGCAAGTTTAACGCCGTATATTTCAGTGTGTTACGTGCTGTTTAACGCAGTTTCTTTCAGTGCGTTACTCCAAGTGTAACACTGTATATTTCTGTGTGTTAGTGCACGCTTAACGCAGTATATTTTTCAATGCATTACTGCAAGTTTAACGCCGTACATTTCTGTGCGTTAGTGCACGCTTAACGTAGTATATTTCAGTGTGTTACTGCAAGTTTAACGCCATACATTTCAGTGCTTTATCTTCAATTTAATGCAGTATAGTTCGGTGCGTTATTGCAAGTTTAATGCCGTATATTTTAGTGCGTTACTGCAAATTGAATGCCTTATATTTCAGTGCGTTACGTGCCATTTAACGCAGTTTATTTCAGTGCGTTACTGCAAGTTTAACAACGTATATTTCACTGCGTTAGTGCACGTTTAATGCAGTATATTTCAGCGCGTTAACTTCTGTTTAACACTGTATAGTTTAGTGAGTTACGAGAGTTACGTGCAAACATAACATAAGAGTGACCCCAAACATCCTCTTCTGGGGTCCCTCAGTGGCTCAGTGCGTCCGTGCAGTTTTACTGCAGTATATTAGTGTATCAATGGAGTGTGTCTGTGTAGTAAGGACTCAAGTTAAAGTGCACCAAACACCACTTTCCATTGATTAAAGTACATCCACATACACATTTCCACATCTTTATTACATTTTGTTAATAAGCACCCCCTATCATGTCTGGGAGGACAACAAGGAGAGACAGACATTCCCATGGCACTGTGAGGGGGGCCAGCAGCATATGTGTCCACAGGCAAAGGTGGACGTGGCCAGTCCCCAGGCAGGGCATCATTTCCTCTGTATATTGATGTTACAGTGCCTTGAAAAAGTATTCATACCCCTTGAAATTTTCCACATTTTATCATGTTACAACCAAAGACGTAAATGTATTTTATTGAGATTTTATGTGATAGACCAACACAAAGTGGCATATAATTGTGAAGTGGAAGGAAAATGATAAATGATTTTCAAAATGTTTTACAAATAAATATGTGAAAAGCATTTGTATTCAGCCCCCTTTACTCTGATACCCCTAACTAAAATCTAGTGGAACCAATTGCCTTCAGAAGTCATCTAATTAGTAAATAGAGTCTACCCATGTGTAATTTATTCTCAGTATAAATACAGCTGTTCTGTGAAGCCCTCCGAGGTTTGTTGGAGAAACACACCAGACAGGTCAGGGATAAAGTTGTGGAGAAGTTTAAAGCAGGGTTAGGTTATAACAAAAATCCCAAACTTTGAACATCTCACAGAGCACTGTTCAATCCATCATCGGAAAATGGAAAGAGTATGGCACAACTGCAAACCTACCAAGACATGGGCGTTCACCTAAACTGACAGGCTGGGCAAGGAGAGCATTCATCAGAGAAGCAATAAAGAGGCCCATGGTAACTCTGTAAGGAGCTGCAGAGATCCACGGCTTAGGTGGGAGAATCTTTGCACAGGACAACTATTGTGCACTCCACAAATCTGGCCTTTATAGAAGAGTGGCAAGAAAAAAGTCATTGTTACAAGAAAGCCAAAAGCAATTCCTGTTTGCAGTTTGCGACAGGCCATGTTGGGGACACAGCAAATAAAGAAGGTGCTCTGGTCAGATGAGACCAAAATGTAACTTTTTGGCCTAAATGAAAAACGATATGTGTGGTGGAAAACTAACACTGCACATCACCCTGAACACACCATCCCCACAGTGAAGCATGGAGGTGGTAGCATCGTGTTGTGAGGATGCTTTTCTTCAGCAAGGACAGGAAATCTGGTCAGAAGTGACGGGAAGATGAATGGAGCCAAATACAGGGCAATCTTAGGAGAAAACCTGTTATGCCGCGTACACACAATCGGACTTTCCGACAACAAATTTTTTTCCGACGGATGTTGGCTCAAACTTGTCTTGCATACACACGGTCGCACAAATGTTGTAAGAAATTCCAAACGTCAAGAACGCAGTGACGTACAAGACGTACGAGCCAAGAAAAATGAAGTTCAATAGCCCGTGCGGCTCTTCTGCTTGATTCCGAGCATGCGTGGAATTTTGTGCGTCGGAATTGGGTACACACGCTCAGAATTTCCGACAACAAGTTTTGTTGTCGGAAAATTTGCGAACCAGCTCTCAAACAATTGTTGTCAGAAATTACGACAGCAAATGTCTGATGGAGCCTACACACGGTTGGAATTTCCGACAACAAGCTCACATTGAACATTTGTTGTCGGAAATTCTGACCATGTGTACGCGGCATTAGAGTCAGCAAAAAACTTGAGACTGGGGCCGAAGTTCACCTTCCAGCAGAACAACCCTAAACATACAGCCAGAGCTACAATGGAATGGTTTAGATCAAAGCATATACATGTGTTAGAATGGCCCAGTTAAAGTTCAGACCTAAATCCAATTGAGAATCTATGGCAAGACTAGAAAATTGCTGTTCACAGATGCTCTCCATCAAATCTGACTGAGCTTGAGCTATTTTGCAAAGAAGAATGGGGAAAAATGTCCCTCTCTAGATGTGCAAAGCTGGTAGAGACATCCCCAAAAAGACTCTCAGCTGTAATTGCAGCGAAAGGTGGTTCTACAAAGTAGTGACTCAGGGGGGCTGAATACAAAGGCATGCCACACTTTTCAGATATTTATTTGTAAAAAATGTTGAAAACCATTTATCATTTTCCACTTCACAATTATGTGCCACTGTGTGTTGGTCTATCACATAAAATCCCAATAAAAAACATTTACGTTTTTAGTTGTAACATGACAAAATGTGGAAAATATCAAGGGGTATGAATACTTTTTCAAGGCACTGTACATGTGCTATCCAGCCACAGCATGCAGAGGAGGTATTGGACTGGCTTACTAAACCATCCTCATCCTCCTCATCCTCCGTCACCCAAGCAGAGACTAGTGCACAGTTCCTGGCAGCTGCCAGAGGGGCTTAACCTGCCTCCTTGTCCACAGCTATTCCTGCCATAGCCCCAACATCATGAATGGAGGAGTCAGCTGAGTTATTTGAACACAGCATCAGCCACTTGCTTATTGACGATGCAAAGCCATTACTATACTTGATTCAGATGTTGGTTAAGGCAGAAACATGAACCTACAGAGAGGAGAGAACACTGGTACACAAATTGGCAAACATGTTCCGCAATCCGCAGCGTATTGCCAAGTAGTCTCCAGTAGTAATGAGGAGGAGGTGGAGGAGATGATGATGATGATGAGGTCACTGACATTACTTGGGTGCCAGTAAGAACAGAGGAGGAAAGTGAGGGTGAGGCACAAACCCAACAAGGCAGCCATCATGGAAGAGTAGAGAGCAGCCACCCTATTCCATCACATTGTGGAGCTGTTATCTCCCGGCCTACTTCCCCCAGCTCAGCTGTCTGGGCCTTTTTTAGCACACGTGCAGCCGCTTGCACTGTTGCAATCTGCAAACTTTGTCTCAAGCACATCAAGCGTGGCAAAACACCAGCCATTTGGGTACCGCATGCTTGACAAGGCATATAACCTCCCACCACTCAGCCCATTTGCAAGAGCACCTGAAAGCCACACAAAAGGAGTTCAAATCTGTTCCTCCTCTTTACTCACCTCAGTCTGCCCCCCACTATACCATGTGACCTCTCAGCAGCCTCCAACGACAGGGATGATGGTATAGCGCAGGGTGTCCCAGGTCCTTGCAGCACTTCTTCCAGCAGCACACCACCAGCTGTAGACTATAGCCAGCAAATTTCTCTGCCCCATATGTGGCAGAGAAAAGAATAGTTACTGCCATCCACATGCCCAGCGTCTAAATGCAAGCTTCTCAAAGCTGCTGGGTCTACAACTTCTGCCTTTCCATCTGGTGGATTCTGCCCCCTTCTGTGAATGTTCTGTACCACAATGGCAGGTTCCCAGTTGCTATTTCTTTTCATGTATAGCCATTCCAGCTCTCTACCATCACATGGAAGGCAATGTTGTGGCATCATTGGGCAAGGCAGTCAGCCACAAAGTCCATGTTACTGCTGACATGTGGTTCAGCAAGCATGGTCAGGGACGATTTTGTTCACAACACACTAGGTAACTCTGCAACTTGGAAGGATGCAGGACAGGGCTCAGCGCTGCAGCTTGTTGTGCCCCCACATCTGCATACAGCTAGTGGTGATATAGTTACATAGTTACACAGTTACATAGTAGGTGAGGTTGAAAAAAGACACAAGTCCATCAAGTCCAACCTATGTGTGTGATTATGTGTCAGTATTACATTGTATATCCCTGTATGTTGCGGTCATTCAGGTGATTATCTAATAGTTTCTTGAGGCTATCAATGCTCCCCGCTGAGACCACCGCCTGTGGAAGGGAATTCCACATCCTTGTCGCTCTTACAGTAAAGAACCCTCTACGTAGTTTAAGGTTAAACCTCTTTTCTTCTAATTGTAAAGAGTGGCCACGAGCCTTATTAAACTCTCTTCTGTGAAAAAGTTTTATCCCTAATGTGGGGTCACCAGTACAGTATTTGTAAATTGAAATCATATCCCCTCTCGAGCGTCTCTTCTCCAGAGAGAATAAGTTCAGTGCTCGCAACCTTTCCTCATAACTAAGATCCTCCAGACCCTTTATTAGCTTTGTTGCCCTTCTTTGTACTCGCTCCATTTCCAGTACATCCTTCCTGAGGACTGGTGCCCAGAACTAGACAGCATACTCCAGGTGCGGCCGGACCAGAGTCTTGTAGAGCGGGAGAATTATCGTTTTATCTCTTGCGTTGATCCCCCCTTTTAATGCATGCCAATATTCTGTTTGCTTTATTAGCAGCAGCTTGGCATTGCATGCCATTGCTGAGCCTATCATCTACTAGGACCCCCAGGTCCTTTTCCATCCTAGATTCCCCCAGAGGTTCTCCCCCAGTGTATAGATTGCATTCAGATTTTTGCCACCCAAATGCATTATTTTACATTTTTCTACATTGAAACTCATTTGCCATGTAGTCGCCCACCCCATTAATTTGTTCAGATCTTTTTGCAAGGTTTCCACATCCTGCGGAGAAGTTATTGCCCTGCTTAGCTTAGTATCGTCTGCAAATACAGAGATTGAACTGTTTATCCCATCCTCCAGGTCGTTTATAAACAAATTAAATAGGATTGGTCCCAGCACAAAACATTGGGGAACCCCACTACCCACCCCTGACCATTCTGAGTACTCCCCATTTATCACCACCTTCTGAACCTCTGATGATGCAAGAATTGTCAGCTCTACCCCCTCCTCCTCTTCCTTCTCCTCCATGCCCTCCTCTGCTGCATTGTCCTATGAACCACAAGTACCCCCTAAGCGTTTAAGGGGTTATTCAATCAGTCAGGCTAAAAGGTGCCATGCAGTGCTTCACCTGGTGTGTCTAGAAGACAGAAACCACACCGGAGCAGAGATTCTTGCAGCTCTACATCGGCAGGCCCAGAGGTGGTTCACGCCACTCCAGCTGGAGCCAGGAAGGGTGGTCTGCGATAATAACACAAACCTCCTGTCCATCCTTAGACAGTGAAAGTTGACACGCACATGCCTGGCACACATGAAATTCAGCGGGAATTCCACCTGCCCATAAAATGCCTGATTTGTGACATGCCCACCAGGTGAAACTCGACTTTGGCAATGCTGCAGTGGCTGCACATGCAGCAGAGGGCCATCAACAACAACCAGTGTAAGTATGGCATGACAGGCTCAGGCCGGCTCAGCTTTGTTTCCCCAAGTCAATGGCTGCTTATAAAGGATGCATGCACTGTACTGCCACCATTTGAGGAGGTCCCAAGGATGGTGAGCCGTGACAATGCATGCATCAGTGACACAATCCCTGTTGTGTTCCTGCTTGAGCAGACCCTACGTGGCATTATAGACAGGGCACTCGAGGCAGAGCAGCGGGAGGAAGGCCCACTTTATGTAGACACCAATGTTCCTACGCCACAGAACACACAAGAGGAGAGGGAGGAGGATTCTGGCAGTTTTGGAGGCATTGAAGAAGAGGAAGACATACATTATACAGTGGTAAATGGTTTTCCTTTCCCAGAACCCTTGGGAGTAGTACGTGGCTGGTAGGAGGCAGGTCCAGATACTATAATGCTTAGTGACCCTGAGGAGTCTGCTTCTCATGCCTCTGCAAATTTGGGGTGCATAGGCTCCCGCGTGCTTCAAAGCCTGCAAAAGGACCGAAGATACGTGGCATTAAGGAGAAGAATCACTATTGGTTGGCAACTAGGGATGAGCCGAACACCCCCCTGTTCGGTTCGCACCAGAACATGCGAACAGAAAAAAAAGTTTGTTCAAACACGCGAACACCGTTAAAGTCTATGGACATGAACATGAATAATCAAAAGTGCTAATTTTTTTTTTTCACACCGTACCAGGCCACGTGCCCTCAACATTGGGAGGGTGCTTTGGGGTAGCCCCCCAAAACACCTTGTCCCCAAGTTGATGAGGACAAGGGTCTCATCCCCACAACCCTGGCCGGTGGTTGTGGGGGTCTGCAGGCAGGGGGCTTATCGGAATCTGGAAGCCCCCTTTAACAAGGGGACCCCCAGATCCAGCACCCCTGTGTGAAATGGTAAGGGGGTACAAAAGTACCACTACCATTTCACTAAAAAACTGTCAAAAATGTTAAAAATGACAAGACAATTTTTGACAATTCCTTTATTTAAATGCTTCTTCTTTCTTCTTTCTTCTATCTTCCTTCATCTTCTTCTTCTTCTTCTGGCTCTTCTGGTTCTTCCTCCGGTGTTCTCGTCCAGCATCTCCTCCGCTGCGTCTTCTATCTTCTTCTCCTCGGGCCGCTCCGCACCCATGGCATGGGAGGAGGCTCCCGCTCTTCTCTTCATCTTCTTTTCTTCATCTTCTTCTTCCTCTTCTTCTCTTCTTCTCTTCTTCATCTTCTTCTCCGGGGCCAGCACAGAGGCGGGTGGAGACAAAGAGGTGCAGGCACTAGGAAAGAGTAGATGGGTGACAGTCAGGCAGTGGCGTAGCGTGGGTTGTCAGCACCCGGGGCAAGGCAAGTAATTTGCGCCCTCCCCCCCCCAACCTGCGGACTTTTAGCTATCCCCGAGTCCCTTCAAATACAATAGTACTGACCTACCTGATTCCTATACTGACCACTACACTGAGAACTACACTGTCCACTACACTACATTGTCCACTACACTGACCACTATACTATACTGACCAATATATTACACTGTCCACTATACTACACTATACTGACCACCATACTACACTGACCACCATACTACACTGACCACTATACTACACTGACCACTATACTACACTGACCGCTATACTACACTATACTGACCACTATACTACACTGACCACTATACTACACTGTCCACTATACTACACTATACTGACCACTATACTACACTGTCCACTATACTACACTATACTGACCACCATACTACACTGACCACTATACTACACTGTCCACTATACTACACTATACTGACCACTATACTACACTGTCCACTATACTACACTATACTGACCACCATACTACACTGACCACTATACTGCACTGTCCACTATACTACACTGTCCACTATACTACACTATACTGACCACTATACTATACTGACCACTATACTACACTGACCACTATACTACACTGTCCACTATACTACACTATACTGACCACCATACTACACTGACCACTATACTACACTGTCCACTATACTACACTATACTGACCACCATACTACACTGACCACTATACTACACTGACCACTATACTACACTGTCCACTATACTACACTGACCACTATACTACACTATACTGACCACTATACTATACTGACCACTATACTACACTGACCACTATACTACACTGTCCACTATACTACACTATACTGACCACCATACTACACTGACCACAATACTACACTATCCACTATACTACACTATACTGTCCACCATACTACACTGACCACTATACTACACTGACCACCATACTACACTGACCACTATATTACACTGTCAACTATACTACACTATACTGACCACCATACTACACTGACCACTATACTACACTGACCACTATACTACACTGTCCACTATACTACACTGTCCACTATACTACACTGACCACTATACTACACTGACCACTATACTACACTGTCAACTATACTACACTGACCACTATACTACACTATACTGACCACTATACTACACTGACCACTATACTACACTGTCCACTATACTACACTATACTGACCACCATACTACACTGACCACTATACTACACTGACCACTATACTACACTACACTGACCACTATACTACACTGTCCACTATACTACACTGACCACTATACTACACTGACCACTATACTACACTATACTGACCACCATACTACACTGACCACTATACTACACTGACCACTATACTACACTGTCCGCTATACTACACTGTCCGCTATACTACACTATACTGACCACAATACTACACTGTCCACTATACTACACTATACTGTCCACCATACTACACTGACCACTATACTACACTGACCACCATACTACACTGACCACTATACTACACTGTCCACTATACTACACTATACTGACCACCATACTACACTGACCACTATACTACACTGACCACTATACTACACTGTCCACTATACTACACTGTCCACTATACTACACTGACCACTATACTACACTGACCACTATACTACACTGACCACTATACTACACTGTCCACTATACTACACTGACCACTATACTACACTGTCCACTATACTACACTATACTGACCACCATACTACACTGACCACTATACTACACTGACCACTATACTACACTGTCCACTATACTACACTGTCCACTATACTACACTGACCACTATACTACACTGTCCACTATACTACACTGTCCACTATACTACACTGACCACTATACTACACTGTCCACTATACTACACTGACCACTACACTACACCGTCCACTACACTACACTGAACACCATACTACACTGACCACCATACTAAACTGTCCACTATACTACACTGTCCACTATACTACACTGACCACTATACTACACTGTCCACTATACTACACTGTACTGACCACCATACTACACTGTCCACTATACTACACTGTCCACTATACTACACTATACTGACCACTATACTACACTGACCACTATACTACACTGTCCACTATACTACACTATACTGACCACCATACTACACTGACCACTATACTACACTGTCCACTATACTACACTGTCCACTACACTACACTGACCACCATACTACACTGACTACTATACTACACTGTCCACTATACTACACTGTCCACTACACTACACTGACCACCATACTACACTGACCAATATACTAAACTGTCCACTATACTACACTGTCCACTATACTACACTGACCACTATACTACACTGACCACTATACTACACTATACTGACCACCATACTACACTGTCCACTATACTACACTGTCCACTATACTACACTGACCACCATACTACACTGACCACTATACTACACTGACCGCTATACTACACTATACTGACCACTAAACTACACTGACCACTATACTACACTGTCCACTATACTACACTATACTGACCACCATACTACACTGACCACTATACTACACTAACCACTATACTACACTACACTGACCACTAAACTACACTGACCACTATACTACACTGACCACTATACTACACTGACCACTATACTACACTGTCCACTATACTACACTATACTGACCACCATACTATACTGACCACAATACTACACTGACCACTATACTACACTGACCACTATACTACACTGTCCACTATACTACACTGACCATTATACTACACTGTCCACTATACTACACTATACTGACCACCATACTACACTGACCACTATACTACACTGACCACTATACTAAACTACACTGACCACTATACTACACTGACCACTATACTACACTGTCCACTATACTACACTGTCCACTATAGTACACTGACCACTATACTACACTGTCCACTATACTACACTATACTGACCACAATACTCCACTGACCACTATACTACACTGACCACTATACTACACTGACCGCTATACTACACTGACCGCTATACTACACTGACCGCTATACTACACTATACTGACCACAATACTACACTGTCCACTATACTACACTATACTGACCACCATACTACACTGACCACTATACTACACTGTCCACTATACTACACTGACCACTATACTACACTGACCACTATACTACACTGTCCACTATACTACACTGACCACTATACTACACTATACTGACCACTATACTACACTGACCACTATACTACACTGTCCACTATACTACACTATACTGACCACAATACTACACTGTCCACTATACTACACTATACTGATCACCATACTACACTGACCACTATACTACACTGACCACTATACTACACTACACTGACCACTATACTACACTGACCACTATACTACACTGTCCACTATACTACACTGACCACTATACTACACTGACCACTATACTACACTGTCCACTATACTACACTATACTGACCACCATACTACACTGACCACTATACTACACTGACCACTATACTACACTGTCCGCTATACTACACTGTCCGCTATACTACACTGTCCACTATACGACACTATACTGACCACAATACTACACTGTCCACTATACTACACTATACTGTCCACCATACTACACTGACCACTATACTACACTGACCACCATACTACACTGACCACTATACTACACTGTCCACTATACTACACTATACTGACCACCATACTACACTGACAACTATACTACTCTGACCACTATACTACACTGTCCACTATACTACACTGTCCACTATACTACACTGACCACTATACTACACTGACCACCATACTACACTGACCACTATACTACACTGACCACTATACTACACTGTCCACTATACTACACTGACCACGATACTACACTGTCCACTATACTACACTGACCACTACACTACACTGTCCACTACACTACACTGACCACCATACTACACTGACCACCATACTAAACTGTCCACTATACTACACTGTCCACTATGCTACACTGACCACTATACTACACTGTCCACTATACTACACTGTCCACTATACTACACTGACCACTATACTACACTATACTGACCACCATACTACACTGTCCACTATACTACACTGTCCACTATACTACACTATACTGACCACTATACTACACTGACCACTATACTACACTGTCCACTATACTACACTATACTGACCACCATACTACACTGACCACTATACTACACTGTCCACTATACTACACTGTCCACTACACTACACTGACCACCATACTACACTGACCAATATACTAAACTGTCCACTATACTACACTGTCCACTATACTACACTGACCACTATACTACACTGACCACTATACTACACTGACCACTATACTACACTATACTGACCACCATACTACACTGTCCACTATACTACACTGTCCACTATACTACACTGACCACCATACTACACTGACCACTATACTACACTGTCCACTATACTACACTGACCACTATACTACACTGTCCACTATACTACACTGTCCACTATACTACACTATACTGACCACCATACTACACTGTCCACTATACTACACTGACCACTATACTACACTATACTGACCACCATACTACACTGTCCACTATACTACACTGACCACTATACTACACTGACCACTATACTACACTGACCGCTATACTACACTATACTGACCACTAAACTACACTGACCACTATACTACACTGTCCACTATACTACACTATACTGACCACCATACTACACTGACCACTATACTACACTAACCACTATACTACACTACACTGACCACTATACTACACTGACCACTATACTACACTGTCCACTATACTACACTGACCACTATACTACACTGTCCACTATACTACACTATACTGACCACCATACTATACTGACCACAATACTACACTGACCACTATACTACACTGAACACTATACTACACTGTCCACTATACTACACTGACCATTATACTACACTGTCCACTATACTACACTATACTGACCACCATACTACACTGACCTCTATACTACACTGACCACTATACTAAACTACACTGACCACTATACTACACTGTCCACTATACTACACTGTCCACTATATTACACTGACCACTATACTACACTGACCACTATACTACACTGTCCACTATACTACACTATACTGACCACTATACTACACTGACCACTATACTACACTGACCACTATACTACACTGACCGCTATACTAAACTGACCGCTATACTACACTGTCCACTATACTACACTATACTGACCACAATACTACACTGTCCACTATACTACACTATACTGACCACCATACTACACTGACCACTATACTACACGGTCCACTATACTACACTGTCCACTATACTACACTGACCACTATACTACACTGACCACTATATTACACTGTCCACTATACTACACTGACCACCATACTACACTGACCACTATACTACACTGACCACTATACTACACTGTCCACTATACTACACTGAACACTATACTACACTGTCCACTATACTACACTGACCACTATACTACACTGACCACTACACTACACTGTCCACTATACTACAATGACCACTATACTACACTGTCCACTATACTACACTGAACACTATACTACACTGTCCACTATACTACACTGACCACTATACTACACTGACCACTACACTACACTGTCCACTATACTACAATGACCACTATACTACACTGTCCACTATACTACACTGTCCACTATACTACACTGACCACTATACTACACTGTCCACTATACTACACTGTCCACTATACTACACTGACCACTATACTACACTGTCCACTATACTACACTGTCCACTATACTACACTGACCACTATACTACACTGTCCACTATACTACACTGACCACTATACTACACTGACCACTATACTACACTATACTGACCACTATACTACACTGACCACTATACTACACTGTCCACTATACTACACTATACTGACCACCATACTACACTGACCACTATACTACACTGTCCACTACACTACACTGACCACAATACTACACTGACCACTATACTACACTGACCACTATACTACACTGTCCACTATACTACACTATACTGACCACAATACTACACTGTCCACTATACTACACTATACTGACCACCATACTACACTGACCACTATACTACACTGTCCACTATACTACACTGTCCGCTATACTACACTGACCACTATACTACACTGACCACTATATTACACTGTCCACTATACTACACTGACCACCATACTACACTGACCACTATACTACACTGTCCACTATACTACACTGACCACTATACTACACTGTCCACTATACTACACTGACCACTATACTACACTGACCACCATACTACACTGACCACCATACTACACTGACCACTATACTACACTGACCACTATACTACACTATACTGACCACCATACTACACTGACCACTATACTACACTGACCTCTATACTACACTACACTGACCACTATACTACACTGACCACTATACTACACTGTCCGCTATACTACACTGTCCACTAAACTACACTATACTGACCACAATACTACACTGTCCACTATACTACACTGACCACCATACTACACTGACCACTATACTACACTGTCCACTATACTACACTCACCACTATACTACACTGTCCACTATACTACACTGACCACTATACTACACTGACCACTACACTAAACTGTCCACTATATTACACTGACCACCATACTACACTGTCCACTATACTACACTGTCCACCATACTACACTGTCCACTATACTTCACTGACCACTATACTACACTGACCACTATACTACACTATACTGACCACCATACTACACTGTCCACTATACTACACTGTCCACTATACTACACTGACCACCATACTACACTGACCACTATACTACACTGTCCACTATACTACACTGTCCACTATACTACACTATACTGACCACCATACTACACTGTCCACTATACTACACTGACCACTATACTACACTATACTGACCACCATACTACACTGTCCACTATACTACACTGTCCACTATACTACACTGACCACTATACTTCGCTATACTGACCACTATACTACACTGACCACCATACTACACTGACCACTATACTACACTGTCCACTATACTACACTGACCACTATACTACACTGACCACTATACTACACTGTCCACTATACTACACTGACCACTATACTACACTGACCACCATACTACACTGACCACCATACTACACTGACCACTATACTACACTGACCACTATATTACACTGTCCACTATACTACACTGACCACTATACTACACTGTCCACTATACTACACTGACCACTACACTACACTGACCACCATACTACACTGACCACCATACTAAACTGTCCACTATACTACACTGTCCGCTATACTACACTGCCCACTATACTACACTGACCACTATACTACACTGACAACTATACTACACTATACTGACCACCATACTACACTGTCCACTATACTACACTGTCCACTATACTACACTGACCACTATACTACACTGACCGCTATACTACACTGTCCACTATACTACACTGACCACTATACTACACTGACCACTACACTATACTGACCACGATACTACACTGACCACTATACTACACTGTCCACTATACTACACTATACTGACCACCATACTACACTGACCACTATACTACACTGTCCACTATACTACACTGACCACCATACTACACTGACTACTATACTACACTGTCCACTATACTACACTGTCCACTACACTACACTGACCACCATACTACACTGACCACCATACTAAACTGTCCACTATACCACACTGTCCACTATACTACACTGTCCACTATACTACACTGACCACTATACTACACTGACAACTATACTACACTATACTGACCACCATACTACACTGTCCACTATACTACACTGTCCACTATACTAAACTGACCACTATACTACACTGACCGCTCTACTACACTATACTGACCACTATACTACACTGACCACTATACTACACTGTCCACTATACTGCACTATACTGACCACCATACTACTCTGACCACTTTTCTACACTAACCACTATACTACACTACACTGACCACTATACTACACTGACCACTATACTACACTGTCCACTATACTACACTGACCACTATACTACACTGACCACTATACTACACTATACTGACCACCATACTACACTGACCACTATACTACACTGACCACTATACTACACTGACCGCTATACTACACTGTCCGCTATACTACACTGTCCACTAAACTACACTATACTGACCACAATACTACACTGACCACTATACTACACTGTCCACTATACTACACTGAACACTATACTACACTGACCACTATACTACACTGTCCACTATACTACACTATACTGACCACCATACTACACTGACCACTATACTACACTGACCTCTATACTACACTACACTGACCACTATACTACACTGACCACTATACTACACTGTCCGCTATACTACACTGTCCACTAAACTACACTATACTGACCACAATACTACACTGTCCACTATACTACACTGACCACCATACTACACTGACCACTATACTACACTGTCCACTATACTACACTGACCACTATACTACACTGTCCACTATACTACACTGACCACTATACTACACTGACCACTACACTAAACTGTCCACTATATTACACTGACCACCATACTACACTGTCCACTATACTACACTGTCCACCATACTACACTGTCCACTATACTTCACTGACCACTATACTACACTGACCACTATACTACACTATACTGACCACCATACTACACTGTCCACTATACTACACTGTCCACTATACTACACTGTCCACCATACTACACTGACCACTATACTACACTGTCCACTATACTACACTGTCCACTATACTACACTATACTGACCACCATACTACACTGTCCACTATACTACACTGACCACTATACTACACTATACTGACCACCATACTACACTGTCCACTATACTACACTGTCCACTATACTACACTGACCACTATACTACGCTATACTGACCACTATACTACACTGACCACCATACTACACTGACCACTATACTACACTGTCCACTATACTACACTGACCACTATACTACACTGACCACTATACTACACTGTCCACTATACTACACTGACCACTACACTACACTGACCACCATACTACACTGACCACCATACTAAACTGTCCACTATACTACACTGTCCACTATACTACACTGACCACTATATTACACTGTCCACTATACTACACTGACCACTATACTACACTATACTGACCACCAAACTACACTGTCCACTATACTACACTATACTGACCACCATACTACACTGACCACTATACTACACTGTCCACTATACTACACTGACCACCATACTACACTGACTACTATACTACACTGTCCACTATACTACACTGTCCACTACACTACACTGACCACCATACTACACTGACCACCATACTAAACTGTCCACTATACTACACTGTCCACTATACTACACTGTCCACTATACTACACTGACCACTATACTACACTGACAACTATACTACACTATACTGACCACCATACTACACTGTCCACTATACTACACTGTCCACTATACTACACTGACCACTATACTACACTGACCGCTATACTACACTATACTGACCACTATACTACACTGACCACTATACTACACTGTCCACTATACTACACTATACTGACCACCATACTACTCTGATACTATACTACACTAACCACTATACTACACTACACTGACCACTATACTACACTGACCACTATACTACACTGTCCACTATACTACACTGACCACTATACTACACTGACCACTATACTACACTATACTGACCACCATACTACACTGACCACTATACTACACTGACCACTATACTACACTGACCACTATACTACACTGTCCACTATACTACACTATACTGACCACCATACTACACTGACCACTATACTACACTGACCTCTATACTACACTACACTGACCACTATACTACACTGACCACTATACTACACTGTCCGCTATACTACACTGTCCACTATACTACACTGTCCACTATACTACACTGAACACTATACTACACTATACTGACCACCATACTACACTGACCACTATACTACACTGACCACTATACTACACTGACCGCTATACTACACTGTCCGCTATACTACACTGTCCGCTATACTACACTATACTGACCACAATACTACACTGTCCACTATACTACACTATACTGACCACCATACTACACTGACCACTATACTACACTGTCCACTATACTACACTGTCCACTATACTACACTGACCACTATACTACACTGACCACTATATTACACTGTCCACTATACTACACTGACCACCATACTACACTGACCACTATACTACACTGTCCACTATACTACACTGACCACTATACTACACTGTCCACTATACTACACTGACCACTATACTACACTGACCACTACACTACACTGTCCACTATACTACACTGACCACCATACTACACTGACCACTATACTACACTGTCCACTATACTACACTGACCACTATACTACACTGTCCACTATACTACACTGACCACTATACTACACTGACCACTATACTAAACTGTCCACTATATTACACTGACCACCATACTACACTGTCCACTATACTACACTGTCCACCATACTACACTGTCCACTATACTTCACTGACCACTATACTACACTGACCACTATACTACACTATACTGACCACCATACTACACTGTCCACTATACTACACTGTCCACTATACTACACTGCCCACATACTACACTGACCACTATACTACACTGTCCACTATACTACACTGTCCACTATACTACACTATACTGACCACCATACTACACTGTCCACTATACTACACTGACCACTATACTACACTATACTGACCACCATACTACACTGTCCACTATACTACACTGTCCACTATACTACACTGACCACTATACTATGCTATACTGACCACTATACTACACTGACCACCATACTACACTGACCACTATACTACACTGTCCACTATACTACACTGACCACTATACTACACTGTCCACTATACTACACTGACCACTATACTACACTGACCACCATACTACACTGACCACCATACTACACTGACCACTATACTACACTGACCACTATACTACACTATACTGACCACCATACTACACTGACCACTATACTACACTGACCTCTATACTACACTACACTGACCACTATACTACACTGACCACTATACTACACTGACCACTATACTACACTGTCCGCTATACTACACTGTCCACTAAACTACACTATACTGACCACAATACTACACTGTCCACTATACTACACTGACCACCATACTACACTGACCACTATACTACACTGTCCACTATACTACACTCACCACTATACTACACTGTCCACTATACTACACTGACCACTATACTACACTGACCACTACACTAAACTGTCCACTATATTACACTGACCACCATACTACACTGTCCACTATACTACACTGTCCACCATACTACACTGTCCACTATACTTCACTGACCACTATACTACACTGACCACTATACTACACTATACTGACCACCATACTACACTGTCCACTATACTACACTGTCCACTATACTACACTGACCACCATACTACACTGACCACTATACTACACTGTCCACTATACTACACTGTCCACTATACTACACTATACTGACCACCATACTACACTGTCCACTATACTACACTGACCACTATACTACACTATACTGACCACCATACTACACTGTCCACTATACTACACTGTCCACTATACTACACTGACCACTATACTTCGCTATACTGACCACTATACTACACTGACCACCATACTACACTGACCACTATACTACACTGTCCACTATACTACACTGACCACTATACTACACTGACCACTATACTACACTGTCCACTATACTACACTGACCACTATACTACACTGACCACCATACTACACTGACCACCATACTACACTGACCACTATACTACACTGACCACTATATTACACTGTCCACTATACTACACTGACCACTATACTACACTGTCCACTATACTACACTGACCACTACACTACACTGACCACCATACTACACTGACCACCATACTAAACTGTCCACTATACTACACTGTCCACTATACTACACTGTCCACTATACTACACTGACCACTATACTACACTGACAACTATACTACACTATACTGACCACCATACTACACTGTCCACTATAATACACTGTCCACTATACTACACTGACCACTATACTACACTGACCGCTATACTACACTGTCCACTATACTACACTGACCACTATACTACACTGACCACTACACTATACTGACCACGATACTACACTGACCACTATACTACACTGTCCACTATACTACACTATACTGACCACCATACTACACTGACCACTATACTACACTGTCCACTATACTACACTGACCACCATACTACACTGACTACTATACTACACTGTCCACTATACTACACTGTCCACTACACTACACTGACCACCATACTACACTGACCACCATACTAAACTGTCCACTATACTACACTGTCCACTATACTACACTGACCACTAT
The DNA here is from genome assembly GCF_042186555.1 of Aquarana catesbeiana. Taxonomy (NCBI): domain Eukaryota; kingdom Metazoa; phylum Chordata; class Amphibia; order Anura; family Ranidae; genus Aquarana; species Aquarana catesbeiana. The sequence continues at coordinate 803,621,676 of NC_133325.1, forward strand.
ACTACACTGACAACTATACTACACTATACTGACCACCATACTACACTGTCCACTATACTACACTGTCCACTATACTAAACTGACCACTATACTACACTGACCGCTCTACTACACTATACTGACCACTATACTACACTGACCACTATACTACACTGTCCACTATACTGCACTATACTGACCACCATACTACTCTGACCACTATACTACACTAACCACTATACTACACTACACTGACCACTATACTACACTGACCACTATACTACACTGTCCACTATACTACACTGACCACTATACTACACTGACCACTATACTACACTATACTGACCACCATACTACACTGACCACTATACTACACTGACCACTATACTACACTGACCGCTATACTACACTGTCCGCTATACTACACTGTCCACTAAACTACACTATACTGACCACAATACTACACTGACCACTATACTACACTGTCCACTATACTACACTGAACACTATACTACACTGACCACTATACTACACTGTCCACTATACTACACTATACTGACCACCATACTACACTGACCACTATACTACACTGACCTCTATACTACACTACACTGACCACTATACTACACTGACCACTATACTACACTGTCCGCTATACTACACTGTCCACTAAACTACACTATACTGACCACAATACTACACTGTCCACTATACTACACTGACCACCATACTACACTGACCACTATACTACACTGTCCACTATACTACACTGACCACTATACTACACTGTCGACTATACTACACTGACCACTATACTACACTGACCACTACACTAAACTGTCCACTAGGGATGAGCCGAACACCCCCCGGTTCGGTTCGCACCAGAACCCGCGAACGGACCGAAAGTTCGCACGAACGTTAGAACCCCATTGACGTCTATGGGACTCGAACGTTCGAAATCAAAAGTGCTCATTTTAAAGGCTAATTTGCATGGTATTGTCCTAAAAAGGGTTTGGGGACCCGGGTCCTACCCCAGGGGACATGTATCAATGCAAAAAAAACTTTTAAAAACGGCCGTTTTTTCGGGAGCAGTGATTTTAATGATGCTTAAAGTAAAAAAAAAAAAGTGAAATATTCCTTTAAATATCGTACCTGGGGGGTGTCTATAGTATGCCTGTAAAGTGACGCGTGTTTCCCATGTTTAGAACAGTCCCTGCACCAAATGTCATTTTTAAAGGAAAAAATCTCATTTAAAACTGCTTGCGGGTTTAATGTCATGTCGGGTCATGGCAATATGGATGAAAATCAGTGAGACAAACGGCATGGGTACCCCCCAGTCCATTACCAGTCCCTTTGGGTCTTGTATGGATATTAAGGGGAACCCCGCACCCAAATTAAAATAAGGAAAGGTGTGGGGCCACCAGGCCCTATATACTCTGAACAGCAGTATACAGGCGGTGCAAACAAGACAGGGACTGTAGGTTTGTTGTTAAGTAGAATCTGTTTGTAATTTTGAACATTTTTAACGTGTTTAGCTCCAGCCAAAAAATCTTTTCTAAGCTTTTTGGAAAACATAGGGAAGGGTTATCACCCCTGTGACATTTGTTTTGCTGTCTTTCCTCCTCTTCAGAAGATTTCACCTCACTTTTTTGTCCCAATGAAAAATGTTTTTTGAAAATTTGGGTTTTTTTGTGGAACAAGGATTGGAAAGCATCAGTGGAAAGGAGAACTTGTTTTCCCATATTAACTCTTACAGGAGAGAATTTCCCTTCCTAGGGGTAGATTTCATCTCACTTCCTGTTGTCTCCTTCCGTTTGCAAGTAGGAGTCGTTTGTAAGTTAGATGTTTGAAAGTAGGGTCCTGCCCTATATACTCAGCAGAAATTTGGGCCTTAGGTGTTGCTGTGGCCACAACACTGTAAGCCCTCACAGGGCCCTGCTGTGAAATATTAGATCAAGAATTGTAATTACATGCCCCTGTTGAACAGGAGCTGAAAAATTAGGCCTTAGGCACTGGTGCTGGTGCCACAACACTGCAACCCCTCACAGACACTCTAGTTGGAACGCAGGAACGAGCCCTGCTGCAAATTATTGCTTCAAAAATTGTAATTACACGCCCCTGTTAGACAGGGGCAGAAAAATTGGGCCTTAGGCACTGGTGCTGGTGCCACAACACTGCAACCCCTCACAGACACTCTAGTTGGAACGCAGGAACGAGCCCTGCTGCAAAGTATTGCATCAAAAATTGTAATTACACGCCCCTGTTAGACAGGGGCAGAAAAATTGGGCCTTAGGCACTGGTGCTGGTGCCACAACACTGCAACCCCTCACAGACACTCTAGTTGGAACGCAGGAACGAGCCCTGCTGCAAAGTATTGCATCAAAAATTGTAATTACACGCCCCTGTTAGACAGGGGCAGAAAAATTGGGCCCTAGGCACTGGTGCTGGTGCCACAACACTGCAACCCCTCACAGACACTCTAGTTGGAATGCAGGAACGAGCCCTGCTGCAAAGTATTACATCAAAAATTGTAATTACACGCCCCTGTTAAACAGGGGCTGAAAAATTGTGCCTTAGGCACTGGTGGTGGCGCCCAGAACCAAAAATGTTCTTACAAGCTATCAGCGTGATGATTGAGGAGGAAGAGGATAATTACTCAGGGATAGTCACTCAGCATCAGCATAGGCAGTCTTTGAAGGGATCTGAGATTTCAAAAAAAATTATTCAGTTACATCAGCATCAGGTGCTTGGTAGCTGGTGGTGATCCAAGACTCATTCATTTTTATGAAGGTCAGCCGATCGACCGAGTCGGTGGACAGACGCACCCTGTGATCGGTTACCACGCCTCCAGCAGCACTGAATGTGCGTTCCGAAAGAACGCTGGATGCAGGACAGGCCAGTAGCTCAATTGCATACTGTGCAAGCTCTGGCCAGTGATCCATCCTCAAGACCCAGTAACCCAGAGGATTTTCGGTGGGAAAGGTGTCCAAGTCTGATCTTGCCCCTAGGTATTCCTGCACCATGTAAAACAGACGCTGGCGATGGTTGCTGGAACCGATCATACCTTGGGGCTGCGGACCAAAAAATTGTCTGAACGCATCGGTCAGACGGCCACCTTCTCCACCGCTCCTTCTTTGACTGACCGAAGCCTCAGCAACACGTTGTCCAGAAACAGGAGTTTGTAACCTCCCAGTCTCTGGGAACGCGTTGCACAGACCTTTCTGCAAGGCCTCCCGAAGATGTTTCATCCTCTGCTCCCTCTGCGATGGCAAGATAAGGTCCGCAACCTTACCCTTGTAACGTGGATCAAGGAGGGTTGCCAGCCAGTATTGGTCCTTCTCCTTGATACCACGAATACGAGGATCCTTACGCAGGCTTTGCAGGATCAGGGAGGCCATGCAGCGTAGGTTTGCTGAGGCATTCGGTCCGGAGTCCTCTGGGTCACTAAGAACGACATGGTCCGCAGCCACCTCCTCCCAGCCACGTACAAGTCCATGTGTTTCTTGGGACTGATCCCTTAAAGACTGCTGCTGATGCTGAGTGCCAGGCTCCACCTCCATACTGACACAATCTTCCTCCTCCTCCTCTTCCTCCTCGTCCTCTTCCTGTGTGATCGGCGGGCACGCAGGAACACTGTCTGGATAAAGGGGGCCTTGAGAGCTAAGGAAGTCCTCCTCTTCCTGCCTCTGTTCTGCCTCAAGTGCCCTGTCCATTATTCCACGCAGCGTGTGCTCCAACAGGTGGACAAGGGGGACAGTGTCACTGATGCATGCACTGTCACTGCTCACCATCCTCGTGGCCTCCTCGAATGGTGACAGGACAGTGCATGCATCCCTGATCATGGCCCACTGGCGTGGGGAAAAAAAACCAAGCTCCCCTGACCCTGTCCTGGTGCCATAGTCGCACAGGTACTCATTGATGGCCCTCTGCTGCGTGTGCAGCCGCTGCAGCATGGCCAACGTTGAGTTCCACCTGGTGGGCATGTCACAGATTAGGCGGTTCTTGGGCAGGTTAAACTCCTTTTGGAGGTCCGTCAGCCGAGCACTGGCATTATATGACCGGCGGAAATGCACACAGACTTTCCTGGCCTGCCTCAGGACATCCTGTAAGCCCGGGTACCTGCCCAAGAACCGCTGCACCACCAAGTTAAGGACGTGAGCCAAACAGGGCACATGGGTCATTTGTCCCTGTCGGAGGGCAGAGAGGAGGTTGGTGCCATTGTCGCAAACCACCATTCCTGCCTTAAGTTGGCGTGGCGTCAACCACCTCTGAACCTGCCCCTGCAGAGCTGACAGAACCTCTGCCCCAGTGTGGCTCCTGTCCCCCAAGCACACCAGCTCAAGCACCGCATGGCATCTTTTGGCCTGCGTACTTGCGTAGCCCCTTGAACGCCTACGGAGCACCGCTGGTTCCGAGGAAGAGGCCATGGAGGAAGAAGAAGAGGAGGGGGTGGAGGAGAGAGGTGTGTCACAATCAGCATTTTGGAGGCGTGGTGGCGGAACAACCTCCAACACTACTGCACCTTGTCCTGCATCCTTCCCAGCTGCCAGCAGAGTCACCCAATGCGCCGTGAAACTTAGGTAACGTCCCTGTCCATGCCTGCTGGACCATGAGTCAGCGGTAATATGCACCTTACCGCTGACCGCCCTGTCCAGCGAGGCATGGACATTGCCTTCCACATGCCGGTAGAGAGCCGGAATCGCCTTCCGTGAGAAAAAGTGGCGTTTGGGTACCTGCCACTGAGGAACCGCACATTCCACAAACTCACGGAAGGGGGCAGAGTCTACCAACTGAAAAGGCAGCAGTTGAAGTGCTAGCAATTTTGCCAAGCTAGCATTCAACCGCTGGGCATGTGGATGGCTGGGAGCAAACTTCTTTCGGCGGTGCAGCAGCTGGGGCAGGGAAATTTGCCTGGTACAATCTGACGTCGGTGTACCAAAAGCAGATTGCCCACAAGTACTTGGCTGTGACACACCTAATTCTACACCTTCATTCCTCTCACTGCAGGTCTCAGAGAGGACTGAAGGTCTAGTGGGGTTGGAAATCTCAGCTGATGAGGAGCAAGGAGAGATCCTCTTTGTTCTTTGGTGTGGGTCTTTTAGATACGCTTGCCAACGAACTGCATGGCAGGTCAACATATGTCTGGTCAAGCATGTGGTACCCAAGCGGGAGATATTTTGGCCACGCGAGATACGCTTGAGACATATGTTGCAAATAGCAGCGGTGCGATCTGATGCACTCGTCTCAAAAAAGGCCCACACCAAAGAACTTTTTGAATAACGCGCAGAGACTGCAGCGCCCTGCACATGTGGAGCTTTGGGGTGTGATGCAGTCAATGTGCTGCCCTTAGGCTGGCCCCTGGAGGGCATCCTGCCTCGTTGGTGATGTGCTGCCGCCTCCTCCTCCTCCTCCTCCTCCTCCTCCTCCTCCTCTCTCCTATCAGGCACCCACGTTGAGTCAGTGACCTCATCATCCCCTCCCTCCTCATCACTGGAGCAAACCTGGCAGTATGCTGCAGCAGGGGGAGCATGACTGCCAGATTGCTGTCCTTCTTGGGCACCCCCTCTGTCCGCGCTCATGTTACTGCCTTCATCGAGCTCAGTATCGTCATCAGAGCCTTCCAAACGCTGGGCATCCTCCTGGAGCATGTACCCAACACTGTGGTCAAACAGTTCGAGGGAATCCTCATGAGGACATGGTGGAGCTAGGGAAGGAGTCACTGATGACATTGAGCTGAGGGAAGAGGCCGCTGCTTTGCCAGACAAAGCACCCTGGGCATGGGTGAGAGAGGATGAGGAGGATGAGGACGGCTTGGTCATCCACTCGACCAAGTCTTCCGCATGTTGCGGCTCAACATGGCCAGCTGCCGAAAAAAAGGCCAAGCGTGTCCCATGGCCACGTGCTGATGAGGATGCACCGTCTCCACGACCAGCACTAGACACAGAGCCTGCTTGCCCTCTCTTATTGGCTTGTGACTGTCTGCCTCTCCTTCTTGGCCTTCCAGACATACTAATGGCCTGTAGCTGCACTAAGCTGGGATAGAACACCTGTAATTTTCTTCAAGTAGCTTTATATACTGTAACCAGACAAGCCTGCCTGTCAGTAGGAAGATAACAGGAACGGATCTAGCTGAACACTGTGAGCAGGACGCACTGTACTAAATGTAAATAGTCTAGCTGCCTGACCGTGGTACTAATAGGATCAAATAGAACACCTGTAATTTTCTTCAGGTAGCTTTATATACTGTAACCAGACAAGCCTGCCTGTCAGTAGGAAGATAACAGGAACGGATCTAGCTGTACACTGTGAGCAGGACGCACTGTACTAAATGTAAATAGTCTAGCTGCCTGACCGTGGTACTAATAGGATCAAATAGAACACCTGTAATTTTCTTCAGGTAGCTTTATATACTGTAACCAGACAAGCCTGCCTGTCAGTAGGAAGATAACAGGAACGGATCTAGCTGAACACTGTGAGCAGGACACACTGTACTAAATGTAAATAGTCTAGCTGCCTGACCGTGGTACTAATAGGATCAAATAGAACACCTGTAATTTTCTTCAGGTAGCTTTATATACTGTAACCAGACAAGCCTGCCGGTCAGTAGGAATTTAACAGGAACGGATCTAGCTGAACACTGTGAGCAGGACGCACTGCACTAAATGTAAATAGCAGGAACGGATCTAGCTGAACACTGTGAGCAGGACGCACTGCACTAAATGTAAATAGTCTAGAAGATAAAAGGAACGGATCTAGCTGAACACTGTGAGCAGGACGCACTGCATTAAATGTAAATAGTCTAGATAGAAGATAACAGGAACGGATCTAGCTAAACTGAATACAGTGTATATATATATATGCAACACCTGGGATGCATATATATACACAATACACTGTAAGTGCAGCTAACTGACTGACTGTTCTGCCTAATCTATCTAACTCAAATCAAATGACACTGTCTCTCTCTCTCTCTATCTCTCAGCACACCGGAACACACACTACACAGGGCCGCCGTGCAGGCGGCCTTATATAGTGTGGGGTGTGTACTAAATGCCCTGAGCCGTAATTGGCCAAAGCCACCCTGGCTTTGGCCAATTACAGCTCTCTCTACTGACAGCGCTGTGATTGGCCAAGCATGCGGGTCATAGTGCATGCTTGGCCAATCATCAGCCAGCAATGCACTGCGATGCCGCAGTGAATTATGGGCCGTGACGCGCCACACGAATTTAGCGCGAACGGCCCATAACGTTCGCAATTCGGCGAACGATCGAACAGCCGATGTTCGAGTCGAACATGGGTTCGACTCGAACACGAAGCTCATCCCTACTGTCCACTATATTACACTGACCACCATACTACACTGTCCACTATACTACACTGTCCACCATACTACACTGTCCACTATACTTCACTGACCACTATACTACACTGACCACTATACTACACTATACTGACCACCATACTACACTGTCCACTATACTACACTGTCCACTATACTACACTGTCCACCATACTACACTGACCACTATACTACACTGTCCACTATACTACACTGTCCACTATACTACACTATACTGACCACCATACTACACTGTCCACTATACTACACTGAACACTATACTACACTATACTGACCACCATACTACACTGTCCACTATACTACACTGTCCACTATACTACACTGACCACTATACTACGCTATACTGACCACTATACTACACTGACCACCATACTACACTGACCACTATACTACACTGTCCACTATACTACACTGACCACTATACTACACTGACCACTATACTACACTGTCCACTATACTACACTGACCACTACACTACACTGACCACCATACTACACTGACCACCATACTAAACTGTCCACTATACTACACTGTCCACTATACTACACTGACCACTATATTACACTGTCCACTATACTACACTGCCCACTATACTACACTGACCACTATACTACACTATACTGACCACCAAACTACACTGTCCACTATACTACACTGGCCACTATACTACACTGACCACTATACTACACTGACCGCTATACTACACTATACTGACCACTATACTACACTGACCACTATACTACACTGTCCACTATACTACACTATACTGACCACCATACTACACTGACCACTATACTACACTGTCCACTATACTACACTGACCACCATACTACACTGTCCACTATACTACACTGACCACCATACTACACTGACCACTATACTACACTGACCACTATACTACACTATACTGACCACCATACTACACTGACCACTATACTACACTGACCTCTATACTACACTACACTGACCACTATACTACACTGACCACTATACTACACTGACCACTATACTACACTGTCCGCTATACTACACTGTCCACTAAACTACACTATACTGACCACAATACTACACTGTCCACTATACTACACTGACCACCATACTACACTGACCACTATACTACACTGTCCACTATACTACACTCACCACTATACTACACTGTCCACTATACTACACTGACCACTATACTACACTGACCACTACACTAAACTGTCCACTATATTACACTGACCACCATACTACACTGTCCACTATACTACACTGTCCACCATACTACACTGTCCACTTTACTTCACTGACCACTATACTACACTGACCACTATACTACACTATACTGACCACCATACTACACTGTCCACTATACTACACTGTCCACTATACTACACTGACCACCATACTACACTGACCACTATACTACACTGTCCACTATACTACACTGTCCACTATACTACACTATACTGACCACCATACTACACTGTCCACTATACTACACTGACCACTATACTACACTATACTGACCACCATACTACACTGTCCACTATACTACACTGTCCACTATACTACACTGACCACTATACTTCGCTATACTGACCACTATACTACACTGACCACCATACTACACTGACCACTATACTACACTGTCCACTATACTACACTGACCACTATACTACACTGACCACTATACTACACTGTCCACTATACTACACTGACCACTATACTACACTGACCACCATACTACACTGACCACCATACTACACTGACCACTATACTACACTGACCACTATATTACACTGTCCACTATACTACACTGACCACTATACTACACTGTCCACTATACTACACTGACCACTACACTACACTGACCACCATACTACACTGACCACCATACTAAACTGTCCACTATACTACACTGTCCACTATACTACACTGTCCACTATACTACACTGACAACTATACTACACTATACTGACCACCATACTACACTGTCCACTATACTACACTGTCCACTATACTACACTGACCACTATACTACACTGACCGCTATACTACACTGTCCACTATACTACACTGACCACTATACTACACTGACCACTACACTATACTGACCACGATACTACACTGACCACTATACTACACTGTCCACTATACTACACTATACTGACCACCATACTACACTGACCACTATACTACACTGTCCACTATACTACACTGACCACCATACTACACTGACTACTATACTACACTGTCCACTATACTACACTGTCCACTACACTACACTGACCACCATACTACACTGACCACCATACTAAACTGTCCACTATACTACACTGTCCACTATACTACACTGTCCACTATACTACACTGACCACTATACTACACTGACAACTATACTACACTATACTGACCACCATACTACACTGTCCACTATACTACACTGTCCACTATACTAAACTGACCACTATACTACACTGACCGCTCTACTACACTATACTGACCACTATACTACACTGACCACTATACTACACTGTCCACTATACTGCACTATACTGACCACCCTACTACTCTGACCACTATACTACACTAACCACTATACTACACTACACTGACCACTATACTACACTGACCACTATACTACACTGTCCACTATACTACACTGACCACTATACTACACTGACCACTATACTACACTATACTGACCACCATACTACACTGACCACTATACTACACTGACCACTATACTACACTGACCGCTATACTACACTGTCCGCTATACTACACTGTCCACTAAACTACACTATACTGACCACAATACTACACTGACCACTATACTACACTGTCCACTATACTACACTGAACACTATACTACACTGACCACTATACTACACTGTCCACTATACTACACTATACTGACCACCATACTACACTGACCACTATACTACACTGACCTCTATACTACACTACACTGACCACTATACTACACTGACCACTATACTACACTGTCCGCTATACTACACTGTCCACTAAACTACATTATACTGACCACAATACTACACTGTCCACTATACTACACTGACCACCATACTACACTGACCACTATACTACACTGTCCACTATACTACACTGACCACTATACTACACTGTCCACTATACTACACTGACCACTATACTACACTGACCACTACACTAAACTGTCCACTATATTACACTGACCACCATACTACACTGTCCACTATACTACACTGTCCACCATACTACACTGTCCACTATACTTCACTGACCACTATACTACACTGACCACTATACTACACTATACTGACCACCATACTACACTGTCCACTATACTACACTGTCCACTATACTACACTGTCCACCATACTACACTGACCACTATACTACACTGTCCACTATACTACACTGTCCACTATACTACACTATACTGACCACCATACTACACTGTCCACTATACTACACTGACCACTATACTACACTATACTGACCACCATACTACACTGTCCACTATACTACACTGTCCACTATACTACACTGACCACTATACTACGCTATACTGACCACTATACTACACTGACCACCATACTACACTGACCACTATACTACACTGTCCACTATACTACACTGACCACTATACTACACTGACCACTATACTACACTGTCCACTATACTACACTGACCACTACACTACACTGACCACCATACTACACTGACCACCATACTAAACTGTCCACTATACTACACTGTCCACTATACTACACTGACCACTATATTACACTGTCCACTATACTACACTGACCACTATACTACACTATACTGACCACCAAACTACACTGTCCACTATACTACACTGGCCACTATACTACACTGACCACTATACTACACTGACCGCTATACTACACTATACTGACCACTATACTACACTGACCACTATACTACACTGTCCACTATACTACACTATACTGACCACCATACTACACTGACCACTATACTACACTGTCCACTATACTACACTGACCACCATACTACACTGACTACTATACTACACTGTCCACTATACTACACTGTCCACTATACTACACTAACCACTATACTACACTACACTGACCACTATACTACACTGACCACTATACTACACTGTCCACTATACTACACTGACCACTATACTACACTGACCACTATACTACACTATACTGACCACCATACTACACTGACCACTATACTACACTGACCGCTATACTACACTGTCCGCTATACTACACTGTCCACTAAACTACACTATACTGACCACAATACTACACTGACCACTATACTACACTGTCCACTATACTACACTGAACACTATACTACACTGACCACTATACTACACTGTCCACTATACTACACTATACTGACCACCATACTACACTGACCACTATACTACACTGACCTCTATACTACACTACACTGACCACTATACTACACTGACCACTATACTACACTGTCCGCTATACTACACTGTCCACTAAACTACATTATACTGACCACAATACTACACTGTCCACTATACTACACTGACCACCATACTACACTGACCACTATACTACACTGTCCACTATACTACACTGACCACTATACTACACTGTCCACTATACTACACTGACCACTATACTACACTGACCACTACACTAAACTGTCCACTATATTACACTGACCACCATACTACACTGTCCACTATACTACACTGTCCACCATACTACACTGTCCACTATACTTCACTGACCACTATACTACACTGACCACTATACTACACTATACTGACCACCATACTACACTGTCCACTATACTACACTGTCCACTATACTACACTGTCCACCATACTACACTGACCACTATACTACACTGTCCACTATACTACACTGTCCACTATACTACACTATACTGACCACCATACTACACTGTCCACTATACTACACTGACCACTATACTACACTATACTGACCACCATACTACACTGTCCACTATACTACACTGTCCACTATACTACACTGACCACTATACTACGCTATACTGACCACTATACTACACTGACCACCATACTACACTGACCACTATACTACACTGTCCACTATACTACACTGACCACTATACTACACTGACCACTATACTACACTGTCCACTATACTACACTGACCACTACACTACACTGACCGCCATACTACACTGACCACCATACTAAACTGTCCACTATACTACACTGTCCACTATACTACACTGACCACTATATTACACTGTCCACTATACTACACTGACCACTATACTACACTATACTGACCACCAAACTACACTGTCCACTATACTACACTGGCCACTATACTACACTGACCACTATACTACACTGACCGCTATACTACACTATACTGACCACTATACTACACTGACCACTATACTACACTGTCCACTATACTACACTATACTGACCACCATACTACACTGACCACTATACTACACTGTCCACTATACTACACTGACCACCATACTACACTGACTACTATACTACACTGTCCACTATACTACACTGTCCACTACACTACACTGACCACCATACTACACTGACCACCATACTAAACTGTCCACTATACTACACTGTCCACTATACTACACTGTCCACTATAGTACACTGACCACTATGCTACACTGACAACTATACTACACTATACTGACCACCATACTACACTGTCCACTATACTACACTGTCCACTATACTACACTGACCACTATACTACACTGACCGCTATACTACACTATACTGACCACTATACTACACTGACCACTATACTACACTGTCCACTATACTACACTATACTGACCACCATACTACTCTGACCACTATACTACACTAACCACTATACTACACTACACTGACCACTATACTACACTGACCACTATACTACACTGTCCACTATACTACACTGACCACTATACTACACTGACCACTATACTACACTATACTGACCACCATACTACACTGACCACTATACTACACTGACCACTATACTACACTGACCGCTATACTACACTGTCCGCTATACTACACTGTCCACTAAACTACACTATACTGACCACAATACTACACTGACCACTATACTACACTGTCCACTATACTACACTGACCACTATACTACACTGACCACTATACTACACTGTCCACTATACTACACTATACTGACCACCATACTACACTGACCACTATACTACACTGACCTCTATACTACACTACACTGACCACTATACTACACTGACCACTATACTACACTGTCCGCTATACTACACTGTCCACTATACTACACTGTCCACTATACTACACTGAACACTATACTACACTATACTGACCACCATACTACACTGACCACTATACTACACTGACCACTATACTACACTGACCGCTATACTACACTGTCCGCTATACTACACTGTCCGCTATACTACACTATACTGACCACAATACTACACTGTTCACTATACTACACTATACTGACCACCATACTACACTGACCACTATACTACACTGTCCACTATACTACACTGTCCACTATACTACACTGACCACTATACTACACTGACCACTATATTACACTGTCCACTATACTACACTGACCACCATACTACACTGACCACTATACTACACTGTCCACTATACTACACTGACCACTATACTACACTGTCCACTATACTACACTGACCACTATACTACACTGACCACTACACTACACTGTCCACTATACTACACTGACCACCATATTACACTGTCCTCTATACTGCACTGTCCACCATACTACACTGTCCACTATACTTCACTGACCACTATACTACACTATACTAACCACCATACTACACTGTCCACTATACTACACTGTCCACTATACTACACTGACCACCATACTACACTGACCACTATACTACACTGTCCACTATACTACACTGACCACTATACTACACTGTCCACTATACTACACTGTCCACTATACTACACTGACCACTATGCTACACTGACCACTATACTACACTATACTGACCACCATACTACACTGTCCACTATACTACACTGACCACTATACTACACTATACTGACCACCATACTACACTGTCCACCATACTACACTGTCCACTATACTACACTGTCCACTATACTGTACTGTCCACTACACTAACCACTACACTACACTGTCCACTATACTACACTATACTGACCACCATACTACACTGTCCACTATACTACACTGACCACCATACTACACTGACCACCATACTACACTGACCACCATACTACACTACACTGACCTCCATACTAAACTACACTATACTGACCACTATACTATACTACACTAACCACTATACTGACCACTATACTACACTATACTGTCCACTACACTGCCCCCCATAGTGACCACTACACTGACCTCCATACTATACTACACTACATTGTCCTGCCTACAGTCTCTCTCTCTCTCGCCCCCCTCCCTCCCCCTCCCAGTAACAAGACTCTCACTCACCTTCTTATCCTGGTTGCATCGATCCGGATGAGGAGGAGAAGACAGCGGCAGCTCACTTTCTTCTCTCCCCTGCGCTCTGCTTGCTGCCATGTTCAGTGTCCAGCGCCCTGTGATTGGGCGTATGGGGGGTCATGTGCGGAGTCGGGACTTCAGGAGCGATCGAGGACAGGCCAGCCCTACGCCTCACATGACCCCCATACACCCGATCACAGGGCGCCGGACACTTAACATGGCGGCCGGAGCCCGGGGACACAGAATTAGAAATTAGGAGGAGGCAGCCAGTGAAACATACTGGCGCCCCCCTAAATATCGCGCCCGGGGCCACGGCATCCCCTGCACCCCCCACGCTATGCCACTGAGTCAGAAAGGGTAGAGGGGGAGGTGCCAGGGAGGCCGATCCAGGGATGGAGCATTCCAAAAAGTACGCTCCATTGAGTGACATTGGTGAAACCAGTCAGGGACCAGCACTGCTGGAAATGAGGGACTCTCCTAGCTGCCAGGGGAAGAACTCCTCCAGTGAGAGTGGGGGGGAGAAGGGAAATGAAAGACAGATTCTGGTGGTAGGGGACTCAATTCTTAGAAGGACAGAGAGGGCAATCTGTAACAAAGACCTGAAGCGCCGAACAGTATGTTGTCTACCGGGCGTTCGGGTGCGGCACATCACGGATCTTGTGGACAGATTACTGGGAGGGGCTGGGGAAGACCCAGCTGTCATGGTGCACGTTGGCACCAATGACAAAGTCAGAGGCAGATGGAGTGTCCTAAAGAACGATTTTAGGGACTTAGGAGCTAAATTGAGGAAAAGGACCTCCAAGGTAGTATTCTCAGGAACACTACCGGTACATCGAGCCACACCAGAAAGGCAGAGGGAGATTAGGGAAGTAAACAAGTGGCTGAAGAGCTGGTGTAGTAAGGAGGGGTTTGGGTTCCTAGAGGACTGGGCCGACTTCTCAAACGACTTCTCAGTCGATAATCAGTACTATAGAAGGGACGGACTGCACCTAAATGAGGAGGGTGCAGATCAGCTGGGAATGAAATGGGTAAAAATTTAGAGGGGTTTTTAAACTAGGTGAGGGGGGTCCAGAGGTAGAGATAGTCAGTGCGGAACATATTCCAGAAGGTAGTATTGGGGGCATTAGTGGTAGGTTGACCAAAGCACATAAACCCAAGGTAAGTATAGTAGCAAGTCCCAGTTGCAATAACGGAACACCCAATAAGAGGATAATATGCGACCGGTCTAAACTAAGTGGCATGTTCACCAATGCCAGGAGCCTGGCAGACAAGATGGGTGAACTGGAGATACTGTTGTACGAGGAGGATTTGGATTTTGTAGGAATTTTAGAGACCTGGTTTAACAGCTCTCATGATTGGCTGGCAAACATTAAAGGGTATACCCTTTATCGCAAGGATAGAGAGGGTAAAAAAGGGGGAGGGGTATGCCTATATAACAAGAATAATGTACAAGTGAATGTGAGAGATGACATAAAAAAGGGAGCTAGGGAGGAGGTGGAATCCTTATGGGTAGAGCTCCAAAGGGATGAAGCTAAGGGGAAAATAATACTGGGAGTATGCTATAGGCCCCCTAACCTGAGGGAGGAAGGGGAGACGGATCTCCTGTCACAATTTGGATTAGCAGCAAGAATGGGAAGTGTTATAATGGGGGATTTTAATTATCCAGACATAGACTGGGCGGAGGGAACCGCGCATTCATTTAAGGCTCGCCAGTTCCTTAATGTCTTGCAGAAAAATTTTATGGTTCAGATGGTAGACGCATCAACTAGAAATAAAGCGTTACTGGATCTACTGATTACCAACAATACAGACCTGATCATGGATGTAGAAATGGGGAATTTAGGTAACAGCGATCACAGGTCAATTGGCTTCAGCATAAATCACACAAATAGGAAACATAAGGGGAATACAAAGACACTGAATTTCAAAAGAGCCAACTTCCCTAAACTACGAACCTTGCTAGAAGGCATAAATCGGGATAAAATCTTAGGAACAAAGAACACGGAGGAGAGATAGGTTTGCTTTAAGAGCGTAATAAATAAGGGCATTATGGGTAATAAAGAGCGAACAAAAGTCCTGGGTGGCCAAAATTTGAATGCAATCTATACACTGGGGGAGAACCTCTGGGGGAATCTAGGATGGAAAAGGACCTTGGGGTCCTAGTAGATGATAGGCACAGCAATAGCATGCAATGCCAAGCTGCTGCTAACAAAGCAAACAGAATATTGGCATGCATTAACCACTTAACAACCGGCCCATAGCCGAATGACGGCTACAGGGCGGTTGCTTAACTCTGGGAGGGCGTACAGTGATGTCCTCCCAGAATTCCACTCTCGCGCGCCCCCTGGGGCGCGCACCCGAGAACATCCACGAACGCCAGGTCCAGAGGACCCAGTGCATCACAGATCCCGGTAAATGGGCGCTGATCGTGGCCATTTACCATGTGATCGCTCCGTCAAATGACAGAGCGATCACATGTAAACAAACCGGCGTCATGTCATGACGCCGGTTCCTCCCTCCCCTTTATGTACAGATCGGTACAGTGTGGGAGGAGAGGGGGATGGATGGATGGCAGCAGTGCTGTGGGCTGGATGTGTAGTGTCCACAGCGCTGCTCTGTCACATCCAGCCATCCATCCATCCATGCTCAGCCATCCCTGCTCTACATGCTCTACAATACTCTGCAATGCCCTGCAATACTCTGCAATACCCCACAATACTGTGCAATACTCTGCAATACCCCACAATACTGTGCAATACTCTGCAATGCCCTGCAATACCCCACAATACTGTGCAATACCCTGCAATACCCCACAATACTGTGCAATACTCTGCAATACCCCGCAATACTCTGCAATACCCCACAATACTGTGCAATACTCTGCAATGCCCTGCAATACTCTGCAATACCCCGCAATACTGTGCAATACTCTGCAATACCCCACAATACTGTACAATACTGTGCAATACCCCACAATACTGTGGAATACTCTGCAATACCCCACAATACTGTGCAATACCCCCCAATACTCTGCAATACCCCGCAATACTCTGCAATACCCCGCAATACTCTGCAATACTCTGTAATACCCAGCAATACTCTGCAATACTCTGCAATACCCCACAATACTCTGCAATACTCTGCAATACCCCGCAATACTCTGCAATACCCCACAATACCCTGCAATACCCTGCAATACCCAGCCATACTTTGCAATACGCAGCCATACTCTGCCATACTCGGCGATACTCTGCAATACCCTGCAATACTCTGCCATACCCCACAATACTCTGCAATATTCAGTGATACCCAGCCATACTCTGCCATACCCAGTCATACTCGGCAATACCCTGCAATACCCTGCCATACCCAGCCATACTCAGGAATACCCAGCCATACCCTGCCATGCTCGCCCATGCTCAGCTGTACTTCGCCTCTGTATGTGGCCAGGCTGTGGAAGTCTCACACATGTGGTATCGCCGTTCTCAGGAGGAGTAGGAGAATCTATTTTGGGGAGTCATTTTTGCTATGTACATGCTATGTGGTAGAAATATTGTATAAATGGACAACTTTGTGTTAAAAAAAAATGCGTTTTAATCACTTCCTGCCCGCCAGCCATCATACAACGTCCTTGACTCTGTGCGGGGATATCTGAATGATGGGTGCAGCTACAGGCATCATTCAGATATCAGCTTTTTCAGCCAGCGATTCCCTACACCATAAGAATGATCATAGCGGCTGTTCCACTGCTTGATCGTTCTTACGGGAGGTGAGAGGGGACAACCCCCTCCCCCGCCCTCCGGTGCTTCTACCGAATCACTGCTACGATCGAAGCCAGGATCATTTTTTTTTATTATTTCAGGCCTCCCAGCCTAGAGGTGAGATATGGGGTCTTATTGACCCCATATCTCACTGAAAAAAGGATATGTCATGCCATATTCTTATTACAAGGGATGTTTACATTCCTTGCAAAAGGAATAAAATAAAAATTGCGTGTGCAATTTTGAAGGATGACATGTTAGGTATCTATTTACTCGGCGTAACTTCATCTTTCACATTATGCAAAAACATTGGGCTAACTTTACTGTTTTGTTTTTTTTAAAGCACAAAACTGCTGCGCAAACACTGTGCGAGATAAAAAGTTGCAACAACTGCCATTGTATTCTCTAGGGTCTTTGCTAAAAAACATATATAATGTTTTGGGGTTCTATGTAATTTTCTAGCAAATAAATGATGATTTTTACATGTAGGAGAGAAATGTCAGAATTGGACTGGGTGCTCCAGAACGCCTGAAGGTGCTCCCTGCATGTTGGGCCTCTGTATGTGGTCACGCTGTGTAAAAGTCTCACACATGTGGTATCGCCATACTCTGGAATAGCAGAATGTGTTTTGGGGTGTAATTTGTGGTATGCATATGCTGTGTGTGAGAAATAACCTGCTAATATGACAATTTTGTGAAAAAAAAAGAAAAGAAAAAAAAATCTTGATTTTGCAAAGAATTGTGGGAAAAAATGACAACTTCAAAAAAACTCACCATGCATCTTTCTAAATACCTTGGAATGTCTTCTTTACAAAAAGGGGTCATTTGGGGGGTATTTGTACTTTTCTGGCATGTTAGGGTCTCAAGAAATTAGATAGGCCGTCAGTAATTCAGGTGTGATCAATTTTCAGATAATGGCACCATAGCTTTTGGGCTCTATAACTTTCACAAAGACCAAATAATATCCACCGATTTGGGTTATTTTTACCAAAGAAATGTAGCGGTATAACTTTGGCCAAAATATATGAAGAAAAATTACTAATTTGCAAAATTTTATAACAGAAACGAAGAAAAATGCATTTTTTTTACAATGCAAAAAATAAAGAACCCAGCGGTGATTAAATACCACCAAAAGAAAGCTCTATTTGTGTGAAAAAAAAGGACAAAAATATAGATACAGTGTTGCATGACTGAGTATTTGTCATTCAAAATGTGAGAGCACCGAAAGTTAAAAATTGGTCTGGTTATTAAGGGGGTTTAAGTGCCCAGTGGTCAAGTGGTTAAAAAGGGGATAAACTCCAGAGATAAAAAGATAATTCTCCCACTCTACAAGACTCTGGTCTGGCCGCACCTAGAGTATGCTGTCCAGTTCTGGGGGCCAGTCCTCAGGAAGGATGTACTGGAAATGGAGCAAATACAAAGAAGGGCAACAAAGCTAATAAAGGGTCTGGAGGATATTAGTTATGAGGAAAGGTTGTGAGCACTGAACTTATTCTCTCTGGAGAAGAGACACTTGAGAGGGGATATGATTTCAATATAAAAATACTGTACTCGTGACCCCACAATAGGAATAAAACTTTATTGCATAAGAGAGTTTAACAAGACTTGTGGCCACTCATTAAAAATGAGAAGAAAAGAGGTTTAACCTTAAACAACATAAAGGGTTCTTTACTGTAAGAGCGGCAAGGATATGGAATTCCCTTCCACAGGCGGTGGTCTCAGCTAGGAGCATTGATAGTTTCAAGAAACTATTTGATAAGCACCTGAATGACCGCAACATACAGGGATATACAATGTAATACTGACATATAATCACACACATAGGTTGGACTTGATGGACTTGTGTCTTTTTTTAACCTCACCTACTATGTAACTATGTAACAGGGATCAGCAGGGAGGACAGGGAGTTAGTAAGGCAGGGTACAGGGGTCAGCACGGAGGAGGACAGGGAGCTAGTAGGGCAGGGTACAAGGGTCAGCTGGATGGAGGACAGGGATTTAGTAGGGCAGGGTATAGGGGTCAGTAGGACGGAGGACAGGGAGTTAGTAGGGCAGGGTACAGGGGTCAGCAGGACGGAGGACAGGGAGCTTGTAGGGCAGTGTACAGGGGTCAGCAGAATGGAGGACAGGGAGTTAGTAGGGCAGTGTAAAGCGGTCAGCAGGATGGAGGACAGGGAGTCAGTAGGTCAGAAAAGGAGGGGGTGAAATCCCTCCCCCTATTCCTCTTCTTAACCAAAATCCCCCCACCCCCTTCCTAGCACAAATCCCCCCATTCCTCCTTCTAAATTAACCTTCCCTGCACAAATTACCCCCCTTCCCCCTTCCACAAACCTCTCACCCCAGTCCAAGTACAAAACTGCTAGGGTGGGGGTTTGTGGGTTTTGCTCTCCCCCTCCTGTCATACCAACACTCCTCCAACCATCACATGACATTAGATCCATGGATCAAACATGTATGATTACTGCCCCCGCATCCACATTTCCTGCTGCCCGGAAGATGGATACTAATAACCCACCCGGAAGACCAATCATCTCTGGTGTAGGAGCCATAAGTGAAAATGCTAGTAAATTAGTGGATGAAGTTCTGAAACCATTTGTTCTATCCCTACCCTCCTTTGTAAAAGATACACTCCATTTTTTACAAATTATTGACAAACTTAAACTGAGAGTGCACTATTAGTAACAGTGGAAGTCGAATCCCTGTATAGCTTAATTCCCCATGAAAAAGGCATGGCGGCCATAAAAAATATCATGCAAAAAACTGAAAATGTAGATCCTGTATACGGAGAGTTTATTATTTCATTGTTGGAATTCATCCTTAATCATAATGTATTCACCTTCAATGGCTCCCACTACCTCCAGGTGCAGGGGGTTGCGATGGGGACGTGTTGTGCCCCATCATATGCCAACCTGTACCTGGGGGAGTGGGAAGCCATGTTCCTAGGCGATGAAACCCTATCGATGTACACGGACCACATTCTTGGGTGGTACTGGTACATCCATGACATATTTATCATCTGGGATGGACCACCAGATCTACTTCAACAATGTCTTTTGAGGATGAATCGTAATGACTTCAATTTGAATTTGACCATGTCCTTCGACAAACAGTGTGTCACATTTCTGGATGTAGAAGCCTATAGAGGAGAGGGGGGAGCCATTTTGAGCAGGCTCTATAGGAAATCCACTGCGAGAAATGCAATTCTGCATGCCACCAGCTTCCACCCCAAACCCCTTATGGACTCTATTCCCTACAGCCAGTACCTCAGGGTAAGACAGAACTGTTGAACGATAAAATCTTTAAAATAGAAGCAAACAAACTACGTGAGAGATTGCTACAACGAGGCTGCTCTCACGCTTCCCTAAAACAATCTTTTAAAAAAGCCTCCTTACAATCAAGGAATGAGCTACTCTACTCTGAGAAACCTAAGAACAAAAATGACATCAATGCCGTTAGAGTTATTACAAAATACAGTAATCAACAAAAACAAATTAAAAGCATTATAGAGAAATACTGGCACATGCTGCAATGTGATCCAGCATTGGGACCGTTCGTCCCTCCCAAGCCTCTTTTTACTTTTAAACGGGCTACATCCTTGAGGGATAGGATCGTCACTAGCGAATATAAAGGAGAATTGAATAGATCTCACTGCAAATACAAGGGAACCTTTAAATGTGGGGCATGTAATTACTGTAAATTCATGCTCACACAAAAAAATCCTACCCTCCCCAATGGCCAGACCTTCTACCCAAAGCATTTTGCCAATTGTAAAACCCATGGGGTGATATATATTCTTTTGTGCGAATGCACATGTTTTTATGTCGGCAAAACAAAAGTGGAATTTTGGAGAAGGGCGTATAGACACATAACATGTATGAAAACCTGTGACCCCGATCTCCCTCTTGGAAGACATACCACGCTAGTGCATAATGGAAAGTTTCCAAAAATAAGGTTTCTTATTTTAGACCGCATACATCCAGATCTCAGAGGAGGAGACTGGAATAAGACCCTATTGCAAATGGAATTGCGATGGATCCATAGATTAAAAGCTACTCAGCCTCCGGGCTTGAATGAAATAATTTGGTTTAAGCCGTTTCTAGAGGGCTTTTCCTCAGGGGGTAGGGATCAATATTGACAGAATACGGCCCCCCTTTTCATTTCGGTCTTTTCCTTTGAGACTTGGAAGTAATTAATTTATTTTACTGTTGGAACAAATAGGTCAATGAGGAATTTTCGACACATACGATTAATTTTATTGATACATCTCTGGTGGCATAGAAATAAGAAATATCTTGTGTCCAATCAGTAACATGCATCTGGATATATACATAAATATACAAATGCATGTGTCTATGTGTAAGTAAATGAGATACTCTACATTGGTTCCATCAAGCGCATATTATTTTATGCGACTCGAGCCTGTATATACTTTTAGTCTGCCACTTTAACATCTACATTTGAAAATCACGCATGCTTTTGGCCCAATGACTGAACACCCTTAGGAGTTCCCTCACTTAATAGTAACTGCTATGAAACTATGTATAATATTTTTGTCTTTCCTGATTATTACATTATATTGCTTCTGAATGAAATACATCTATGTTGATCCTGCCACAAATACTTATCTTTTCCTATATATATCATGTAAACCAGCCATCCCATTTTAATTACAGGATTTTTTGTCTATGCCTTTCTTGCTCTATATACTTTATTCCATAATGTTATGTGAATCTATGATAATTTACCCCATAATGTTATGCAAACCTGTGAGACAAAGTCTGCCTCCAGTATTTTCTTGTTTCCGGAAAATTGTAAATCAACATTAATGGTAATTATATATCTTTTTTTTTTTTTTACATAATCCATATAAAGGAGGTATTTCTTTCACTAAACATTACTCTGTTATCTCTATATACACTAACTTGATGCTCACCCGGCACACTAAGCCGCCCGGGCCATGCAACCCGCGGCGGCATTATGTGAGGTTATAGTCAAGTCTATCTATGACTGACCTCCATCTTGCGTCCCCGGCGGACATGCGCAGTCCACCGGGGAAGCATACTGTGTTGGCAGGTGGAGTGGGCGCGGCAACGCCCTGACGCACGTGCTTGCGCATGCGCACGCCGTGGACAGAATGGCGCACACTCCTCCCAGGGGGCCATACATGGCTCTCAGTTCACCTTGAGGCTAGGTGACAGATGCACTCTGAAGGAGTCAGAAGTGCACCGCTAGGTAGTGGACCCTAGGACTGACTGCTGCGGATAGACCCCTGGGAGGTTCAGGAAGCAGGTCTACTGGATCACTAACATGGATCCCACTGGGAGCTAGAGCATAGATTCCCCAGGGTGCGGAGTCTAAGAGCCAGCAGGTGTTCACCAGAGCCTTTAATGGTAAGAATGGACTGCGCTGCAGTCTGGCTCCAGGTCACGGCCCCCAGGGTCTCACAGCTCACGCTCACAGTAGACTACAGGAGAAGAGGAAGGAGGCAGCAGGCTGGAACAACAAGGAAGTAAGGGACAAGCCAAGGTCAGGCCACAAGCAGATAAGGACAACAGAGTACACGCCAAGGTTCAGGGTCACAAGCAAACAGGGATGGTCGGGGACACGCCAAAGGTCAGGGTCATGAGCAGACAGGAATAGTTAAGAACAGGCCAAAGTCGGTAACAGGAATTAGACGTAGGAAACAAAGCAAGTACAAACGGAGGCTAACACACAATGGTTGATCAGCACTGCTGGCTTGCAGTGCACAGGTTAATATAGGGTTCCCTGATAGGGCCTGGTGTGGGGCCATGCTTAGAGGAGAGGTTACAAAAGCAGTCAGGTGAGGGGCAGCTGGTCTCTAGAGATGAACACATGGAGACAGGTAGGTTGATCGACAAACTCTATTGCATAACCATGACAATGGCTCATACCTGCCTCCTTTCCCTCCCATATCATCAGCTGTTGTAATATACATCAACAGCTGATTGGGGGAGAGAGGCTTTATAACAACACCAGTCACATATGCCAGACATCCATCGCACTTTGCGGGATGACACCGGCTTGAACAGTCATATGTTTTGATCTATCCTCGTGTTATGTAAGTAAACATTTACTCCTTATTGGCTGCTATTTCAGCCTAGATACGTTGCTTATACTTCTTTAACACCTATACCAAGGCTCTTCCTGGGGTTTCTGTGTTATTTTCAACAAATCTAATAGACAAACTCAATACAAAGTTGAGTGTATTACATGCAAATGCCTTTTACTACTATTTCATTTTTTTTCTTTTACACACAAAAATAATCTATAATAAGTAAAACTATTCCATCCAAATGCTATAGCAATGTAGCAACCTCACCATTTTTATATGTAATCTTTTGTTTTGAAAAACGAATATTTAGATCCAGTCATTCAATCAATTAAATATACTATTTATTTATTTGTCACTATTTTAGCTACCAACCGCACATCCGTAACGTCATTTATTGAGCTACCTCCAGGTATGATTTAAATCTTGCAAAAAAGTTTTTTTTTTTTTTTTTTATATTAAATTAACCTAATATTTCCTATCTCTAATAATGAATAGCACCTTCTATTATACATTTGTACTATTATATTCTTTTGCAGGACTTGCCTTTCAGCCTCAGTGAAGCCTCAAGTTCTTTTTATACGCCCTCTACGGGCCTTCTTTCTCCCCCTTTTTTGGAAGGCCAAAGGAGAGTTTTTTTTTTTTTTTTTTTCCTCTCCCCCTACTCTCTTTGGAATAGAAGAGAAAATTACACATATACTTCCGTGAAAGAAATCCTATTTCCACCCATATATGGATTTGTAATAATTTTTCCAAAATACTTAAATTAATGTTTTTCCCTCGGAGTCAAGAACATATTTGGTAGACAGACTGTGTCATTGTCGCTGTTTTTACCTAAAGCTTTATGGAATGCCAAGTCAGCTAATGCAGTGTAAACGTAAGTGTAAAAGACATAAAGAGTACACTATGAAATGTTTCATATATATTTGTACTTAAATGCTCACATTTGCCTTTTCAATATATTTTTTCTAATATAGAACTGTCTCTAATTTACACCTACCCTTGAGGAAGGAGGTTAATTTACTCCGAAACGCGTTGGGTGCAAGAGTACTGTTACAAACACTGTATATATACTTATGTAAAACTGTCTAATTCGCATTCCAAACAATAGATGCTATATTATTGTTATGTTTTTACTGTTTCTACTCAATAAATTGTATTTGTACTACATATACTTTTTATGTTTTTTTGTATGTGCCTAAAAAGTCCACCACTATGGGATCCCTTTTGTTGTTTAATCTAAATTTTGGATGTATGGATCTATGTAACTATGGATATGGCACAATAATACAGTCGGCTGCCGATCTATGTCACTTTTCTTGGAAGAACATAGGGGGCACTTATCATACCGTGTATAGTTCAATCTATGGATCCGGTGTCACCTGCCATATGAAGGATCGCTGGAATAACAGGAGGGGTAGAGCACAGCTGCTGTCACTTCTCTCCAGACTCTTAAAGTGATACTAAAGGATCGTTTTTTTATTTTTGTTAAATAACAAACATGTTATACTTACCTCCACTGTGCAGCTAGTTTTGCACAGAGTGGCCCCGAACATCCATTCCTGGGGTCCCTCGGTGGCTCTTGCGGCTCCTCCCCACATTAGATAACCCCTTAGGAGAAGTGCTCTCCCGAGGGGGTTACCTCGCAGGCACGCTCCCCAGTCCAGCATTCAGCGTCCATAGAGGCCGAATGCAGGACTCGGCCCCACCCCCGGCGCCCGCATCATTGGATTTGATTGACAGCTGCGGGAGCCAATGGCTGCGCTGCTATCAATCTATACAATCAAGAGCCGGGAACCCATGGAGAGAGGGACGGCGGGGTTTAGGTAAGGAAAACGGGGGGACTAGGGGGCCGGTGACTGCCAGGTGTGTTTTCACCTTAATGCATAGGATGCATTAAGGTGAAAAAACACTTACCTTTACAACCCCTTTAACTTACCTGATCCAGGCTGTCTTCTCCTGAGTGTGGGGATGGGGAGAGGAGCAGAGCGGCCTGGGGGGGCACAGGTGAAATCTCTCCCACCCCACTTCTAGATCCAGCAATGACTCCTCCCCCACCCGTCTGTGGGCTGGAAAACATTACAGCCAAGGAGGAGGAGGTGGGTTGAGCCACAAGCCGCTCTGCAGTGCTCTGTGTATGTGTGAGGCAGCTGGCTTCTCTCACTGCTGGCTGCCTCTCACATATACACAGCTATGTTTGCGGCGTGTGGGACCCCCAGATACCCCAAACAAACCACAGCATGGGTGCTAATGCCGCCCGAGCTAGTGCATGCTTGCAGGCAAGCCACTGGAGCCACTTGTTTTCTGGCACTGGGCTCCACTCCAGGAGAAAGCCTTGATTCGCCAAAACTTAAATTAAATCCTGAGACAATCCCGGCGAACCCGGGACAGTTGTTAGACATGCTCACCACTACCTTCTTGAAGACCTGAGCACTCAAAATGTCCTCCAAACCACTCCAGGGACATATCCTCATGGGATTTACAGCACCCCCAGGTTGTGAGGAGTTTCCTATAAAGGAGACCTCCACCCAGTGGTTCTTGGTGGAATCCTCCGGGATGAAGAGTCTCCAGAGCTGTAAGTGTCCCATGCTGGGAATCCCCCAACATCTGTACAGGGGGGAGGGGTGAAGATTTCCCCACTCAGGTGAGGGATGAGAGCTTCACACACCATCTGTGGAGATCTGAAATTGTTACCCATCATGGCATGGTGTCCTCATAGCAAGAGAGGAAAATTGGCTAAAAAGGGGAGGGGCTGCCCACAGTGACCAGAGTTTTAATTTTTTTTTTCCTGAGAGGTGAAACCTGACTGGTTGCTGTGGGTAGAAACTCCACCCTCCATTGTTGATGAATCAGCTCCTTCCCAGTAAACAGAACTCCAACTTACAGCAGAGAGGCATCAGAGGTCAGCCTCAGGGTCAGAGCTCCAACTGCGGTCACTGAAATCCCCTCCAAGGTCTCCAGATTGCTGCATTGTCAGTGTGTGTATTGGGGATCTGTCACCCCGCCATCAATGGTCACATCTAACACATGGGGACCCCGAGCAGAAGGCACAGCACAGTTCAGATCACAGAAACCTCAGGAGGGATGAGCACTGCAGATGTGAATCCACAGGGAATGGTGAGGATGGGGCAGTAATCAGAGGACATTGTACATACATCTCTCCCAGATCTTCTACTATATAATCTATGGATAGAAAGACACAGGGAGGACACTGCTAGGACTGGGGGTGGGGATTGGATGGGACTTACCTTGTATATGGATGGTGTAATAATCTGTCTGTATACGGCCTCCTGTAGAGATGTACATAGTTACACTGTATGTCCCGTCATTGTCCAGAGTCACATTGTGTATGATCAGACTTCCATTCTCTGATATCCTTGTATTGGGTAAATATGCGCTCTTAGACAGATCACAATTCATGTGTTCAGCTATTTTTTCTCTCCTCAATACAGCATCTGATTTAAAGTTCCAGGTAATCCGCTCACATCTCTCTTTATCTGTATGGTTGAGGGTGAGATGGAGTCTGATGGGGAGGAGAAGGTCAGATCCCAGCCGGGTAAATATTTCCTCCGTAAAAGTCGGGACATTTCCTGCACAGACAGAATACAGATTCCAGTCAAGTCACAGTGTACTCTCCCCTCCCCCCTCATATAACACACATTGATGTAGAACTATCTGGAATCTCATGAGACTAATGAATAAAAAAATCCAACACTATCCAAGACGTCGATGTGACAAACGTGGGTCAGACCACTGTCACCTTCACCAACGTGTGACAAATGACAGGTCCTCCTCACACCGCGCTGTCACCGATACACAACAACGCCACTCCCAGCCTCACCCGCCACAAAGATTCTCCAGCTTGCGGGACACAATCTAAGTGCCAGCAGACTGAGAGCGATTGTCGCTGGGTTTGGATAACTAAGCAATGAACTCTTTAAACCTCCACCAACTACTTTTATTAAGAAGTAGTAATCATTCACCAGATTAGTAATAGCAACTCGGATTGTAGAACAAACGTCTGTAACACTCGCTGTCACCCCAGACAGGAATATTCAGAGATTTACACCACAGGAGCGCTCTTCAAGTAACAGGGATTCTTCGAGCTCTGCATTGGGGCATTAGAGATTAGGGATGGTCCCGATGTTAGAGTCAAACGTAAGTTCAAGTCAAACATCGGGTGTTCATTTGTTCGCAGAACAAACAAACATATGGGGCGTTTGCAGCAAATTTGACCCCAGCGGAGCGCCCCATAATGCAGTGCATTGACGGCCGCTGATTGGCCAAAGCATGCACTTGGCTTGCATGCTTTGGCCAATAACAGCTGTGAGAGCCATGATTGGCCAAAGGCAGGGTGCCTTTAGCCAATCATGCTCAGGGGGCTAAGTCCACGCCCCACATTATATAAGGCTGCTTACACGGCGGTCGTATATAGTGTAACAATAACATGGAGATTTAGAGAACGTTAGCTAGAGGCAGGTTAGTTAGTGGCATGCAGGCAGTCTAGTGTGTGTATATACTGTATATATATATAATGCAGTCAGTGTACAGTATATAATACAGTTTATTGAAGTGGTTAAGGGGAACCCTATGACAGAATTAAGAAAAAAAAGGCATGAGGTCCCCCCAAAATCCATACCAGGCCTGGCATAAATTTTAAGGGGAACTCCACGCCAAAATGTTTTAAAAAATTGGTGTAGGGTCCCCCTCAAAATAGATACTAGACCCTTTCCCAAGTAATCAGCCTTGAAGGCTAGGAAAGGGGTGTTATGAGCGAGTGCCCCCCCTCCTGAACCATACCAGGCTGCTTGCCCTCAACATGGAGAGGGTGGTATGGGATTACGCCACCCGACGGACCCGAAAAATAGAAAATGTACCTGATACCTATTCACATAGGTGGGGGGCCAGGATCTTGGTAAAGGGGGATTCCAGATTCCGATAAGCTCACACCAGGCCTGGGTTGTGGGGAGGAGGCCCCCATGTTGAGGGCAAGTGGCTTAGTATGGTTAGGGGGGGTCGCTCGTCCCCCCTTTCCTGGCCTGCCAGGCTGCATGCTCGGATAAGGGTCTGGTATGGAATTTGGGGGGGCACCATGGTTTGTTTTGTTTTTACATTTTATCTATATTGGCGGTAGCCAGCAATACATTACAGCCGCAAGCAAGTTTAAAATACATTTTTTCCTTTAGAAATGTAATTTTGCTGCGGCACTGTTCAACACATCACACAGATGTGCCACTTTACAGGCAGACTAAGGGGACCCCCCAGGCAGATATTTAAAGGAATATTTCATTTTTATTGTTTCACTTTAAACCCTATTAAAATCACTGATCCTGAAAAAAACGGTTGTTTTAAAAACTTTTTTTGCATTGATACATGTCCCCTGGGGCAGGACCCAGGTCCCCATACACTTTAAATGGCAATAACTTGCATATAAGCCTTTAAAATTAGCACTTTTAAATCTTCCATGTTCGAGTCCCATAGACTTTAATAAGGTTCGCATGTTCGCTCAAATTTTTTGCCTGTGTGCATGTTCCGGTGTGAATAGAACTGGGGGGGGGGGTGTTCGGCTTATCCCTATTAGAGATCATTTAATATTTTTCTTTTAACCATTTCCCGACCGGCGCACGTCGATGTACATCGGCAGAATGGCATGGACAGGCAAATGGGCATACAGGTACGTCCCTTTAAATTTGCCGCTGTGCCATTGTGTGTGCGCCGCCGGCGGCACGCGTGCGCCGGCCGGGACCTCCGTGAGTCGGGTCGCGGGTCCCACGGACTCGATCGCTGCGGGGATACCCGCGATCACCTCATGGGGTGGAAGAACGGGGAGATGCTAATGTAAACAATCATCTCCCCGTTCTGCCTAGTGACAGTGTCACTGATCTCTGCTCCCTGTGATCGGAGCAGAGATCAGTGACGTGTCACACACAGCCACCCCCCACAGTTAGAAACATGCCCCCAGGACACACTTAACCCCTACACTGCCACCTAGTGGTTAACCCCTTCACTGCCACTGTCATTTACACAGAAATCAGTGCATTTGTATAGCACTGATTGCTGTATAAATGACAATGGTACCAAAAATGTGTCAAAATTGTCCGATGTGTTCGCCATAATGTAGCAGTCACGATAAAAATCGGTAATCGCTGCCATTACTAGTAAAAAAAAAAATATTAATAAAAATGCCATAAAACTATCCCCTATTTTGTAAACGCTATAACTTTTGCGCAAACCAATCAATAATCGCTTATTGTGATTTTTTTTTTTACCAAAAATATGTAGAAGATAGGGATGAGCTTCGAGTTCGAGTCGAACTCATGTTCTACTCGAACATTGGCTGTTCGCAAGTTCACCGAACAGCGAACAATTTGGGGTGTTCGCGGCAAATTCGAATGCCGCGGAACACCCTTTAAAAGTCTATGGGAGAAATCAAAAGTGCTAATTTTAAAGGCTTATATGCAAGTTATTGTCATAAAAAGTGTTTGGGGACCCGGGTCCTGCCCTAGGGGACACGTATCAATGCAAAAAAAAGTTTTAAAAACGGACGTTTTTTCAGGAGCAGTGATTTTATTAATGCTTAAAGTCAAACAATAAAAGTGTAATATCCCTTTAAATTTCGTACCTGGGGGGTGTCTATAGTATGCCTGTAAAGGGGCGCATGTTTCCTGTGTTTAGAACAGTCTGACAGCAAAATGACATTTGGAAGGAAAAAACTCATTTAAAACTACCCGCGGCTATTGCATTGCCGACAATACACATAGAAGTTCATTGATAAAAACGGCATGGGAATTCCCCACAGGGGAACCCCGAACCAAAATAAAAAAAAAAAAAATGATGTGGGGGTCCCCCTAAATTCCATACAAGGCCCTTCAGGTCTGGTATGGATATTAAGGGGAACCCCGGCCAAAATTTAAAAAAAAAAATGACGTGGGGTTCCCCCTAAATTCCATACCAGACCCTTCAGGTCTGGTATGGATTTTAAGGGGAACCCCGCGCCAAAAAAAAAAAAAAAAACGGCGTGGGGTCCCCCTAAAAATCCATACCAGACCCTTATCCGAGCACGCAACCTGGCAGGCCGCAGGAAAAGAGGGGGGGACGAGAGTGCGGCCCCCCCCCTCCTGAACCGTACCAGGCCACATGCCCTCAACATTGGGAGGGTGCTTTGGGGTATCCCCCAAAACACCTTGTCCCCATGTTGATGAGGACAAGGGCCTCATCCTCACAACCGTGGCCGGTGGTTGTGGGGGTCTGCGGGCGGGGTGCTTATCGGAATCTGGAAGCCCCCTTTAACAAGGGGACCCCCAGATCCCGGCCCCCCCCTGTGTGAAATGGTAAGGGGGTACTTACCCCTACCATTTCACTAAAAAACTGTCAAAAATGTTAAAAATGACAAGAGACAGTTTTTGACAATTCCTTTATTTAAATGCTTCTTCTTTCTTCCTTCATCTTCTTCTTCTTCTGGTTCTTCTGGCTCTTCTGGTTCTTCCTCCGGCGTTCTCGTCCAGCATCTTCTCCGCGGCGTCTTCTATCTTCTTCTCCTCGGGCCGCTCCGCACCCATGGCATGAGGGGGGGGAGGCTCCCGCTCTTCTCTTCATCTTCTTCTCTTCTTCATCTTCTTCTTCATCTTCTTCTTCATCTTCTTCTTCTTCTCTTCTTCCTTCTTCTCTTCTTCATGTCTTCTCCGGGCCGCTCCGCAGCCATGCTGTGGCATGGAGGGAGGCTCCCGCTGTGTGACGGCGTCTCTTCGTCTGACGGTTCTTAAATAACGGGGGGCGGGGCCACCCGGTGACCCCGCCCCCCTCTGACGCACGGTGACATGACGGGACTTCCCTGTGACGTCACGGGGAATGCCACAGGGAAGTCCCGTCAAGTCACCGTGCGTCAGAGGGGGGCGGGGTCACCGGATGGCCCCGCCCCCCGTTATTTAAGAACCGTCAGACGAAGAGACGCCGTCACACAGCGGGAGCCTCCCTCCATGCCACAGCATGGCTGCGGAGCGGCCCGGAGAAGACATGAAGAAGAGAAGAAGAAGAAGAAGATGAAGAAGAAGATGAAGAAGAAGATGAAGAAGAAGATGAAGAAGAGAAGAAGATGAAGAGAAGAGCGGGAGCCTCCCCTCATGCCATGGGTGCGGAGCGGCCCGAGGAGAAGAAGATAGAAGACGCCGCGGAGAAGATGCTGGACGAGAACGCCGGAGGAAGAACCAGAAGAGCCAGAAGAACCAGAAGAAGAAGAAGATGAAGGAAGAAAGAAGAAGCATTTAAATAAAGGAATTGTCAAAAACTGTCTCTTGTCATTTTTAACATTTTTGACAGTTTTTTAGTGAAATGGTAGGGGTAAGTACCCCCTTACCATTTCACACAGGGGGGGGCCGGGATCTGGGGGTCCCCTTGTTAAAGGGGGCTTCCAGATTCCGATAAGCCCCCCGCCCGCAGACCCCCACAACCACCGGCCACGGTTGTGAGGATGAGGCCCTTGTCCTCATCAACATGGGGACAAGGTGTTTTGGGGGGCTACCCCAAAGCACCCTCCCAATGTTGAGGGCATGTGGCCTGGTACGGTTCAGGAGGGGGGGGGCCGCACTCTCGTCCCCCCCTCTTTTCCTGCGGCCTGCCAGGTTGCGTGCTCGGATAAGGGTCTGGTATGGATTTTTAGGGGGACCCCACGCCGTTTTTTTTTTTTTTTTTTGGCGTGGGGTTCCCCTTAAAATCCATACCAGACCTGAAGGGTCTGGTATGGAATTTAGGGGGAACCCCACATCAATTTTTTTTTTAAATTTTGGCTGGGGTTCCCCTTAATATCCATACCAGACCTGAAGGGCCTTGTATGGAATTTAGGGGGACTCCCACATCATTTTTTTTTTTTAATTTTGGTTCGGGGTTGCCCTGTGGGGAATTCCCATGCCGTTTTTATCAATGAACTTCTATGTGTATTGTCGGCAATGCAATAGCCGCGGGTAGTTTTAAATGAGTTTTTTCCTTCAAAATGTCATTTTGCTGTCAGACTGTTCTAAACAAAGGAAACATGCGCCCCTTTACAGGCATACTATAGACACCCCCCAGGTATGAAATTTAAAGGGATATTACACTTTTATTGTTTGACTTTAAGCATTATTAAAATCACTGCTCCTGAAAAAACGGACGTTTTTAAAACTTTTTTTTGCATTGATCCATGTCCCCTGGGGCAGGACCCA
The DNA here is from genome assembly GCF_042186555.1 of Aquarana catesbeiana. Lineage (NCBI taxonomy): Eukaryota > Metazoa > Chordata > Amphibia > Anura > Ranidae > Aquarana > Aquarana catesbeiana. The sequence goes on from NC_133325.1 coordinate 803,655,588, forward strand.
GGTCCCCAAACACTTTTATTGACAATAACTTGCATATTAGCCTTTAAAATTAGCACTTTTGATTATTCATGTTCGTGTCCCATAGACTTTAACGGTGTTCGCGTGTTCGAACAAATTTTTTTCCTGTTCGCATGTTCTGGTGCGAACCGAACAGGGGGGTGTTCGGCTCATCCCTAGTAGAAGAATACGGATCGGTCTAAACTGAGGAAAAAAATGTTTTTTTATACATTTTTGGGGGATATTTATTATAGCAAAATGTAAAAAATAATGTGTTTTTTTTTCAAAATTGTCACTCTATTTTTGTTTATAACGCAAAAAATAAAAACCGCAGGGGTGATCAAATACCACCAAAAGAAAGCTCTATTTGTTCAAAAAAAAGGACGTCAATTTTGTTTGGGAGCCACGTCGCACGACCGCGCAATTGTCAGTTAAAGCGACGCAGTGCTGAATCGCAAAAAGTGCTCTGGTCTTTGGCCAGCAAAATGGTCCGGGGCTGAAGTGGTTAATATTGTTTAATAATGAAAAGGTAGAAAATATTTACAGAAAAAGGGATTACAAGAGAATAAGAAGGCAACAGCAAAACAAAAAGGGTCAATGTCAATACTTAAGTGTTGTTTCAGCAGAGTCCAATCAACATGCAGAATGGTACAATGGCTCTCATAAGAAGTGACAGGTGCTCTTTGGTTTGATGTTAAAGGGAGAGACAGCATCTGTGGTTGCAATCCTCTTTTCTGAACTTCAAGGGGGTGTTGACAGAAATGACTTGACCAATCATCCTCTCTAAGATGTTGGGATGTCACTGTGTTTATGACCATGTCCCAGATACTGTTTAACATTTGTTTTGTTTCATTTTGGATAGATTCGTTTTGTTACTAATTTTGTTTCGTTATGGAATTTGCTTAATTTCATTTAGTTTTCATAAAAATGTATTTGTTTTATTAATTTCTCTAACAAATTCTAACTTTGCAGAAGGATTAGAATTTGGATTGGTCAAAAAATGATCTAACAATTCAAATTTTGTGTAAAGAATAACTGGTTGTTAAGCAGCAGACCGGGAAGCCGGCTGCTACATCCTTAACAACCGAAGACTCATCATAAGGGGGTGTTTTAAGTAGGGATGGGCTGCAAATTTGAACATCGGCTGTTCGATCATTCGATGAAGAGCTAACATTATGGGGCATTTGCGCCAAATTCGAGCGGTGTGTCACACCCCATAATGCACTGCGTCATCACAGTGCTTTGCTGGCTGATGATTGGCCAAGCATGCACTATGACCTGCATGCTTTGGCCAATAACAGCGCTGTAAGCAAAGAGAGCCATAATTGGCCAAAGGCAGGTGCTTTTGGCCAATTATGGCTCGGGGGTTAAGTCCACGCCCTACACTGCACTGCGGCCTTGTGTCATGTGTTGCTGGCGGAGAGAGAGAGATAGAGAGAGATAGAGAGAGATAGAGAGAGAGAGAATGTCATTTCATTCACTTTGGGCAGGCAGTTTATTCAGTTAGCTAGATCTCACTGCAGACTGTTCCTGCTGTACTGTTTCTAATCTACTTCAGGCAGGCAGTTTATTCAGTTAGCTGCAGTGTATTTTGCATATATACATCCCGGCTTTGTGTATATATATATATATATATATATATACACAATAATAATCCAGCACCAATGAGTGTAAACCCAGGGACCTCAATCAAGGCATGTACAAAAATAACATATAATATATAGTCAATAATCCATGTAATACATAACATGTACTGAGTAGACTGACATGACTTGAACTTGGGGGGGGGAGGGGAATCAGTGCAGCTGGACTAACCGTAACTGATAGATACAGATATAGAACAATGACCAAAGAATGTCCAGCGCTCTGAATATCACACAAACAATTAGCAGCAGTCCAATAATGAAGGTTAAGAGAATTAATAAATGCGTGTGATAAAAACAATACGATAAAAACAATTAGTGAACAGTATATAATAGTCCCATGTAGATAACACTGTATTGCACTTAAATAAAAAAGTTTATAGCAGCCAGAAGGTCCAATCAGCAACAGGCAGTCTAAAACTGGAGATCCATCCAAAGAACCTAACCCCAGGCTGTAAAGCAGATAGGAGGGGGTTGGAGGGGAGATGGAAGCCCCAGCCCACAGACCCAGGAGACACACTATGAACACCAGCTTCAGAGGGGAAGGCTCACTGGTTCCGGAGGACAGATCTGTGGATGTGGCATGAAGACAGGCTGTAGATCCACCGGGAGGAGAAGGTCTCACAGACGTTCTGTGCCAAGGAGCGATGACGTCAGCCCAGCTGGAGAAAGAGGGCGCAGCTCCACACAGGGGAACCGCCGGAGAATCAGCTGATAGCGCTGAGCAGCTGAAGTGCTGGTCTGTGTCCCCTCTGAGTAGAAAAGCCTCAGTGAGAGGCAGTGACACTTGGTGAAGCCGATGGAAATGTAATCAGGCTATCAGGGACTGACATGGTAGACAGGGGGCCGCCAGAGAATAAACTGGGGACGTGGAACAAATAACCTGCCAGTCTGTGTCACCTCTGAGTGAAATGAACCTCAGGGAAGAGTGGTGTCACTCAGAAAGTCTGATGGAAAACATGAGCTGCCAGCCAAAAGTTAATAGATAGAACCAGCAGGTTAATTGGAGAACACTATGTAAACCATGTGAAGCTCCCAAGGGTGGATGGATGGATGGATTGTCATCGTGGCATGGTGCTGAGTGGAACCTCTGTCAGAGGTTGCCTTGACGACATGTTTTGCGCGTTTGCGCTTTTTCATAGTATATATATATATATATATATATATATATATATATATATATATATATATACACACACTGTATCCAGTTTAGCTAGATCTCACTGCAGACCGTTCCTGCTGTACTGTTTCTAATCTACTTCAGGCAGGCAGTTGATTCAGTTAGATTCAGTGTATTTTTATATATATATATACATCCTGGCTTTGTATGTGTATATATATATATATATATATATATATATATATATACTGTATCCTGTGTAGCTAGATCTCACTGCAGGCCATTCCTGGTGTATGTATTCAAATACACTTTCAGGCAGGCAGGCCAGGCAGGTTATTCAGTGATCTTCAGTGCATAAAATATATATATACAGTCTCCTACATATATATCCACTGCATTCTAGTCTAGCCAAGCCTATACCTGACTACAGGCCATTCCTGGTGTACGTTTTCAAATACACTTGCAGGCAGGCAGGTAATTCAGTGATCTGCAGTGCATAAAATATATATACTGTCGCCTACATATATATCCACTGCATTCTAGTCTAGCCAAGCCTATACCTGACTACAGGCCTTCCTGGTATAATTTGTCTAGTAAACTTCAGGCGGTGTTTTACTAATATAATTTTACAGCATGTCTGAAAGGCCACTAAGGATAGGCAGACGCTCACAGGCCACTAAAAGTGAACAAGCAGGCTCTGTGTCTACAGCCAACAGTGCTGGTCATGGACACGGTGCATCCTCAGCATGTGGCCGTGGGGCACGCTTGTCCTTTTTTTTAACAGCTGGCCGTGTTGAGCCACAACATGCAGAAGAGTTGGTAGAGTGGATGACAAAGCCGTCCTCCTCCTCCTTATCCTCTGTCACCCAGGCTAAGAGAAGTTTGGCTGCCAATGCAGCTGCCAAAGTGGCCTATTCCATCGGCTCAATGGCATCAGTCACTCCTTTCCTAGCCCCACCACCATGTCCTGAGGAGTCCCCGGAACTGTTTGATCACAGTGTCGGGTACATGTTGCAGGAGGATGCGCAGTGTTTTGAAGGCAACTCAGGTTGAGGATGAAGACAGTAAAGTGAGCCCAGAGAGGGGGTGCCCAAAAAGGCCAAGAGACTGGCAGTCATGTTCCCCCAGCTGCAGCATACTGCCAGGTTTGCTCCAGTGGTGAGGAGGGAGGGGATGATGAGGTCACTGACACTACGTGGGTGCCTGTTAGAAGGGAGGAGGAGGAGGCACATCTCCAACAAGGCAGGATGCCCTCCAGGGGCCAGCTTAAGGACAGCCAACCGACTGCATCACACCGCAGAGCTCTGCATGTGCAGGGCGCTGCTGACTCCGCGCATTTTTTCAAATTTCTTTGGTGTGGGCCTTTTTTGAGACATGTGCAGCAGATTGCACCATTGCTCTTTGCAACATATGTCTGAAGCGTATCAAGCGTGGCCAAAACAGCAGCCGCCTGGGCACCACATGCTTGACCAGACATATGTCGAGCTCCCATGCAGTCCATTGGCAACAGTACTTAAAAGGCCCACAACAAAGAACAAAGAACGGACCTCTCCTTGCTCCTCATCAGCTGAGATCTCCAACCCCACTATACCTTCAGTCCTCTCAGAGACCTGCACTGAGAGGAATGAAGGTGTAGAATTAGGTGTCCCAAGCAATTGCGGGAAATCTGCTAGCGGTACACCTAAATCCAATTGTAGCAAGCAAATTTCCCTACACCAGTTGCTAAACTGGTGAAAGAAATTCGGTCCCAGCCATCCACATGCTCAGCAGCTAAATGCTAGTTTGGCTAAATTGCTAGCACTCCAACTGCTGACTTTTCAGCCGGTAGACTGTGTCTCCTTTCGAGAATTTGTGGAATGCGCGGTACCTCAGTGGCAGGTTCCCAAACGCCATTTTTTTTCTCGGAAGGTCATTCTGGCTCTCTACCGGCATGTGGAAGGCAATGTCTTGGCCTCGATGGACAGGGCGGTCAGTGGTAAGGTGCATATTATCACTGACTCATGGTCCAGCATGCATGGACAGGGACGTTACCTTTCTTTCACTGTGCACTGGGTAACCCTGCTGGCAGCTGGGACAGGATGCAGGATGTAATGTTGGAGCTTGTTCCGCCACCACGCCTCCAAAAGGCTGGTAGTGGTGATTGTGCCACACCTCCCTCCTCCACCTTCTCCTCTTCTTCTTCCTCTATGGCCTCTTCCTGTGCAGATTTGTCCTTGGAAACCAGCGGTGCTCCGTAGGCGTTCTAGGGGCTACGCAAGCACTCAGGCAAAAAGATGCCATGCGGTGCTTGAGTTGGTCTGCTTAGGGGACAGGAGCCACACTGGGGCAGAGATTCTGGAAGCTCTGCAGGGGCAGGCTCAGAGGTGGTTGACGCCACGCCAGCTTCAGCCAAGAATGGTGGTTTGCGACAATGACACCAACCTCCTCTCTGCCCTCCGACAGGGACACTTCACCCACGTTCCCTGATTGGCTCACGTCCTTAATTTGGTGATGTAGTGGTTCTTGTGCAGGTACCCGGGCTTACAGGATCTCCTGAGGCAGGCCAGGAAAGTCTGTGGGCATTTCCGCCAGTCATATAATGCCAGTGCTCGGCTGGCTGACCTTCAAAAGGAATGCAACCTGCCCAAGAACTGCGTCATCTGTGTCATGCCCACCAGGTGGAACTCAATGCTGGCAATGCTGCAGCAGCTGCACACGCAGCAGAGGGCCATCAATGAGTACCTGTGCGAGTATGGCACCAGGACAAGGTCAGGGGATCTTGGCTTTTTTTCCCCATGCCAGTGGCTAATGATCAAGGATGCATAGACTGTCCTGTCACCATTTGAGGAGGCCATGGGGATGAGCAGTGACAGTGCATGCATCAGTGATACTGTCCCTCTTGTCTTCCTGTTGGAACATACGCTGCATGAAATAATGGACAGGGCACTTGAGGCAGAACAGAGGGAGGAAGAGGAGCACTTCCTTACCTCTCAAGTCCCCCTTTATCCAAACAGTATTCCTGCAGGCCCGCCTATCACACAGGAAGAGGAGGAGGAGAAGGAGGAGGAGGAAGAGGAAGAGGAGGATTGTGTCAGCATAGAGGTGGAGCCTGTAACTCAGCATCAGCTGCATGGCCTCCCTGATCCTGCAAAGCCTGCGAAAGGTTCCTCGGATTCATGGTATCAAGGAGAGGGATCAGTACTGGCTGGCAACCCTTCTTGATCCACGTTACAAGAGTAAGGTTGCGGAACTTATCCAGCCTTTGCAGAGGGAGCAGAGGATGAAACATCTTCGGGAGGCCTTGCAGAAAGGTTTGTGCAATGCATTTCCAGAGCCTGGGAGGTTACAATCTCCTGGTCCTCCTGGACAACGTGTTGCTGAGGCTTTGGTCAGTCACAGAAGGAGTGGTGGAGAAGGTGGACGTCTGACTGATGCGTTCAGACAATTCTTTAGTCGGCAGCCCCAAGGTCTGATCGGTTCCAGCAACCATCGCCAGCGTCTGATTTACATGATGCAGGAATACTTTGGGACAAGATCAGACTTGGAGATCTTTCCAACCGAAAATCCACTGGGTTACTGGGTCTTGAGGATGGATCACTGGCCAGAGCTTGCACAGTATGAAATTGAGCTACTGGCCTGTCCTGCATCCAGCATTCTATCTGAACGCACATTCAGTGCTGCTGGAGGCTTTGTAACCGATCACAGAGTGCGCCTGTCCACAGACTCGGTTGATTGGCTCACCTTCATAAAAATGAATCAGTCTTTGATCACCAGCTACCAAGCACCTGATGCTGATGTAACCGATTAATTTTTTATGAACGTGAGATCTCTTGAAGACTGCCTATGCTGAGTGACTGTTCTGTTATGCTGAGTGACTATCCTATTCCTCCTCAATGTTCATGTTGATAGCTTCTAAGAACATTTTTGGTTCTTGGCACCACCACCAGTGCCTAAAGCCCAATTTTTCTGCCCCTGTTTAAAAGGGGCGTGTAATTACAATTTTTGCTGTAATATTTAGCAGCAGGGCTCATTCCTGTGCTCAACTAGAGTATCTGTGAGTGGTTGCAGTGTGGTGGCACCACCCCTACCACCGCTGCCTAAGGCCCAAGTTTTCTGCCCCTGTAAAACAGGGGCGCATAATTACAATTTTTGCTGTAATATTTTGCAGCAAGGCACATTCCTGTGCTCAACTAGAGTATCTGTGAGGGGATGCAGTGTTGTGGCACCAGTGCCTAAAGCCCAATTTTTCTGGCCCTGTTTAACAGGGACGTGTAATTACAATTTTTGCTGTAATATTTTGCAGCAGGGCTCATTCCTACACTCAACTAGAGTATCTGTGAGGGGTTGTAGTGTTGTGGCACCAGCACCAGTGCCTAAGGCCCAATTTTTATGCCCCTGTTTAACTGGGGCATGTAATTACAATTTTTGCTGTAATATTTTGCAGCAGGACCCGTTCCTGGGCTCAACAAGAGTATCTGTGAGGCTTTATAGTGTTGTGTCACCACCACCACCACCGCAGGCCCAATTTTTATGCCCCTGTTTAACAGGGCGCGTAATTACAATTTTTGATCTAATATTTCACAGCAGGGCTTGTTCCTGTGCTCAACAACAGAATCTGTGAGGGGTTACAGTGTTGTGGCACCACCACTGCCTAAGACCCAATTTGTCTGCCCCTGTTTAACAGGGGAGTGTAATTACAATTTTTGATCTAATATTTCACAGCAGGGCCCGTTCCTGCGCCCACTAAGAGTAACTGTGAGGGCTTACAGTGTTGTGGCAACACCACCACACCACCACCTAAGGCCCAATTTTTCTGACCCTGTTCAACAGGGGCATGTAATTACAATTCTTGATATAATATTTCACAGCAGGGCCCGTTCCAGCGCCCACCAAGAGTAACTGTGAGGGCTTACAGTGTTCTGGTACCACCAACACCTAAGGCCCAAATTTCTGCAGAGTATATAGGGCAGGCCGTATAGTATATACAGACGGTCCCCTACTTTCAAACATCCGACTTACAAACGACTCCTATTTACAAACGGAGGGAGACAACAGGAAGTGAGAGGAAATCTACCCCTAGGAAGGGAAATTCTCTCCTGTAAGAGTTAATATGAGAAAAAGGTGTCTCCACTGATGCTTTATCACCAATCCTTGTTTCCCTAAAAATCCAAAATTTTCAAAATCCAATTGTCATTGGGACAGGAAGTGAGGTGAAATCTTCTGAACAGGGGCACGGACAGCAAAACAAATGTTACACAGGTTATGATAACCCTTCCCTATGTTATCCAAAAAGCTTAAAAATAGATTTTTTGGCTGGAGCTACACTTAAAAAATGTACCTGTTCCAAATTACGAACAGATTCAACTTAAGAACAAACCTACAGTCCCTATCTTGTTTGTAACCCGGGGACCGCCTGTATCCTGCTGTTCAGAGTATATAGGGCCTGGGGGCCCCACGCCTTTTCTTTTTTTAATTTGGGTGCAGGGGTTCCCCTTAACCACTTGCCAACCGCCCCATAGCCAAATGACGGCTGCAGGGCGGCTGGATAACTCTGGGATCACGTCATATGACGTGATTCCAGAAAACTGCTCACGCGCGCCCCCTGGGGTGCGCACATGGGAACATCCATGACCGCCGGGTCCATCACGGATCACGGTAAACGGCCGCTGATCGCGGCTGTTTACCATGTGATCGCTCCGTCAAATGACGGAGCGATCACATGTAAACAAACCGGCGTCATGTCATGACGCCGGTTCCTCCCTCCCCTCTCTGTACCGATTGGTACAGAGGGGGAGAGACCGGATGGGAGCCGCGCTGTGGGCTAGATGTGTAGTGCCCACAGCGCAGCTCAGTGACATGTACAGTCACATCCATCCATCCATGCAATACTCTGCAACGATCCTGTGCAACCCTGTGCAATACTCTGCAATGACCCTGTGCAACCCTGTGCAATACTCTGCAATGACCCTGTGCAACCCTGTGCAATACTCTGCAACCCTGTGCAATACTCTGCAATGATCCTGTGCAACCCTATGCAATACTCTGCAACCCTGTGCAATACTCTGCAACCCTGTGCAATACTCTGCAATGACCCTGTGCAACCCTGTGCAATACTCTGCAATGACCCTGTGCAACCCTGTGCAATACTCTGCAACCTTGTGCAATACTCTGCAACCCTGTGCAATACTCTGCAATGATCCTGGGCAACCCTGTGCAATACTCTGCAACCCTGTGCAATACTCTGCAACCCTGTGCAATACTCTGCATTGACCCAGTGCAACCCTGTGCAATACTCTGCAACCCTGTGCAATACTCTGCAACCCTGTGCAATACTCTGCAATGATCCTGTGCAACCCTGTGCAATACTCTGCAACCCTGTGCAATACTCTGCAATGATCCTGTGCAACCCTGTGCAATACTCTGCAATGATCCTGTGCAATACTCTGCAACCCTGTGCAATACTCTGCAATGATCCTGTGCAACCTTGTGCAATACGCTGCAACCCTGTGCAATACTCTGCAACCCTGTGCAATACTCTGCAATGATCCTGTGCAACCCTGTGCAATACTCTGCAATGATCCTGTGCAACCCTGTGCAATACTCTGCAATGGTCCTGTGCAACCCTGTGCAATACTCTGCAATGGTCCTGTGCAACCCTGTGCAATACTCTGCAATGATCCTGTGCAACCCTGTGCAATACTCTGCAATGATCCTGTGCAACCCTGTGCAATACTCCGCCATGCCCCGCCATGCCCCGCCATACTCCGCAATACCCCGCCATACTCCGCCATGCCCCGCCATACTCCGCCATGCCCCGCCATACTCCGCCATAGCCCGCCATACTCCGCCATACCCCGCAATACTCCGCCATACTCCGCCATGCCCCGCCATACTCCGCCATGCCCCGCCATACTCCGCCATACTCCGCCATACTCCGCCATAGCCCGCCATACTCCGCCATACCCCGCAATACTCCGCCATACTCCGCCATGCCCCGCCATACTCCGCCATGCCCCGCCATACTCCGCCATACTCCGCCATACTCCGCCATAGCCCGCCATACTCCGCCATACCCCGCAATACTCCCCCATACTCCGCCATACCCCGCAATACTCCGCCATACTCCGCCATGCCCCGCCATACTCCGCCATACTCCGCCATACTCCGCCATAGCCCGCCATACTCCGCCATACCCCGCAATACTCCGCCATACTCCGCCATGCCCCGCCATACTCCGCCATGCCCCGCCATACTCCGCCATACTCCGCCATACTCCGCCATAGCCCGCCATACTCCGCCATACCCCGCAATACTCCCCCATACTCCGCCATACCCCGCAATACTCCGCCATACTCCGCCATGCCCCGCCATGCCCCGCCATACTCCGCCATACCTCGCCATACTCCGCCATACTCAGCCATACTCCGCCATGCCCCGCCATGCCCCGCCATACTCCGCCATACCTCGCCATACTCCGCCATACTCAGCCATACTTCGCCATGCCCCGCCATACTCCGCAATACCCCGCCATACTCCCCCATACCCCGCCATACTCCGCCATACCCCCCATACCCCGCCATACTCTGTGATACCCAGCCATACCCAGCCATACCCTGCCATGCTCGGCTGTACTCGGCCTCTGTATGTGGCCAGGCTGTGGAAGTCTCACACATGTGGTATCGCCGTACTCAGGAGGAGTAGGAGAATCTGTTTTGGGGTGTCATTTTTGGTATGTACATGCTATGTGTTAGAAATATTGTATAAATGGACAACTTTGTGTTAAAAAAGTGTTTTAACCACTTCCTGCCCGCCGGCCGTCATACGACGTCCTTGATTTTGTGCAGGGATATCTGAATGATGGGTGCAGCTACAGGCATCATTTAGATATCATCTTTTTCAGCCGGCGATTACCTACACCATAAGAATGATCATAGCGGCTGCTCCACTGCTTGATCATTCTTACGGGAGGCGAGAGGGGATGCCCCCCCTCTCGCCGCCCTCAGGTGCTTCTACCGACTCACCGCTACGATCGAAGCCAGGATCATTTTTTTTTTTTTTTTATTTCAGGCTTCCCAGCCTAGAGGTGAGATGTGGGGTCTTATTGACACCATATCTCACTGTAAAGAGGACCTGTCATGCCATATTCCTATTACAGGGGATGTTTACATTCCTTGTAATAGAAATAAAAGTGATCAAAAAAATTTTTTTGGGGAAAAAAGCCTCAAACTAAAATAAATAAAGTAAAATGAACAATAAAAAAAAAAAAAATTTTTCCCGTGTGCTCGCAGTCAGAAACGAACGCATACGTAAGTTGCGCCCACATATGAAAATGGTGTTCAGACCACACATGTGAGGTATCGCTGCGATCGGTAGAGCGAGAGCAATAATTTTGGCCTTAGACCTCCTCTTTAACTCAAAACATGTAACCAGGAAAATGTTTTAAAGCGTCTCCTATGGGGATTTTTAAGTAGCGAAGTTTGGCGCCATTCCACGAGCGTGTGCAATTTTGAAGGGTGACATGTTAGGTATCTATTTACTCGGCATAACTTCATTATTCACATTATGTAAAAACATTGGGCTAACTTTACTGTTTTGTTTTTTTTGAAAGCACAAAACTGTTTTTTTTTCAAACAAAACATGTTCGAAAAATTGCTGCGCAAATACCGTGCGAGATAAAAAGTTGCAACGACTGCCATTGTATTCTCTAGGGTCTTTGCTAAAAAAATATATATATTGTTTTGGGGTTCTATGTAATTTTCTAGCAAGTAAATTATGATTTTTACATGTAGGAGAGAAATGTCAGAATTGGCCTGGGCACTCCAGAACGCCTGACGGTGCTCCCTGCATGTTGGGCCTCTGTATGTGGCCACGCTGTGTAAAAGTCTCACACATGTGGTATCGCCATACCTGGGAGTAATAGCAGAATGTGTTTTGGGGTGTAATTTGTGGTATGCATATGCTGTGTGTGAGAAATAACCTGCTAATATGACAATTTTGTGAAAAAAAAAAAAAAGAAAAAAAAAATCTTGATTTTGCAAAGAATTGTGGGAAAAAATGACAACTTCAAAAAATTCATCATGCATCTTTCTAAATACCTTGGAATGTCTTTTTTCCAAAAAGGGGTCATTTGGGGGGTATTTGTACTTTTCTGGCATGTTAGGGTCTCAAGAAATGAGATAGGCCGTCAGTAGTTCAGGTGTGATCAATTTTCAGAGATTGGCACCATAGCTTGTGGACTCTATAACTTTCAGAAAGACCAAATAATATACACCGATTTGGGTTATTTTTACCAAAGATATGTAGCGGTATACATTTTGGCCAAAATATATGAAGAAAAAATTACTAATTTGCTAAATTTTATAACAGAAATGAAGAAAAATGCATTTTTTTACAGAATTTTCGGTCTTTTTTCTTTTATAGCGCAAAAAATAAAGAACCCAGCGGTGATTAAATACCACCAAAAGAAAGCTCTATTTGTGTGAAAAAAATGACAAAAAATTCATTTGGGTACAGTGTTGCATGACTGAGTAATTGTCATTTAAAGTGTGAGAGCACCAAAAGCTGAAAATTGGTCTGGTTATTAAAGGGGTTTAAGTGCCCAGTGGTCAAGTGGTTAATATCCATACGAGACCCAAAGGGCCTGGTAATGGGCTGGGGGGTTACCTATGCCGTTTTTCTCAATAATTTTCATCCATATTGCCGGGACCTGACATTACATTACAGCCGCAAGCAGTTTTAAATGACTTTTATTCCTTTAGAAATGTAATTTTGTGCAGGGACTGTTCTAAACACGGGAAATATGCACTACTTTACAAGCATACTATAGACACCCCCCAGGCACGATATTTAAAGGAATATTTCACTTTTATTTTTTCATTTTCAGCATCATTAAAATCACTGCTCCTGGAAAAACTGCCTTTTTTAAAACTTTCTTTTGCATTGATACATGTCCCTTTGGGCAGGACCCGGGTCCCCAAAATCTTTTTAGGACAATAACTTGCATATTAGCTTTTAAAATTAGCACTTTTGATTTCTCATGTTTGAGTCCCATAGACTTTTAGTTTTGAGGCAGAGGGGCTCCTTGCTCCCCCATGGGAGTGAGTATAGGGTACATTGTACCCCTACTCATTCACCAAAAAAAATGACAAAAATAAAGAGTAAACAGGTTTTTGACAATTCCTTTATTAAAAAAACTAAAAAACAATGTAGATCCACCATCAATCATGTCGCCTGCAGAACCTGATAACCCCCCCTCAAAAAATGCTATGGCCGCTATAAAGGCTGGCTGCCCCCCCTGCCCCAAAGCACCCCCCCATGTTGAGGCCAAGTGGCCTAGTATGATTTAGGAGGGGGCGCTCGCTTGTCCCCCTCCTTTCTTGGTCTGCCAGGCTGCATGTACAGATAAGGGTCTGGTATAGATTTTGGGGGGGGACCCCACTTTTTTTTGACATTTTTTCTTTTTTTTTATCAATGTTTTATTGAAAATAAAGTAACAGTATATTTTAGTAACACTTACTGTATAAAGTACCTTGATACAAAGTGAGGAGCATACTGTACAGGAAACATTTACAAGTCAGGCAGATTAGCACCTTAATATCTTAAACAACCAATCTTAGATTTCAGAAGGAACCTGATCATGACTCCTGAGAGAGGGGCCCAGTTGTGATATTGCCCATTAAGGTGTGTAAAAAGATGGTGCCTCTTACTCGTGCTGAGATGGGCCATGTCGAGGTAATAGATTTACTTTATTATTGAGTTGTTATTATATATGAGCTGGGTCCCAGATGGGTTGTCTATTTTATGGGTGGCTCACTAGGAGCTATCTAATGGTGAGAATTGTTAAGATATAACGAGAAAGAAGAGAAATAAGAAGAGAGAGAAGAAAATAGGTGATTTAGGGTAGGCCAGAGGAGGTAAGTGGGAAAGGGGGTATTAAGGAAGCAAATAAGAAGAAAGGGATAGAGTTGACGAGTGTGGGGGAGGATAGGGGTAGCAATACCGCCTCAGTCTCCGCCTTCTTGTCCCAAGATCAGTAGCAAAATCATGTATTTAAGAGTTAGTAATCTAAAGTCAAAGCATACCTCAATGAGTGCTGTTTCTCATTGACAAAGGTCTTCCCATACTCATCTCTTGGATAGGGGAGAGAGGCCCGTCATCACAAGTTGAACACCAAGTATTGGTATAGAGGACCGCTGAGTGGGTTCAAAGTTTAATTTGGGGGGGTTGGCCTGGTCTAGTCCCATCACAGTTGTGAATCTGTGGTTTCAAAATTGATCCAGGAAATGGGATTCGTCAGTATATAACTCATAGACACATTCTATCTCACCATTTAAATAGGTACCATTGCTGTATCTGCAGATCTCCATGAAAAGGTCATTAATCGTTTGGATGCTAAGTTTCTATACTATGAGTCTATCTGTAGCACAATGATGTATCATCGCTAATATTTTTTCCTTACACTTTCTGTTCTTATATAGATGTTCTCAGTATTCTAATTATTCCCAACAATCTCCATTCTGTAATGATTATAATGTAACTCCTCTATTATGACATATTCTTTAATGTTGGAAATGTTCGCTTTTATTTGCATACCTTGGAAAAATTTTACAAATAAACAATTAAAAAAAAAAAATTGGTCCAACAAGCCCAAACACATGAAAACTTGGGGAGTCTCAAGCTATACAAATAAGTTCCTCCATTTCTGTAATTTTACCAATGCATTTAAGCCATTTAGGAATGGTCAATATATGGGTTGAGCCCCATTGTGTTGGGATGCAGAGTTTGGCTGCGTTGATCATGTGAATAATAAGGGACTTGCGATACGTTTGCATGCATGTGGACGAATAGTGAAGTATAAATTGGGCTGGTGTAAATAAATGTTGTAAATAAACAATTTTTCTCCTTCACTGATGTGCACTGATGGGCACTGATAGGTGGCACTGATAGGTGGCAATGATTGCCACTGATAGGTGGCACTGATATGTGGCAATGATAGGCACTGATAGACGCCAATGATGGGCACTGATAGGCGGCACTTATATGTGACAAAGATGGGCACTGATAGGTGGCACTGATATGTGGCAATGATGGGTACTGATAGGTGGCACTAAAATGTGGCAAAGATGGGCACTGATAGGGGGCAATAATGGGAACTGATAGGTGGCACCGATAAGCAGCAATGATGGACACTGATCAGAGAGACCTCCCTTATATCAGCCGTCTTTAACACATCTTTTTAGATTGCCTTACCAGCAGGACCTGGGAGCTACTGCAACCAAGGAGGGAAGTGTGAGAGCCGAGCTGGGGGGCAGAGCTGGGAGGCTGAGCTGCTCTAGGGCTATTTACCTCCCACTATACAGTGCAAACGGCAGAAAAAGCATGTCATTGGTTTCTAGGACAGCAACCAATGACTACAAAGGAGATCATTAAGGCGGCGGCAGTGGCGGTGAGGGGCAAGATAGGCACCAGGCCGGGGAGGCAGAGAGACGCAGCCTGCACTGTCCAGGGCAATACCAGAGAGGGGGCAACCCTATCTGGGGACAAAACTGGGGACAGACTTGATCCAGGGACAGTGTCCCCCGAAATGTGGGACGTCTGGTCACCCTACAATACAAAGATAATGCTTTTTCTTGACTTCTCCATGGAAACACAGAGGAAACGTTGCTCCTACATAGGGACGAGCTGAACAACCCCCAGTTCACATCCAGAACTTGCGAACAGGCAAAAAATTTGCTCGAACACGCGAACACCGCTAAAGTCTATGGGACACGAACATGAATAATCAAAAGTGCTAATTTTAAAGGCTTTTTATGCAAGTTATTGTCATAAAAAGTGTTTGGGGACCCGGGTCCTGCCCCAGGGGACATGTATCAATGCAAAAAAAGTTTTAAAAACGGACTTTTTTTCGGTAGCAGTGATTTTAATAATGCTTAAAGTGAAACAATAAAAGTGTAATATTCCTTTAAATTTCATACCTGGGGTTGTCTATAGTATGACTGTAAAGTGGCGCACGTTTCCCATGTTTAGAACAGTCTGAGAGCAAAATGACATTTCTAAAGGAAAAAAGTCATTTAAAACTACTCGCGGCTATAATGAATTGTCGGTCCCGGCAATACACATAAAAGTCATTGAAAAAAACGACATGGGATTCCCCCACAGGGGAACCCCGAACCAAAATTAAAAAAAAAATGAATGGGGGTCCCCTAAATTCCATACCAGGCCCTTCAGGTCTGGTATGGATATTAAGAGGAACCCAGTGCCAAAATTAAAAAAAAATGGCGTGGGGGGTCCCCTAAATTCCATATCAGGCCCTTCAAGTCTGGTATGGATATTAAGACGAAGCCAGTGCCAAAATTTAAAAAAATGGTGTAGGGGTCCCCCTCAAAATCCATACCACACCCTTCAGTCTTTTTTAACATTTTGAGACTTTTTTTAACATTTGTCCCCTTGTTAAAGGGGGCTTCTAGATTCCAATAAGCCCCCCGCCCGCAGACCCCCACAACCACCGGACAAGGGTTGTGGGAATGAGGCCCTTGTCCCCATCAACATGAGGGCATGTGGCCTGGAATGGTTCAGGAGGGGGGGCACTCTCTCATCCCCCCTCTTTTCCTGCGGCCTACCAGGTTGCATGCTCAGATAAGGGTCATTTTTTTTTTAATTTTGGCACGGGGTTCCCCTAAAATCCATACCAGACCTGAACTGTTGTGGTCTGCGGTTGGGAGGCTTATCAGAATCTGGAAGCCCCCTTTAACAAGTGGACCCCCAGGTCCCAGGCCCCCCCTGTGTGAAATGGTAATGGGGTACAAATGTACCAATACCATTTCACAAAAAAAGTGTCAAAAATGTTGAAAAAGACAATAAATGTTTTTTGACAACTCCTTTTATCAATGTATTCTTCTTTCCCCACTTCTTCTTCCATCTCCTTCTGGTCTTCCTTCGGTTTTCTTCTTCTTCCTCCATCTTGTTCTTCCCCCGCTTCTTCCTCTATCTTCCTCTGCTTCATCCTCCGGTCTTCTCCCTGGCATCTTCCTCCAGTCTTCTCCTCGGTCATCTTCCTCCGGCTTCTTCTTACCCGCTTTGTCTTCCGGATAATCCGCCTCAATGGGAGTCTCCCACTGTGTGACACTTCTGTTCTTGTGACAGTTCTTTTATAACTGAGGGTGGGGCCACACCGTGATGTTCCTGGGTGACCCCGCCCCCCTCTGATGCACGGGGACATCCCTATGGATTTCCCGGGGTGTCAGAGGGGCGTGGTCACCCGTTTATGTAAACAGGTGACCCCGCCCCCCTCTGACACCAGGGTAAAGCCATAGGGAAGTCCCCATGCGTCAGAGGGGGTGGGGTCACCAGGTGGCCCCACCCTCTGTTATATAAGAGCTGTCACAAGAACAGAAGTGTCACACAGTGGGAGACTCCCATTGAGGTGGATCATCCAGAGGATGAAGCGCAGAAGAAGAAGACGGAGGAAGATGCCAGACAAGAAGACCAGAGGAAGAAGCAGAGGAAGATAGAGGAAGAAGCGGGTGAAGAACAAGATGGAGAAAGAAGAAGAACACTGAAGAAAGACCAGAAGGAGATAGAAGAAGAAGCGGGGAAAGAAGACATTAATAAAGGAATTGTCAAAAACCGTTTATTGTCTTTTTTAACATTCTTGACACTTTTTTTGTGAAATGATAGGGGTCCATTTGTATCCCATTACCAATTCACATGGGGGGATCTGGAGGTCCCCTTGTTAAGGGGGCTTCCAGATTCTGATAAGCCCCCCGCCCACAGACCCCCACAACCACCGGGCAAGGGTTGTGGGGATGAGGTCCTTCTCCCCATAAACATGGGGACAAGGTGCTTTGGGGGGCTATGCCAAAGCACCCTCCCAATGTTGAGGGCATGTGGCCTGGTATGGTTCAGGAGTGGGGGCGCTCTCTCATCCCCCCTCTTTTCCTGTGGCCTGCCAGGTTGCGTGCTCGGATAAGGATCCAGTATGGATTTTTGGGGGGACCCCACGCCATTTTTAGAAAAAATTTTGGCATGGGCTTCCCCTTAATATCCATACCAGACCTGAAGGGCCTGGTATGGAATTTGGGGGGACCCCCATGCATTTTTTTTTAAATTTTGGTTGGAGTACCCCTGTGGGGCAATCCCATATGTTTTTTTTTTCAATGACTTTTATGTGTATTGCCAGGACCAACAATTCATTATAGCCGCGAGTAGTTTTAAATGACTTTTTATCCTTTACAAATGTCATTTTAATCTCAAACTGTTCTAAACGCGGGAAACATGCGCCACTTTACAGGCATACTATAGACATCCCCCAGGTACGAAATTTAAAGGAATATTTCATGTTTATTGTTTCACTTTAAGCATTATTAAAATCACTACTCCCGAAAAAACATCAGTTTTTGAAACTTTTTTTTGCATTGATACATGTCCCCTGGGGCAGGACCCAGGTCCCCAAACACTTTTTATGACAATAACTTGCATATAAGCCTTTAAAATTAGCACTTTTGATTTCTCCTGTAGACTTTTAAAGGGTGTTCGGCGGCTTTCGAATTTGCCGCGAACACCCCAAATTGTTCGCTATTCGGTGAACGGGCGAACAGCCGATGCTCGAGTCAAACTCATGGTCGACCCGAACATAAAGCTCATCCCTACTCCCGGGTTTATTAATGTGGTTTTTAATTCATTAAAATGTCGGTTACTGTACTGTCCTGGAATGTCCAGGGCCTTAATGACAAAGTTAAAAGGGCGGCTATGTTTACTTATCTAAAAGTGGCCAGACCACATATTGTCCTCCTGAGGGAGATGCATTTGGAGGGGAGCAAGGTGTTATCAAGGTGTTTGGTAGGGCGAACACTTAGTTTTTTGCAAAGTTTCAAGGCAATTGATTGAGGTTTAGGCACTTTATTAAACATTAAGCTACATTAAGCCATTTTCACATTGATTGTTTTAGGATGTCCCCTTTGTCCTACAGAATTCTGTTCATCTCTTCCTATCCTCATGGGTCACCCAGTACATCCCACATATTACATCTCACATTACCTACATGGGATTCAATAAACATTTTCTTGCTACAATTCACAAATTGCTGGATTTACTGAAATCTATTTTGTAACTCCAGACTTCATATGTTTTCTTGTCCTATGTAATATCTAATATCTTTATGGACTGAAGTCCCATCTAAAAGCCCCATGGATGGGGAGCCATGTATAGGAAGGTTTGTTAGTCCTATCCTCAGAATAGCCGGGGGATAGAAGAGCTCCAAATGTAAGAGCTTTCCTACTAAAGAAATGAGCAGCACCCTGCAGGAGCGGATACAACTGTCCATCTGTGTATAACATTGTCACCTTCCATCCTCCTCCATTCATCAATCAGAGTTTTATCCATTCCTTTGCCTGGACAGAGAAGAGCCCACAGGAGGAGGACAGAGGGGGCACATTGCTGCAGTTGGGGTGTCTATGATATGTACTCTGTCTGATAATAATATTGTATTATCAGCTCTTTATACTGTTCTTACCAGTAGCGGCCCTTCCATAGGGGGCGCACGGGCACCGCCCCCCCCCAACACTAGTGACAAAAAAAATATCTGTTTGCCTATCGATCTGTCTGTCTGTGTACCTATCTGCCTGTCTATCGATCTGTCTGTCTTTTTGTGTACCGATCTGCCTGCCTATTGATCTGTCTGTCTGTGTACCGATCTGCCTGCCTATCGATCTGTCTTTCTGTGTACCTATCGATCTGTCTGTCTGTCTGTCTGTCTGTCTGTCTGTCTGTGTACCTATTGATCTGCCTGCCTATCGATCTGCCTGTCTGTGTACCTATCTGCCTGTCTATCGATCTGTCTGTCTGCCTATAGATCTGCCTGCCTATTGATCTGTCTGTCTGTGTACCGATCTTCCTGCCTATCGATCTGTCTGTCTGTCTGTGTACTTGTCGATCTGTCTGTCTGTGTACCTATCAATCTGTCTGTCTGTGTACCTATCGATCTGTCTGTCTGTGTACCAGAGAAACAGGAAAATACCGCACTATCAGAGAAACCCCTTAAAAAGCAACAATTCAGCTGTGCAATATACACAACAATACAGGAAAACAAAGAAAAAACTGTGCTATACCATGAATGATAATAAGTGCATAAAAATCAATTAATGCAAAATAAAAATATGCAAAAACATTAAAATTCATCAAAACATAAGAGTACAAAATATTATATAGCAAAGTCCATAAGTCAGAAATCCAGAGAATCTTCTAGGGAGATAGGGAGAATCCCCTAATAGCTCTTCATAAGGGCCAATGTGGAAAGGTAGGAAATGGAAACACCCCTCATAGTGATCCTCCACCACCTAAAATGCATGCTTACCAGATTGCAAGCACAACAGGCACGTAGATAGACCAAAATCCGGGTATGCAGTTAGTAGTGAAGCATCCCTCTATACAGCACGACAGATAGCAAGCAAACCAGGCACATAAGTGAACTCAGATCTGGATGTCCAGCCAGCAATGAGGCATCCCTCTATGCAGCGTGGCTCCTCTGCTGCCACTTCCACCAATGTCTCCTCCACCTCCCTATCTCCCTAGAAGATTCTCTGGATTTCTGACTTATGGACTTTGCTATATAATATCATTTTGTACACATTATGTTTTGATGAATTTTGATGTCTTTGCATATTTTTATTTTGCATTAATTGACTTTTATGCACTTATTATCATTCATGGAATAGCGCAGTTTTTTCTTTGTTTTCCTGTCTGTGTACCAATCTGCCTGCCTATCGATCTATCTGTCTGTCTGTGTACCTATTGATCTGTCTGTCTGTGTACCTATCAATCTGTCTTTCTGTCTGTGTACCTATCGATCTGCCTGCCTATCAATCTGCCTGCCTATCGATCTGTCTACCTATCGATCTCTCTGTCTGTGTACCTATCTGCCTGTCTATCGATCTGTCTGTCTGTGTACCTATCGGCCTGTCTACCGGTCTGTCTGTCTGTGCACCTATCTGCCTGTCTATCGATCTGTCTGTGTACCTATCTGCCTATCGATCTGTCTGTCTGTAGGCCCTATCAAGGACGAGTGACGGGGGGTGTTGTTGGTTGGGGCTCTGTTTGCGCCCCATCAAAAAAAATTGAGCACCAGTCGCCACTGGTTCTTACATACCTGTGCCTGGACAGAGAAGAGCCCACAGGAGGAAGACACGGAGGGGACACATTGCTGCAGTCAGGTGTGAGGTCTGTGTGGGAAGAATGAAAGTTATAAAGAACTCAAAGAGGAAGAAGATTTTGCGCCACAAGATGTGTTTCCTCTGCATTTTATGGAGAAAATGTCATGTAATCTGGTGTGTCAATCCAACCACAATCCACATTTCTCTGTCTTGTAGATGGTAAAAAGCAGAAAGTGATTTATATCCCGAGGACTTTTTTGATGAGATCTGTGTGTTGAGTTCCTGGCTCCTCAAATCTGCTTCTGATGAAAGGTCCTCTTCCTCCCATTCTTCTCCAGGGGTAATCTGCTGTCTTACTCACATGCTGCTGTCATGGTCTATGTAAGATTCAAGTATTTCTCAGCCTCATGTCCAGGGGTTAGGTGTGGATTAACTTCTCCTGTATGTTCACAGAGAATGCTGCAGGTTCAAGATTTGCGGTCCAGGTGAAATTATGTGGAAATTTACGTAACCCAAATTTTAAAGTTTCCATAAAACCCTGCCTGAACTCTGATTAGAAGGGTGAGAATGGCCATTAATTGGGAATTATGTATGCACCAGCGCCTTCACTATAAAAGGTGCATTGATCACGTAGTTTTATGGTGTAATTGATAAGATGTACATACAGTTAGGTCCATATATAATTGGACACAGGCACAATTTTCATACTTTTGGCTCTGTATGCCATTAGAATAAAATTAAAACAAAACAGCCCAAATTAATTTGAAGTGCAGACTTTCAGCTTTAATTCAAGGGGGTTGAACATAAATATCAAGTACAAATTTTAGGAACGGCAACCATTTTTGTATACACAGTCCCCCCATTTTCAGGGCCTCAAATGTAATTGGAAAAATGAACATATTTTTAAACAAAATGTAATTTTTAATATTTAATTGAGAATCCTTTACTGGCAATGACTGCATGAAGTCTGGAACCCATGGACATTACCAAAGACTGGCTTTCCTCCTTTCTGATGCTTTGCCAGGCTCTAACCGCAGCTGTCTTCAGTTGTTCTTTGTTTGTGGCTCTTTCTGCCTTTAGTTTTGCCTTCAGCAAGTGAAATGCTCAATTGGGTTGAGATCAGGTGGTTGACTCAGCCATTGTAGAATATTCCACTTCTTTTCCTTCAAAAGCTCCTGGGTTGTTTTTGCAGTGTGTTTTGGATCATTGTCCATCTGTACTGTGAAGCGCCGTCCAATCAACTTTGCTGCATTTGGCTGAATCTGTGCTGACAGTACATCTCTAAACACTGCAAAATTAATCCGACTGCTTCTGTCTTCTGTCACATCATCAATAAACACCAATGACCCAGTGCCACTGGAAGCCATGCATGCCCATGTCATCACTAAGGATGAGCCGAACACCCCCCGGTTTGGTTCGCACCAGAACTTGCGAACAGACCAAAACTTCACACGAACGTTAGAACCCCATTGAAGTCTATGGGACTCGAACGTTCTAAATCAAAAGTGCTCATTTTAAAGGCTAATTTGCATGGTATTGTCCTAAAAAGTGTTTGGGGACCCGGGTCCCACCCCAGGGGACATGTATCAATGCAAAAAAAAGTTTTAAAAACGGTTGTTTTTTCGTGAGCAGTGATTTTAATAATGCTTAAAGTCAAACAATAAAAGTGTAATATTCCTTTAAATTTCGTACCTGGGGGGTGTCTATAGTATGCCTGTAAAGGGGCGCATGTTTCCCGTGTTTAGAACAGTCTGACAGCAAAATGACATTTCAAAGGAAAAAAGTCATTTAAAACTACTCGCGGCTATACTGAATTGCCAGCCCGACAATACACATAAAAGTTCATTGATAAAAACGCAGGGGAACCCCAAACCAAAATTTTTTTAAAAATGACATGGGGGGTCCCCCTAAATTCCATACCAGGCCCTTCAGGTCTGGTATGGATATTAAGGGGAACCCCGGCCAAAATAAAAAAAAAAAATTGGCGTGGGGTCCCCCTCAAAATCTATACCAGACCCTTCAGATCTGGTATGGATTTTAAGGGGAACCCCGCGCCAAATTTTTTTTTAAAAATGGCGTGGGGTACCCCCAAAAATCCATACCAGACCCTTATCGGAGCACACAACCTGGCAGGCCGCAGGAAAAGAGGGGGGGCGAGAGAGCGTCCCCCCCGAACCGTACCAGGCCACATGCCCTCAACATTGGGAGGGTGCTTTGGGGGTAGCCCCCCAAAGCACCTTGTCCCCATGTTGATGAGGACAAGGGCCTCATCCCCACATCCCTGGCCCGGTGGTTGTGGGGGTCTGCGGGCAGGGGGCTTATCGGAATCTGGAAGCCCCCTTTAACAAGGGGACCCCCAGATCCCGGCCCTCCCCCCTGTGTGAAATGGTAAGGGGGTACAAAAGTACCCCTACCATTTCACAAAAAAAATGTCAAAATGTTAAAAATGACAAGAGACAGTTTTTGACAATTCTTTTATTTAAATGCTTCTTCTTTCTTCTATTTTCCATCTTCTTTCTTTTATCTTCTATCTTCCTTCGGTTTCTTCCTCCATCTTCTTCTTCTTCTGGTTCTTGTTCTTCTGGTTCTTCTTGTTCTTGTGGTTCTTCATCCAGTCTTCTCATCCGGCATCTTCCTCAGCGGCGCCATCTTCACTTCATCTTCTTTCCTTGGGCCCTTCCGCATCCACGATTGGATGGGAGGCTCCCGCTGTGTGACGCTTCTTCTCTTCTGACAGTTCTTAAATAATGGAGGGCGGGTGACCCCACCCCCTCTGACGCAGGGCGGGTGACCCCGCTCCCCTCTGATGCACGGGGACTTCCCTGTGGCATTCCCCGTGATGTCAGGGTCACCCGCCCTCCGTTATTTAAGAACTGTCAGAAGAGGAGGAGCGTCACACAGCGGGAGCCTCCCAAGAAGAAGCATTTAAATAAAGGAATTGTCAAAAACTGTCTCTTGTCATTTTTAACATTTTTGACATTTTTTTGTGAAATGGTAGGGGTACTTTTGTACCCCCTTACCATTTCACACAGGGGGGAGGGCCGGGATCTGGGGGTCCCCTTGTTAAAGGGGGCTTCCAGATTCCGATAAGCCCCCCACAACCACGGGCAAGGGTTGTGGGGGTGAGGTCCTTGTCCCCATCAACATGGGGACAAGGTGTTTTGGGGGGCTACCCCCAAAGCACCCTCCCAATGTTGAGGGCATGTGGCCTGGTACGGTTCAGGGGGGGCGCTCTCTCGTCCCCCCTCTTTTCCTGCGGCCTGCCAGGTTGCGTGCTCAGATAAGGGTCTGGTATGGATTTTTGGGGGTACCCCACGCCATTTTTTTTTATTTTGGCGTGGGGTTCCCCTTAAAATACATACCAGACCTGAAGGGTCTGGTATAGATTTTGAGGGGGACCCCACGCCAATTTGTTTTTTTAATTTTGGCCGGGGTTCCCCTTAATATCCATACCAGACCTGAAGGGCCTGGTATGGAATTTAGGGGGACCCCACGTCATTTTTTCTTACATTTTGGTTCGGGGTTCCCCTGTGGGGAAATCCCATGCCATTTTTATCAATGAACTTTTATGTGTATTGTCGGGCCGGCAATTCAGTATAGCCGCGAGTAGTTTTAAATGACTTTTTTCCTTTGAAATGTCATTTTGCTGTCAGACTGTTCTAAACACGGGAAACATTTTTTTACAGGCATACTATAGACACCCCCCAGGTATGAAATTTAAAGGAATATTACACTTTTATTGTTTGACTTTAAGCACTATTAAAATCACTGCTCCCAAAAAAAGTCCGTTTTTAAAACTTTTTTTTGCATTGATACATGTCCCCTGGGGCAGGACCCGGGTCCCCAAACACTTTTTATGACAATAACTTGCATATAAGCCTTTAAAATTAGCACTTTTGATTTCTCCCATAGACTTTTAAAGGGTGTTCTGCGGCATTTGAATTTGCCGCGAACACCCCAAATTGTTCGCTGTTCGGCGAACTGGCGAACAGCCGTTGTTCGAGTCGAACATGAGTTCGACTCGAACTCGAAGCTCATCCCTAGTCATCACACTGCAAGCTCCACCATGTGACCACAGATGATGTTGTGTGCTTTGGATCATGAGTTGTTCCAAGCCTTCTCCACACTTTTTTCTTCCCGTCATTCTGGTACAGATTAATCTTATAATAAAAGGAGGAAGATCTCCTCAAGAGACTCATCAATGAGGAGTAAGCGGGTTTAAGAAAAAGTACAAATTGCTTTATTGCATAGTCATACAAAAAAACACAATTACCTTCACCATTTCATAATAAAAATTGACAATGTTGTCAGTAACAGACTTGCAACCACCCTGCTCAAGCATTCATGCTCACACACACACACTATCACACATCAGGTATCCAATAAAGGAAATATTGCTGGTGGATGAAAAATTAACAGCCAGTTCCCGGTTCAGTTTGGCACTAGGACAGTGAACCTGTCAGTATAGTGAACACAGTCCAGGAATCGTCCTCAGCCAGATTTCAATGAAGATCACATTGAAGGCAGCAAACTCAGTGCGAAATAGATGCAAAGTCAAGCTGGTACATATGAAAGCAGACAGGCAGTGGATTTCTGCGGATGGAAGTAATGTATCACGGGGAGATGGGATGGTGTTGGATTTAAGCAGGTACAAGTTCCATATCGGAGAAACAAATACCAGAAGCAGCGGTGGCAGCACCGATGCAAAAAGAGTGGGTCACAAAATCACACAAAGGCAGGCCCAGTTTCTTAAGGCAACAACAGAAAACCCACAAAAATTGGAACCTGCTCAGGGAGGAGGAATCAGCATGGATGAAGGTGGGGGACGGGGGGCATTGCGGACATGAAGGGGGAGACTAGTGAAACAGGGCAAAAGGGGCCCCAACAAGGTTACAGAATGACCTTTATTCCCTTGCCAAAGCTGTCAGTGTTTGAGGTACACAACAACACTGACACGCAGCGCTCAGAGAAGGATACATCCTCTGTCAGAACGCCACCCACCGAGGATGTGAATTTGAAAACCAATTCGCCAATGCGAAAGGCACCAAAAAATGCCCAAGAGAAGGCTACTTGAAAAAAGGGTTTCAAATGTATAGGAGTACACAGACGGCAACAGGGAAAGGATACCGGAAAGGATATGAAGGGAAACCGGGCGCCGGGAATCAGGGAGATAGGTAGCGCATCTCCAGCACCGCAGGGCCTGTCGGACAGGAAACGCTTTCGTGATGTCTTCCCACCCAAGGAGCTGAAACCAAAAGGACAATGCAGACATAGACGACGAAACCATGGAACCCGAAGAACCTTTCTGTAGCAAATAAACAAGGTAACAAAACAAAGCCATGCATCTGTCATGTTGAGACAAGATTAAAAACTCACTGCCCGACACTTTCTTCTCACACTCGACAGTATGACGCCCACATCCATGGGGACAGCGACACCTGGAGGAGGTCTAGTAAACATCGGAAGTGAGGTTCCACAAGTAGGCCGGACAGGGGAGGCCCTTCAGGGAAGCCAATGGGGCCAGAGAGCGAAAGCGATCAAGCTGTAAATGAGAGCATCAGCGATATCGTTAGCAGTCCCGGGAACATGCCTAGCTCTAAAACAAATGTTAAACTGCAGGCATTTTAGAACCAAAAAAATGCAGTAACGATATGACCGGAGGGGATCTAGATGACTGTTGGTTAACCACCTGCACCACACTCATGTTATCGGACCAGAAAACCACTTGGCGATTGCTCAACCGTTCGCCCCACAGCTCAATAGTGACAACAATCGGAAAGAGCTCCAGTAGGGTGAGGTTGCGCAACAAATCCATGCGGGCCCATGAGGCCGGCCAACACTTGGCAGATCATTCCCCTTGAAAAAAGACACCGAAACCACAGGAGCCTGGCGCATCAGTGTATAGCTCCAGCTGTGAGTTCAGTACCTCCTCCCGTAGCTAACAAGACTGGCCATTGTAGGACTTGAGAAAGGACAGCCATATCCCCAATTTGTCTCGCATGGGCTTGGTTATACAGATATAATGGTGGGGGGCAGCCACCCCCTTCATGGCTCACACCAAGTGTCTACAGAAAGCCCTCCCCATGCGGATGACTTTACAGGCAAAGACCAAGTGACCCAGCAAGGACTGAAGCTGTTTCAACTGCAACTTTTTGGCCCCTTTTGCCAAGCATACCAGGGAGAGGAGAGTAGAGGAAGGGGGGGTGGAGGCGCCAACTGTGATGGTCCTATTTGCAGTTTAAATGTTAGCGCTCGGGGCTCACAGCTCCTTCTACTGACCTGAGCCAGCAGTGCAGCACCAGCACATCCCAGGACACCTCCACCCAATGTCCGCCTTGGCCAGCAAAGCTGACTGACCAGCAGCCCTGATCAAGTGAAGGCGTAGTGGATCCTGGATTCCTCCTTATTGAAGCTGTCATTGACCGAGGAGCCAGAAGGGTAGGACAGGTGGTGGATAAGGTGGAATGAAGTTGAAGGGTATCCAAAAACCACGGCCCAAACCGCCCCTCAAGATCAAGGCCTCCCTATGAAGGGGGTACCGATCTAGCCAGGGAATCATCTCTAAGACGTTCACTGACGTCCTCTGGTTTAGAAAGGTCAGGCTTGGCTCCCAGCCTGGAAAGTGGTTGTTTTCCCTTCTGGAAACACCAGCTGGCAGGGTGAGCACCCCCCGCAAAGTGAGAATTCATGATTAAAATGGCACGCAGTGTACCACTTGCAGTGGCTCTCATTGAACAGCCAGTATAGACCTTTTTTGGGGGCAGCTGACACTCCGGAGGGAGCACCGATGGGGGACTGAAAGGACAAAGGCCTGTGGGGGCAAATTTTTGGGTGAAACTGGGTGTCGTAGTGAAACCAACACTGGCCCCCGTAAACCTTATAGGCACCCCAAATAAGATCTAATTAGCAAAAGAATAGCTCACAAAGCACTCCGGCGTAAGCCCAGAATCCTTGCAGCCAGTTCCCGAACATCCGAGGAAGCTGTTTTGATTTGTCGCCCTGCGCCGCAACGTCAATACAACGAGATTTGGATCTGCAGAGACTCCCGGACAGTGAGCTAGGGGACGGGCAGGTCTGGAAGAGGATGCACGGGAGGATCTCCATGGAACCCCCCCAGCCCCCACCCCCCATGTGCTGGGGGAGCAGGTTGGACCCAGGTATGGCAGCGGTGGGCACCCGTGAGCATGGGACAGAGGCGGGAAGTGCTACAGCTCCTGCCCTGCTGAGCACAGGGAGGCAGCCAGGGGAAGAGGCAGCTGGAGGAGCCTGGGCGGACCGTAGTGTGGCTCTAGGGCTCCGGGAGTGTGGCTAGTGGGCGGAGACCTGGGCCATGGCAGTCACTGGTGGGGGGAAAAGGGGCAGATTCTCTGGGCCTCCTAGGAGGGGAAGAGCCAGCACCCGGCTCAGCAGTGGCTTCAGGGAAGCGGGGAGGGCAGGCTGGCATGTAAGTGGCCCTAGAAGGACTGGGGCTCAAATGGGATGGTGGAAGGCCCGCCTCCAGGCCCTGGGTTCCCAGGGACCCCGCAGCAGAGTCCTAAGGTGGTGAGGGGGGAGAGGAATCTATGTCAGGGGAGAGGAGGGCAAACAGCCAGTCTACCTGACCTTGCAGTGCCAGTTTGTGGATCCTGGCCAAAAGGAGCACGGTATCTATGGTAGACGGACAACAGGGTCGTTGGTTCTTCCCAGCTCTTCCAGCCACGTTCCTCAAAAGACCAAGAATTCCCTGGGGCAATACTTCCTGAGCTCAGGCCCAGCCCATCCCCCATAGTTCAACCAATCCTTGGTGACCACTCAGTCACCTTGCCCTGCACCTGGCCATGCCCCCATCAGTCAAGGCTCTCTTTCCTTAAAGGGGCTCAAGAGGCCTTCATTCCCTTGTCAAACAAGGGAACTGTAACTTTGTTAAGCCTCTTCTCCAAGCTTGGTCAGAGATACTATCCCCAGTTTCAGTTGATTCACATCAATTGAGATTTGCCTCTAAACATCAAGAATCCCTTCCTTCTGTACCCTTAACAACCACAGCGTCTACTAAGTGTTCCTTACCTCCTGTACACCAGTACTCTGCTTTCATTAACCACACGTCCCCTGCATTTAATTAAAGACTATCCCTACAGTTATGTTACCCATAACAGTACCTTAGACATCTGCCCCTGCTACACTTTTCTCAATAATCCACAATACTGTTACTATCTTCTATGAGCAGAACAATCTGGTCAGCATCCTGCAACCACATGCAGGACTCCAGCATCTAAACCCAAAAGGAAATCAAAGTTTTTTTCCTATCCATTCAATTCTGCCACCATCCACTGCTGCCTCAACCATTATTTAGCCAGTTCCTGATTCCACGCGCTGGGTTCCAGTCTGCCTCCATGCTGCCTGCCAGTGGGGTCCAGTCTACCTCAATGCTGCCTGCCAATGGGGTTGATTCTGCCTCAACCATTATTTAGCCAGTTCCTGATTCCACGCGCTGGGTTCCAGTCTGCCTCCATGCTGCCTGCCAGTGGGGTCCAGTCTACCTCAATGCTGCCTGCCAATGGGGTTGATTCTGCCTCAATGCCTACTGATGGGGTTTAGTCTGCTGCCAAGCCTGCCTCTGGTGATCCACTGTACACTTCAAAGCCTGCCTCTGATGATCTGCTGCTAAGCTTGCATCTGGTGATCCACTGTCAAGCATGC
Source organism: Aquarana catesbeiana (assembly GCF_042186555.1). NCBI lineage: Eukaryota > Metazoa > Chordata > Amphibia > Anura > Ranidae > Aquarana > Aquarana catesbeiana. Next base: position 803,685,149 of record NC_133325.1, read on the forward strand.
CTCTGGTGATCTTCTGTCTTCTGCCAAGCCTGCTTGTGATCTGTTGCCAGCTGCATAACCGGCCTGTGATTATCTGCTGCCCGTTGCCCAGCTGGCCTTTGCTGATTCTCTGGCCACTGCCCAGCCACACTTTGCTGATTACCAGGTTTCTGCCCAGCAGGACTATGCTGATTCCCTACCTGCTGTCCAGCTGGACTCTTAACAGGGATAAGCTCCTATTTACTATGGGTCTGAAGCTTCCCAATTTCCATTTTTGTCATGTGACTTGTATAGGTTACCTGTTTGGTTTAAGATCCCTATTGCCTGTCCCAAATTCATTTTTCCAGCCATTTGTTCCTGTTGCACCGCGACTGGGAGGTCCAGATACCCAATTTGAATATTAGAGCTGCACCCACTATTATGGTCCCAATAGTAGAGGCCTTCTATGGAAGGGTAGAGTTCCATTTGAACCTTGTCTTGACCTAGGCGGTATCAATGCAATCCCAGGTACATTAGGGGACCTTCGTTAGGTACCCTATGCCTTCAGTAGACCTGAGTGGCAGTTAAAATACAGAGCAGTCTCTAGTAACCTAGATGGGGAAGGTCCAGTTGTGACGGAACACCCTGACATCCGGGTACCTGTATGGACCAAGGACTCTGGTGTTAAGCCTCCAGGTTGCCTTTAAAATCCCAGTGATTGGACATATGCTACATTAAGGAATGGTAAGCTCCTAGTGTTGCACCACCTGAGTGATCTGACCAGCAGGAAACCCAGCCAGCTTTCAGACTCCAGTGGCAGGGCACCCAGTCTTCTTTCAGACACCCGCGGTGGGGCATGATGGAGCGTCCAGAGGTCCCTCCTCAAAGCAGAGTTCTGGCCGAAATATGACTTTTAAGATATAAATACCCCTAGAATACTCATGTCTCGTTCAATGTAACAAAGGTATGCTGTAAACTATGCCCAGTTTTCTATTTGTGCAGCATCATTTTCTTACTTTGTGAAGATCCTGCGCAGCGCAGCCATCTCCAATGTGGACATCTGAAGCCGCAATGCCCTTCTTCCTGGATTCTGTAAAAATGTGCCTGCTGATCTTGCGCATGTGCAGTGCTGTGCAATGTTGGTCAGCTTGACATGGCACAGCCATGCCAAGCTGACCAAGATTTTCTATAGATGCCAATGTTAAATGTTATGGGAGCAGTGCCATGCTAATCTGACCAAGATCTCCCAGGAGCTAATGCAAAACCGGAAATGACATATGGTGCCACGGCCTCTAAAAGAAGTGAAATTCGATATAGGCATTAATCAGGTAAGTGAACAGAAAAAAAATAAATAAATTGCCAATTCATTTTAAGGATGCACATTTGTGCTGCATGGCGAGTGAAAAATGTGGGTGGAACTCCGCTTTAAGGGGGGAACTGTCAGGACTTGAATCACCTGCTGGTGGCACTGTGCTTCCCAGAGAGAACAGTTGTAGTTCTGATGTCCACCAGTGGGTGTCTCCCAGCAGGCAGTAGATCCCAGTTTCCACCTGATGCTGGCTGTTGTAAGGGTATTTCATTTCTCCTCTACATTTCCCCCCTCGCTCCAGTGTTTTGCTTGCTGCCAGGTACTGATTGTCATTTCTCCTGTTCCTGCTCCTGTTCCTGATTAGGGATGGTCCCAACAATCCCCTGATCGGTTCACAGCATAACTCCCGAACAGGGGAATTGTTCTAACCCAAACGGCGAACCCTGTTGAAGTCTATGGGAGTCGAACAGGAAAAATGTAGCCTAAAAATGCCCATTGTGAAGGCTTATATCCAAGTAATTGGCCATAAAAGGTCTATGGGGGTCTGGGTACTGACCTGGGGGACATGTATCAATATATATTTTTTTTCAAAACAATTTGTTGTTTTTTCAAGAGCAGTGATTTTAATTATGCTTAAAGTGCAACAATAAAAATGAAAAATTTCTTGCGCAACAATTTTTGGCTAGGATTTTCAGAATGGCCTCTTCTCTGCTTAACACTAGGGATGGACGAACGGTTCAGCCCGAGCATAAGTTCGGGCTGAACTTTGGTTGCTCGGATGTTCTGCAGAACACCGAACAATATGCGGTGTTCGGGGCAAATTCGAAAGCCACCGGAACACCGTTAAAGTCTATGGGGCATTAACATGATAAATCAAAAGTGTTCATTTTAAAGGCTTATATGCAAGTTATTGTCCTAAAAAGGGTTTGGGGACCCGGGTCCTGCCCCAGGGGACATGGATCAATGCAAAAATAAGTTTTAAAAACGGCCGTTTTTTCGGGAGCAGTGATTTTAATAATGCTTAAAGTTAAACAATAAAAGTGAAATATTCCTTTAAATTTCGTACCTGGGGGGTGTCTATAGTATGCCTCTAAAGTGGTGCATTTTTTCCGTGTTTAGAACAGTACCACAGCAAAATTACATTTCTAAAGGAAAAAAGTCATTTAAAACTACTCGCAGCTATTAATGAATTGCCGGTCCGACAATACACATAAAAATTCATTGATAAAAATGGCATGGGAATTCCCCACAGGGGAACCCCAAACCAAAATTTTTTTAAAAATGGTGTGGGGGTTCCCCTAAATTCCATACCAGGCCCTTCAGGTCTGGTATGGATATTAAGGGGAACCCCATGCCAAATTTTTTTAAAAAATGGCGTGGGGGTCCCCCTCAAAATCCATACCAGATCTGATTTTATGGGGAACCCCGCACCAAAATTTAAAAAAATGGCGTGGGGTCCCCCAAAAATCCATACCAGACCCTTATCCAAGCACGCAGATTGCAATTCCCATCTGTGCACAAAAGGCTCACCAGAAGCAGGAGACATACTGACTACCCCTGTCCGAGAAAATCACATTGGGTAGCCCATGTAAGCGAAAGATCTCCCGAGCAAAAATGGAAGCCAGTTCCTTAGAAGTGGGCAGCTTCTAAAGTGGAATACAATGACACATCTTTGAGAACCAGTCAACCACCATAAGGATACAGTGTTGCCTTGGGAGTTGAAATCCATAGACAGGTGGGTCCAGGGCCTCTCTCCATTGAGTATGGGTTGTAGGAGGCCCACTGGAAGGTGTCGTGGAGTCTTACTTTGAGCACACACGGAACAGGCAGCTACGAAGGCAGTTACATCAGCCCATAGACTAGGCCACCAGAATTGTTGGGAAATGGCCCAAACGAGTTGATGCTTCCCAGGGTGGCCAGCTGCCTTGGGAAAATAGTAAGTCTGGAGCACAGCAGTATGGAGACTCTCTGGGACAAAGCAGCGGTTACAAGGTTTCTCAGGAGGAGCATGGACCTGAGCAGCAAGAATTTTGTTACCCAAAGGAGAATTAAGACTGGTGCAAACCGTAGCTCCCTTGAGGTGGTCAAATAACTCTGTAATCAACAGAATCAGGAAGGCATTCTTAATCGTGAAACGATTAAGACCCCTATAATCAATACAAGGTCTCAAATCACCAGTTTTCTTCTTCACAAAGAAGAAACCAGCACCAGCAGGAGACGAGGATTTGTGGATTAAACCTTGAGAAAGTGTGTCTGCAACATACTCCTCCATGGCCTTACCCTCCAAGACCGACAAAGTGTAAGCCCGTCCACGAGGGGGTATGGCACCAGGTTGAAAGTCAATTGCGAAATCATAAGGCCAGTGTGGAGGCAAACTACCAGCTTGACCTTTGTCAAAGACATCGCTAAAATCGCGGTACTCCTCCAGCAGGGAGGAGAGTGAAGAGGTGCACAGGACTTTGGTTACCTTCTGGAAGCATGTCTCACTGCATTGTGGTGACCAGGAGAGAACCTCCGCATTGAGCCAATCAAAAGATTGGTTGTGACTCTGTAACCATGGATAACCAATAACCAGCGGAAACCTAGGTGAGGAAATAACTTGGAATTGGATTATCTCATTGTGAAGAGCCACTATGGCCATGGACAACGGAACCGTCTCATGAGTCACGTGGGCGGGCTGTAGAGGTCTCAAGTCAAGAGCCTCAATGGCAAGTGGAGTGTCACGCAACTGCAGCGGAATCGAGTGCTGCGATACAAAGGCAGCATCAATGAACAGGCCTGCAACCCCAGAGTCGATTAGAGCCTGTATCTCGATGGACGACTCAGCCCAAGAAAGGGTGACCGAAACCAGGGGCTTATCCTTCTGGATAACTGGGGACGAAACAATGCCACCCAAGGTCTGTCCATGACAGGACCTCAAGGTTCAGGCATTCCCTGGACGGGTAGGACAAGACTTCAAAAAGTGAACTGCCTGGCCACAATAAAGGCACAATCTCTCCCTCCTCCTAAAGGCTCTCTCATCCGCAGAGAGACGCGTGAAGCCCAAGTGCATGGGTTCATCTTCACTGACCGACTCGGTACCAGGAGGCATGGGAGGTGAGGGAGGCACGGGTGGGACTGCAAAGCTCGGAGGCAAACGTACAGGAGGCTTCAGCAAGCGCTCCTTAAAAGAGAGTCTTTCTCTGAGTCTGGAGTCAATGAGGATGGCAAACGTAATAAACCTCTCCAGCTCAGTGGGTATATCTCAGGCTGCTATCTCATCCTTGATGGAATCCAAGAGACTATGAGAAAAAACAACCACGAGGGCCTCATTGTTCCAAGCAACCTCTGCTGCCAGAGTACAGAATTCAATGGCGTAGTCGGCAACAGTTCTCGTACTCTGTTTGATGGACATGAGGCACTTGGCAGCAGAAGCAGAACGTGCGAGAACGTCAAATACCCTTTTAAAGGAGCCCCTCCTGAACCATACAAGGCCACATGCCCTCAACATGGGTGGTGGGTGTGTTGGGGCAGAGGGGCTCTGCCCCCCCGCCCCAAAGCACCTTGTCCCCATGTTGATAGGGACAAGGGCCTCTTCCTGACTACCCTGGGCTGTGGTTTCAGGGTGGGCAGGCAGGGGGCTTATTGGAATCTGGAAGTGAATGGGTATCGGGTACATCGTACCCCTACACATTCACCAAAAGTGTCAAAAGTGTCAAAATGTAATAACTGCAGGAAACAATTTTTTACAATTCCTTTTTTAAAAAAAAAATAGTGTCCCTCGATGTATATCCATCGTCAATCACAACGCCCGCCAGACCCAAAAAATAGAAAAAATAAAAACTCTCCGCCTCCTGGGAGGCCTCCCGGCAACTGCCCGCTCCGTGCTTTGACAGTTCTTATATAGGCAAGGGGTGGGGCTACATCACCCGATCCCAGCACCCCCATCTGACATCATGTGACATTGAGGGACACCATTTTTTTATTTCTTAATAAAAGATTTGTCAAAAACTGTTTTCTGTGGTCATTACTTTTTGACACTTTTTTTGGTGAATGTGTAGGGTTATGATGTTCCTGATACCTACTCATATGGGGGAGGGTCGGATCTTGGGGCCCCCTTGTTAAAGGGGGCTTCCAGATTCCGATAAGCCCCCGCCTGCAGACCCCGACAACCACAACCAGGGTTGTTGGAAAGAGCCCCTTGTCCCCATCAACATAGGGACAAGGTGCTTTGGAGTGGGGGGGCAGAGCACCCCTCTGCCCCAAAGCACCGACCGCCCCATGTTGAGGACATGTGGCCTGGTATGGTTCAGAAGGGGGGGCGCTCGCACTTCCCCTCCCCTTTCCTGACCTGCCGGGCTGCATGCTTGGATAAGGGTCTGGTATGGATTTTGGGGGGACCCCATGCCATTTTTTTTTACCGGGACTTTTTTTAATTATTCAGCTGTCAGCGGGGAAACCCATTGACACCTGATGACTCATCGGTTGTTCTTCCCGGCCCTGCTCCTTAACAACTTATACTGCGCCCTGATTGGGCAAGGCTTTGCCCAATCAGGGTGCAGAATTCACTGTGCAGTGTTCAGTGCGTTGCAGAGTGTTTGTCGGAGCGAACACACGGCGAATACCCTGCAAATTTGGTTGTTCGACCTAAACTCATGCTGGGGCTGAACAGTTTGCCCCCATCCCTATTCCTGGTCACGCTTTTTGCCTTGTACCTATACCCTGAACCCTGTTGCTTTGTTCCTACTCCCCCTTGTTCCTGATCCCAGTGTTGGCTCCCCCTTCTTATATGTTCCCTGCACCTCCAGTTTTTTTGTGTTCCCCATTTTATATATATATATTGTATATAGTTAGGTTGCTAGTTAGGCTTTCTGTTACTATGTTAGGTTGCTAGTTAGATATTTTGTCTCTGGGTTTTTGGTTCACAAATATCTATGTTTGCTGGTGTTTGGATGGATTTTGGTTTCACTGTAAATAAATGCTCTAGTCTCAGTTTCCTGAGCGTAGCTTTGCAAATTTGACCATCCTTGCTGTTGACTCCTGACACAAACAAAACAGGTAATAAAACGCTTCTCGTGTGAAGAACACTGAGTGCTAATTCTATTACAAAGGAAAAAAACATTGAGTAATGCAGAAATTTTCAACAGTTTGCTGGAAAATGAGGACATAGGAGGACGCAATCATTTCTGAAGAAGAGTCCTCTGTGCACAGGGCCAAGGCTGTATAGTCAATGATGTAACGGTAGAGTACTGGCTATACACCAGTAAGATGAGTATAGACTACTTGGTTTTCAGGGCTGCAAACAGCAAGGACAAAGAATGAAAAAATCCAACTCATTATAAAAGTGAAACATTGAAAAAGAAAGAAGGAAAAAAAGGAGAGAAAGGAAATGGGAGAGAGTGCGCCAACCAACCGGGAATGACATTTGGTAAGGCCAGATACCGATTCCAGAGGCCAGATACAATTCTCCAGTGGCCTCAGAGTATTATTCACTTTAGATGTGAGGACCACATAAGGTCACTGCAAGGTACAGCACATTACATGGTGGGCACTGCATATTATAAATCCATACCAGACCCTTATCCGAGCATGCATGTTGATAGGGACAAGGGCCTTGCCCCCACAACCCTGGCTATTAGTTGTGGGGGTCTGCGGGCAGGGGGCTTATCGAAATCTGGAAGCCTTAATTTAAAAAAAAAAAGTGTCCCGTGATGTACATTTATTGTCAATCATGCCGCCCGGCAGAACCTGAAAAATAGAAAAAAAAGAAAGTACTCCGCTTCCATGGGAGGCGTCCCGCCGACTGCTGTCTTTTCGCTGTGACAGCTCCTTTATAAGCAAGGGCGGGGCCACCCACTGACTTAACTGGATGGCCCCGTCCCCCCATTGAGGGCACATGAAGTCAGAAGGGGTAGGGGCACTCGGTTACGTCACCGGGTGGCCCCTCCCTTGCCTATATAACAGATGTCACAGCAAAAAGTCAGCAGTCGGCGGGATGCCTCCCAACAAGGCAGAGGTTTTATTTTTTTCTATTTTTCGGGTCCGCCAGGCTACGTGAATAAAGATTGCTGCTCACCATCCTTGTGGCTTCCTCAAATGGTGACAGGATAGTGCATGCATCCTTAATCAGTAGCCACTGGCGTGGTGAAAAGAAGCCAAGCTCCCCTGAGCCTGTCTTGGTGCAATACTGCCATACTAGTTTGCCTTCCAAAGCTTTGGCAGCTGTGTTGGAAGGCAAACTACTCTGAGCCTGGGTGATAGAGAATGAGGAGGATGATTTTTTCTTAGTTATTCACCAACTCTTCTGCGTTGTTTGGGCATGCATCAGTGATTACGTGTCTCTCTCAAGCTCCGGCGCCGACACCAACTTTATCTAATGTATCCGACAGATCTTCACTGCTGCCACCTCACAAACCATGCGTAAAAGAACAAGCAAAAAAGGAACCTCTTCGGGCTCCATAAAATGGTTCCTGGCCACGGAACCAGAGGACATGCTAAACATAGATGGACTAGGCCGCTCTCCACGTGGCACAGGCTCCGCCTCCCGCCATAGGCCTGAACCCAGACATCGCTCCCCGGTCTCATCAGCTGGATCAGAGGGAGAAGGCAGTACATCCAGGCATTCTGGAGTAGTGACCTTGGTTGGCGATGTACCCACTAAATCGGACCTGGCATCCATGTTCTTGGGTCTGGAACGATCCATCAAGAAAGAACTCTCCGCAGTTCGCGCAGACCTATCGCAGGTACTAGAACGAGTGGAGGAGACGGAGCAGCGACTTGACCGCCACGCGGCAGCCATTAGGGGCCTTTGGTCTACCTCTCGTAGCCTTACCATTGCCCACAGGATGGCTCACTATAAGATCGAGGACCAGGAAAACTGCAACAGGCGGAACAACATTCGGATAAGAGGCCTACTTGAAGCTAATGACCTCCTCCCTTCCATCCGAGGTATCCACAACGGCCTACTAGGCCGAGCAGCCAACCATCCCTTGAAAATCAACAGGGTGCATAGGGCCTTGCGTCCCCGCAACCTGTTGTTGGAAACCTCATGTGATATTTTTTGCCGGGTCCACTACTAGGGATGAGCCGAACACTCGCTGGTTCGGTTCGCACCAGAACCTGCAAACGGACCGAAAATTTGCACGAACGTTAGAACCCCATTGAGGTCTATGGGATTTGAACATTCAAAATCAAAAGTGCTCATTTGAAAGGCTAATTTGCATGGTATTGTCCTAAAAAGGGTTTGGGGACCTGGGTCCTGCCCCAGGGGTCATGTATCAATGCAAAAAAAACTTTTAAAAACGGCCGTTTTTTCGGGAGCAGTGATTTTAATGATGCTTAAAGTAAAAAAAAAGTGAAATATTCCTTTAAATATCGTACCGGGGGGGGGGGGTGTCTATAGTATGCCTGTAAAGTGGTGTGTGTTTCCCGTGCTTAGAACAGTCCCTGCACAAAATGTCATTTTTAAAGGAAAAAAAGTCATTTAAAACTGCTTGCGGATTTAATGTAATGTCGGATCCTGGCAATATGGATGAAAATCAGTGAGACAAATGGCATGGGTACCCCCCAGTCCATTACCAGGCCCTTTGGGTCTTGTATGGATATTAAGGGGAACCCCGCACCCAAATTAAAAAAGGAAACAGCAGTATACAGGCTCTGCACTCTGAACAGCAGTATACAGGCGGTGCAAACAAGACAGGGACTGTAGGTTTGTTGTTAAGTAGAATCTGTTTGTAATTTTGAACTGGTACATTTTTAACGTGTTTAGCTCCAGCCAATCTATTTTAAGCTTTTTGGAAAACATAGGGAAGGGTTATCACCCCTGTGACATTTGTTTTGCTGTCTGTGCTCCTCTTCAGAAGATTTCACCTCACTTTTTGTCCCAATGACAAAGGTTTTTTGAAAATTTGGGGTTTTTTGTGAAACAAGGATTGGTGATAAAGCATCAGTGGAAAGGAGAAATGTTTTTCCCATATTAACTCTTACAGGAGAGAATTTCCCTTCCTAGGGGTAGATTTAATCTCATTTCCTGTTGTCTCCTTCCGTTTGCAAGTAGGAGTCGTTTGTAAGTCGGATGTTTAAAAGTAGGGACCTGCCCTATATACTCTGCAGAAATTTGGGCCTTAGGTGTTGTTGTGGCCACAACACTGTAAGCCCTCACAGGGCCCTGCTGTGAAATATTAGATCAAGAATTGTAATTACATGCCCCTGTTGAACAGGGGCTGAAAAATTGGGCCTTAGGCACTGGTGCTGGTGCCACAACACTGCAACCCCTCACAGATACTTTAGTTGGAACGCAGAAAGGAGCCCTGCTGCAAAGTATTGCTTCAAAATTTGTAATTACATGCCCCTGTTAAACAGAGGCTGAAAAATTGGGCCTTAGGCACTAGTGGTGGTGCCCAGAACCAAAAATGTTCTTACAAGCTATCAGCGTGATCATTCAGGAGGAAGAGGATAATTACTCAGGATAGTCACTCAGCATCAGCATAGGCAGTCTTTGAAGGGATCTGAGATTTCAAAAAAAATTATTCGGTTACATCAGCATCAGGTGCTTGGTAGCTGGTGGTGATCCAAGACTGATTCATTTTTATGAAAGTCAGTCGATCAACCGAGTCGGTGGACAGACGCACCCTGTGATCGGTTAAAAAGCCTCCAGCAGCACTGAATGTTCGTTCCGAAAGAATGCTGGATGCAGGACAGGCCAGTAGCTCAATTGCATACTGTGCAAGCTCTGGCCAGTGATCCATCCTCAAGACCCAGTAACCCAGAGGATATTCGGTGGGAAAGGTGTCAGATCTTGCCCCTAGGTATTCCTGCACCATGTAAAACAGACACTGGCGATGGTTGCTGGAACCGATCATACCTTGGGGCTGCGGACCAAAAAATTGTCTGAACGCATCGGTCAGACGGCCACCTTCTCCACCGCTCCTTCTTTGACTGACTGAAGCCTCAGCAACACGTTGTCCAGAAACAGGAGTTTATAACCTCCCAGTCTCTGGGAACGCTTTGCACAGACTTTTCTGCAAGGCCTCCCAAAGATGTATCATCCTCTGCTCCCTCTGCGATGGCAAGATAAGGTCCGCAACCTTACCCTTGTAACGTGGATCAAGGAGGGTTGCCAGCCAGTATTGGTCCTTCTCCTTGATACCACGAATACGAGGATCCTAAAGCAGGCTTTGCAGGATCAGGGAGGCCATGCAGCATAGGTTTGCTGAGGCATTCGGTCCAGAGTCCTCTGTGTCACTAAGGATGTCATGGTCCGCAGCCACCTCCTCCCAGCCACGTACAAGTCCATGTGTTTCTTGGGACTGATCCCTTAAAGACTGCTGCTGATGCTGAGTGCCAGGCTCCACCTCCATACTGACACAATCCTCCTCCTCGTCCTCTTCCTGTGTGATCGGCGGGCACGCAGGAACACTGTCTGGATAAAGGGGGCCTTGAGTGCTAAGGAAGTCCTCCTCTTCCTGCCTCTGTTCTGCCTCAAGTGCCCTGTCCATTATTCCACACAGCGTGTGCTCCAACAGGTGGACAAGGGGGACAGTGTCACTGATGCATGCACTGTCACTGCTCACCATCCTCGTGGCCTCCTCAAATGGTGACAGGACAGTGCATGCATCCCTGATCATGGCCCACTAGTGTGGGGAAAAAAAAACAAGCTCCCCTGACCCTGTCCTGGTGCCATAGTTGCACAGGTACTTATTGATGGCCCTCTTCTGCGTGTGCAGCTGCTGCAGCATGGCCAACGTTGAGTTCCACCTGGTGGGCATGTCACAGATTGGGTGGTTCTTGGGCAGGTTAAACTCCTTTTGGAGGTCTGCCAGCCGAGCACTGGCATTATATGACCGGTGGAAATGTGCACAGACTTTCCTGGCCTGCCTCAGGACATCCTGTAAGCCCGGGTACCTGCCCAAGAACCGCTGCACCACCAAGTTAAGGACGTGAGCCAAACAGGGCACATGGATCATTTGTCCCTGTAGGAGGGCAGAGAGGAGGTTGGTGCCATTGTCGCAAACCACCATTCCTGCCTTAAGTTGGCGTGGCACCAACCACCTCTGAACCTGCCCCTGCAGAGCTGACAGAACCTCTGCCCCAGTGTGGCTTCTGTCCCCCAAGCACACCAGCTCAAGCACCGCATGGCATCTTTTGGCCTGCATACTTGCATAGCCCCTTGAACGGCTACGGAGCACCGCTGGTTCCGAGGAAAAAGCACTGGAAGAGGCCATGGAGGAAGAAGAAGAGGAGGGGTTGGAGGAGAGAGGTGTGTCACAATCATTAGTAGTGGCATTTTGGAGGCTTGGTGGTGGAACAACCTCCAACACTACTGCACCTTGTCCTGCATCCTTCCCAGCTGTCAGCAGAGTCACCCAATGCACCGTGAAACTTAGGTAATGTCCCTGTCCATGCCTGCTGGACCATGAGTCAGCGGTAATATGCACCTTACCGCTGATCGCCCTGTCCAGCGAGGCATGGATATTGCCTTCCACATGCCGGTAGAGAACCAGAATCGCCTTCCGTGAGAAAAAGTGGCGTTTGGGTACCTGCCACTGAGGAACCGCACATTCCACAAACTCACGGAAGGGGGCAGTGTCTACCAACTGAAAAGGCAGCAGTTGAAGTGCTAGCAATTTTGCCAAGCTAGCATTCAACCGCTGGGCATGTGGATGGCTGGGAGCAAACTTCTTTCGTCGGTGCAGCAGCTGGGGCAGGGAAATTTGCCTGGTACAATCTGACGTTGGTGTACCGAAAGCAGATTGCCCACAAGTACTTGGCTGTGACACACCTAATTCTACATCTTCATTCCTCTCAGTGCAGGTCTCAGAGAGGACTGAAGGTATAGTGGGGTTGGAGATCTCAGCTGATGAGGAGCAAGGAGAGGTCCTCTTTGTTCTTTGATGTAGGTCTTTTAGATACGCTTGCCAACGAACTGCATGGCAGGTCAACATATGTCTGGTCAAGCATGTGGTGCCTAAGCGGGAGATGTTTTGGCCACGCGAGATATGCTTGAGACATATGCTGCAAATAGCAGCGGTGCGATCTGATGCACTCTTCTCAAAAAAGGCCCACACCAAAGAACTTTTGGAATAACGCGCAGAGACAGCAGCGCCCTGCACATGCGGAGCTTTGGGGTGTGATGCAGTCAGTGTGCTGCCCTTAGGCTGGCCCCTGGAGGGCATCCTGCCTCATTGGTGATGTGCCTCCTCCTCCTCCTCCTCTCTCCTATCAGGCACCCACGTTGAGTCAGTGACCTCATCATCCCCTCCCTCCTCATCACTGGAGCAAACCTGGCAGTATGCTGCAGCAGGGGGAGCATGACTGCCAGATTGCTGTCCTTCTTGGGCACTCCCTCTGTCCGTGCTCACGTTACTGCCTTCATCTAGCTCAGTATCATCATCAGAGCCTTCTAAACGCTGGGCATCCTCCTGGAGTATGTACCCAACACTGTGGTCAAACAGTTCGAGGGACTCCTCAGTAGGGATGAGCTTCGTGTTCGAGTCGAACATCGGCTGTTCGCCCGTTCGCCGAATTGCGAACGATATGGGCCGTTCGTGCCAAATTCGTGTGGCGCGTCACGGCCCATAATTAACTGCGGCATCGCAGTGCATTGCTGGCTGATGATTGGCCAAGCATGCACTATGACCCACATGCTTGGCCAATCACAGCGCCGCCTGAACAGAGAGCCGTAATTGGCCAAAGCCAAGGAGGCTTTGGCCAATTATGGCTCAGGGGATTTAGTACACGCCCCACACTATATAAGGCCGCCTGCACGGCGGCCCTGTGTAGTGTGTGTTTCGGTGTTCATTGAGAGAGAGAGAGAGAGAGAGAGACAGACAGTGACATTTGATTTGAGTTAGATAGATTAGGCAGAACAGTCAGTCAGTTAGCTGCACTTACAGTGTATTGTGTATATATATGCATCCCAGGTGTTGCATATATATATATATATATATATATACACACTGTATTCAGTTTAGCTAGATCCGTTCTTGTTATCTTCCTACTGACAGGCAGGCTTGTCTTGTTACAGTATTTACAGCTACCTGAAGAAAATTACTGGTGTTCTTTTGATCCTATTAGTACCACAGTCAGGCAGCTAGACTATTTACAGTTAGTGCAGTGCGTCCTGCTCACAGTGTTCAGCTAAACCTACAAGTTAGTGGGGTGCGTCCTGCTCACAGTGTTCAGCTAAACCTACAAGTTAGTGGGGTGCATCCTGTTCACAGTGTTCAGCTAAACCTACAAGTTAGTGGGGTGTGTCCACCTCACAGTGTTCAGCTAAACCTACAAGTTAGTGCAGTGCGTCCTGCTCACAGTGTTCAGCTAGATCCGTTCCTGTTATCTTCTTACTGACAGGCAGGCTTGTCTTGTTACAGTATATACAGCTACCTGAAGAAAATTACTGGTGTTCTTTTGATCCTATTAGTACCACAGTCAGGCAGCTAGACTATTTACAGTTAGTGCAGTGCATCCTGCTCACAGTGTTCAGCAAAACCTACACGTTAGTGGGGTGCGTCCTGCTCACAGTGTTCAGCTAAACCTACAAGTTAGTGGGGTGCGTCCTGCTCACAGTGTTCAGCTAAACCTACAAGTTAGTAGGGTGCGTCCTGCTCACAGTGTTCAGCTAAACCTACAAGTTTAGTGCAGTGCGTCCTGCTCACAGTGTTCAGCTAGATCCGTTCCTGTTATCTTCTTACTGACAGGCAGGCTTGTCTTGTTATAGTATATACAGCTACCTGAAGAAAATTACTGGTGTTCTTTTGATCCTATTAGTACCACAGTCAGGCAGCTAGACTATTTACAGTTAGTGCAGTGCGTCCTGCTCACAGTGTTCAGCTAAACCTACAAGTTAGTGGGGTGTGTCCTGTTCACAGTGTTCAGCTAAACCTACAAGTTAGTGGGGTGCGTCCACCTCACAGTGTTCAGCTAAAGCTACCTGTAGAAGGTTGGTGGTGTTCTCATACTACAGGCAGGCAGTTGATTTTGCTAGCTGCAGTATCAGTACATATATATATATATCCCAGCTTAGTGCAGCTACAGGCCATTAGTATGTCTGGAAGGCCAAGAAGGAGAGGCAGACAGTCACAAGCCAATAAGAGAGGGCAAGCAGGCTCTGTGTCTAGTGCTGGTCGTGGAGACGGTGCATCCTCATCAGCACGTGGCCGTGGGACATGCTTGGCCTTTTTTTCGGCAGCTGGCCGTGTTGAGCCGCAACATGCGGAAGACTTGGTCGAGTGGATGACCAAGCCGTCCTCATCTTCCTCATCCTCTCTCACCCATGCCCAGGGTACTTTGTATGGCAAAGCAGCGGCCTCTTCCCTCGGCTCAATGTCATCAGTGACTCCTTCCCTAGCCCCACCATGTCCTCCTGAGGAGTCCCTCGAACTGTTTGACCACAGTGTTGGCTACATGCTCCAGGAGGATGCCCAGCGTTTGGAAGGCTCTGATGATGATACTGATCTCGATGAAGGCAGTAACATGAGCACGGACAGAGGGGGTGCCCAAGAAGGACAGCAATCTGGCAGTCATGCTCCCCCTGCTGCAGCATACTGCCAGGTTTGCTCCAATTATGAGGAGGGAGGGGATGATGAGGTCACTGACTCAACGTGGGTGCCTGATAGGAGAGAGGAGGAGGAGGAGGCGGCACATCACCAACGAGGCAGGATGCCCTCCAGGGGCCAGCCTAAGGGCAGCACATTGACTGCATCACACCCCAAAGCTCCACATGTGCAGGGCGCTGCAGTCTCTGCGCGTTATTCAAAAAGTTCTTTGGTGTGGGCCTTTTTCGAGACGAGTGCATCAGATCGCACCGCTGCTATTTGCAACATATCTCTCAAGCGTATCTCGCATGGCCAAAACATCTCCCGCTTGGGTACCACATGCTTGACCAGACATATGTTGACCTGCCATGCAGTTCGTTGGCAAGCGTATCTAAAAGACCCACACCAAAGAACAAAGAGGACCTCTCCTTGCTCCTCATCAGCTGAGATTTCCAACCCCACTATACCTTCAGTCCTCTCTGAGACCTGCACTGAGAGGAATGAAGGTGTAGAATTAGGTGTGTCACAGCCAAGTACTTGTGGGCAATCTGCTTTTTGTACACCGACGTCAGATTGTACGAGGCAAATTTCCCTGCCCCAGCTGCTGCACCGCCGAAAGAAGTTTGCTCCCAGCCATCCACATGCCCAGCGGTTGAATGCTAGCTTGGCAAAATTGCTAGCACTTCAACTGCTGCCTTTTCAGTTGGTAGACTCTGCCCCCTTCCGTGAGTTTATGGAATGTGCAGTTCCTCAGTGGCAGGTACCCAAACGCCACTTTTTCTCACGGAAGGCGATTCCGGCTCTCTACCGGCATGTGGAAGGCAATGTCCATGCCTCGCTGGACAGGGCGGTCAGCGGTAAGGTGCATATTACCGCTGACTCATGGTCCAGCAGGCATGGACAGGAACGTTACCTAAGTTTCACGGCACATTGGGTGACTCTGCTAGCAGCTGGGAAGGATGCAGGACAAGGTGCAGTAGTGTTGGAGGTTGTTCCGCCACCACGCCTCCAAAATGCTAATGATTGTGACACACCTCTCTCCTCCACCCAATCCTCTTCTTCTTCCTCCATGGCCTCTTCCTGTGCTTTGTCCTCTGAACCAGCGGTGCTCCGTAGCCATTCAAGGGGCTACGCAGGTACGCAGGCCAAAAGATGCCATGCGGTGCTTGAGCTGGTGTGCTTGGGGGACAGGAGCCACACTGGGGCAGAGGTTCTGTCAGCTCTGCAGGGGCAGGTTCAGAGGTGGTTGACGCCACGCCAACTTAAGGCATGAATGGTGGTTTGCGACAATGGCACCAACCTCCTCTCTGCCCACCGAAAATCCTCTGGGTTACTGGGTCTTGAGGATGGATCACTGGCCAGAGCTTGCACAGTATGCAATTGAGCTACTGGCCTGTCCTGCATCCAGCGTTCTTTCGGAACGCACATTCAGTGCTGCTGGAGGCGTGGTAACCGATCACAGGGTGTGTCTGTCCACCGACTCGGTCGATCGACTGACCTTCATAAAAATGAATCAGTCTTGGATCACCACCAGCTACCAAACACCTGATGCTGATGTAACCGAATAATTTTTTTTGAAATCTCAGATCCCTTCAAAGACTGCCTATGCTGATGCTGAGTGACTATCCCTGAGTAATTATCCTCTTCCTCCTCAATCATCACGCTGATAGCTTGTAAGAACATTTTTGGTTCTGGGCGCCACCACCAGTGCCTAAGGCACAATTTTTCAGCCCCTGTTTAACAGGGGCGTGTAATTACAATTTTTGATGCAATACTTTGCGGCAGGGCTCGTTCCTGCGTTCCAACTAGAGTGTCTGTGAGGGGTTGCAGTGTTGTGGCACCACCACCACCACCACCACCACCAAAGGCCCAATTTTTCTGCCCCTTTTCAACAGGGCCATGTAATTACAACTCTTGATCTAATATTTCACAGCAGGGCCCATTTCTGCACCCACCAAGAGCGAGTGAGGACTTACAGTGTTGTGGCACCAGCACCACCACCACCAGAGGCCCAGTTTTTCTGCCCCTGTTCAACAGGGGCATGTAATTACAATTCTTGATCTAATATTTCACAGCAGGGCCCTGTGAGGGCTTACAGTGTTGTGGCCACAACACTTAAGGCCCAAATTTCTGCTGAGTATATAGGGCAGGCCCTTACTTTCAAACATCTAACTTACAAACGACTCCTACTTGCAAATGGAAGGAGACAACAGGAAGTGAGATGAAATCTACCCCTAGGAAGGGAAATTCTCTCCTGTAAGAGTTAATATGGGAAAAACATTTCTCCTTTCCACTGATGCTTTCCAATCCTTGTTCCACAAAAAAACCCAAATTCTCAAAAAACATTTGTCATTGGGACAAAAAGTGAGGTGAAATCTTCTAAAGAGGAGGAAAGACAGCAAAACAAATGTCACAGGGGTGATAACCCTTCCCTATGTTTTCCAAAAAGCTTAAAAAAGATTTTTTGGCTGGAGCTAAACACGTTAAAAATGTACCCGTTCAAAATGACAAACAGATTCTACTTAACAACAAACCTACAGTCCCTGTCTTGTTTGCACCGCCTGTATACTGCTGTTCAGAGTATATAGGGCCTGGTGGCCCCACACCTTTCCTTATTTTAATTTGGGTGCGGGGTTCCCCTTAATATCCATACAAGACCCAAAGGGCCTGGTAATGGACTAGGGGGTACCCATGCCGTTTGTCTCACTGATTTTCATCCATATTGCCAGGACCCAACATTACATTAAACCCGCAAGCAGTTTTAAATGAGATTTTTTCCTTTAAAAATGACATTTGGTGCAGGGACTGTTCTAAACACGGGAAACACGCGCCACTTTACAGGCATACTATAGACAACCCCCAGGTACGATATTTAAAGGAATATTTCACTTTTTTTTTTTTTTTACTTTAAGCATCATTAAAAAAACGGCCGTTTTTAAAAGTTTTTTTTTTGCATTGATACATGTCCCCTGGGGTAGGACCCGGGTCCCCAAACCCTTTTTAGGACAATACCATGCAAATTAGCCTTTAAAATGGGCACTTTTGATTTTGAATGTTCGAGTCCCATAGACGTCAATGGGGTTCTAACGTTCGTGCGAACTTTCGGTCCGTTCGCAGGTTCTGGTGCAAACCAAAGGTGGGGGGTGTTTGGCTCAACCCTACTCCTCAGGAGGACATGGTGGGGCTAGGGAAGGAGTCACTGATGCCATTGAGCCGAGTGAAGAGGCCGCTTTGGCAGCTGCTTTGCCAGACAAAGTACCCTGAGCATGGGTGAGAGAGGATGAGGACGGCTTGGTCATCCACTCGACCAAGTCTTCCGCATGTTGTGGCTCAACGCGGCTAGCTGCCGAAAAAAAGGACAAGCGTGTCCCACGGCCACGTGCTGATGAGGATGCACCGTCTCCATGACCAGCACTGTTGCCTCTAGACACAGAGCCTGCTTGCCCTCTTTTATTGGCTTGTGACTGTCTGCCTCTCCTTGTTGGCCTTCCAGACATACTAATGGCCTGTAACTGAACTAAGCTGGGATATATATATATATATACTGATACTGCAGCTAGCAAAATCAACTGCCTGTCTGTAGTATGAGAGTATGAGAACACCACCAACCTTCTACAGGTAGCTTTAGGTGAACACTGTGCAGAGCTCGCAAAAAACTAACTTGTAGCTTATTTAGCTGCCTGCGGTAGTGATGGGATCATGAAAACACCACCAACGTTCGACAGGTAGCTTTAGCTGAACACTGTGCAGAGCTCGCAAAAAACTAACTTGTAGCTTATTTAGCTGCCTGCGGTAGAGATAGAATCAGGAAAACACCACCAACCTATTACAGGTAGCTTTAGCTGAACACTGTGCAGAGTTCGCACTACACTAACTTGTAGTTTTAGCTGAACACTGTGCAGAGCTCGCAAAAAAACTAACTTGTAGCTTATTTAGCTGCCTGCAGTAGTGATAGGATCAGGAAAACACCACCAACCTTCGACAGGTAGCTTTAGGTGAACACTGTGCAGAGCTCACAAAAAACTAACTTGTAGCTTATTTAGCTGCCTGCGGTAGTGATAGGATCAGGAAAACACCACCAACCTTCTACAGGTAGCTTTAGCTGAACACTGTGCAGAGCTCGCACTACACTAACTTGTAATTTTAGCTGAACACTGTTCAGAGGACGCACTACACTAACTTGTAGCTTTAGCTGAACACTGTTCAGAGGACGCACTACACTAACTTGTAGCTTTAGCTGAACAGTGTGCAGAGGTCGCCCTACACTAACTTGTAGTTTTGGCTGAACACTGTTCAGAGGACGCACTACACTAACTTGTAGCTTTAGCTGAACACTGTGCAGAGGTCGGACTACACTAACTTGTAGTTTTAGTTGAACACTGTGAGGAGGACGCACTACACCAACTTGTAGCTTTAGCTGAACACTGTGAGGAGGACGCACTACCCTAACTTGTAGCTTTAGCTGAACACTGTGCAGAGGTCGCACTACACTAACTTGTAGTTTTAGCTGAACACTGTTCAGAGGACGCACTACACTAACTTGTAGCTTTAGCTGAACACTGTGCAGAGGTCGCATTACACTAACCTGTAGATTTAGCTGAACACTGTGAGGAGGACGCACTACACTAACTTGTAGCTTTTGCTGAACACTGTGCAGAGGTCGCACTACACTAACTTGTAGTTTTAGCTGAACACTGTGAGGAGGATGCACTACACTAACTTGTAGTTTTAGCTGAACACTGTGAGAAGGACACACTACCCTAACTTGTAGCTTTAGCTGAACATTGTGCAGAGGTCACACTAAACTAACTTGTAGCTTTAGCTGAACACTATGAGGGGGACGCACTACCCTAACTTGTAGCTTTAGCTGAACACTGTGCAGAGGTCACACTAAGCTAACTTGTAGCTTTAGGTGAACACTGTGAGGATGACACACTACACTAACTTATAGTTTTAGCTGAACACTGTGCAGAGGTCACACTAAACTAACTTGTAGCTTTAACTGAACACTGTGAGGAGGACGCACTACACTAACTCTACATAGTCTAGCTGCCTGACTGTGGTACTAATAGGATCAAAAGAACACCAGCAATTTTCTTCAGGTAGCTGTAAATACTGTAACAAGACAAGCCTGCCTGTCAGTAGGAAGATAACAGGAACGGATCTAGCTAAACTGAATACGGTGTATTTATGTATATACAACACCTGGGATGCATATATATACACAATACACTGTAAGTGCAGCTAACTCACTGACTGTCCTGACTAATCTAGCTAACTCAAATCAAATGACACTGTCTCTCTCTCTCTCTAAGCACGCTGGAACACACTACACAAGGCCACCGTGCAGGCGGCCTTATATAGTGTGTGGGACATGTTCTAAACCCCCTGAGCCATAATTGGCCAAAGCCACCCTGGCTTTGGCCAATTACAGCTCTCTCTACTGACGGCGCTGTGATTGGCCAAGCATGTGGGTCATAGTGCATGCTTGGCCAATCATCAGCCAGCAATGCACTGCGATGCCGCAGTGAATTATGGGCCGTGACGCACCACACGAATTTGGCGCGAACGGCCCATATCGTTAGCAATTCGGTGAACGATCGAACAGACAATGTTCGAGTCGAACATGGGTTCGACTCGAACACGAAGCTCATCCCTATCCACTACTACGAGGAAAAGGAGCTCATAATGAAGAAGTCCCGAGAAACAGCCCCACTGGACTTTGATGGCGCAACCCTCTCTTTCTTCCTGGATCTTGCAAGGGAAATGCTGGAGCATCGCAGGGCTCTGCGTCCCCTAACTGAAAATTTAGGAGCAGCCTCCATCAACTATCGCTGGGGCTTCCCATCTGCCCTTATTGATAACAGATGGTAAAACAGCGATACTTCGCTTCCCGGAAGATCTGGAAAAATTTTGCCTAGACATCAACATCTCCCCGCCGGAGCTTCCTGGGTGGCAAGATGTCATCTCCCCTCCTGCTAATCAATCTGAACTAAGGTGGCAAAAGTTAGACCGCAAACACCGGTCTGCCACCCCTGGCTCCTCTCCTCAGCTGGGGTGATCTACAAAATCGAGATCCAGCGAGTACTGAGCTGGGTCATCCCAGCTCCCTCATGACTACAAGTATATGGCTGTCACTTGGGTAATGTTGATCCCCTTTTTCATTACAGTTAGATACTCATATTCCAATCGGACTGTCCGGACTGACGTCAGTACTGGATAAATGGTTTCCAGCCCTGCTTTGTGTTTAAGGGTTTAAATGCACAGTTGTGTTTTACTTGTGGGATAGTTCCTCTTGTTTGTTGACATGGTGCCGGCACCGGAGCACTGAGACAGCGCTCACACTGGTTTGGGTCCCCACTGTACTGATGCCCGGGGCTACACATCCCTCCCCCACAGGGCGCCGTCGGGTTCATGCTCGCATGCTCCCGCTCCCATGGGGACGGGGGGCATGCAGGTGTCTGGTCCCCGTCATGCCCCATACCTGCACAGCAGATTTATTCTTGCACACACTTACCATTTTTAGGATGGTTTTTGGTCTTGTTGTCACACAATGTTAATGTGTTTTCTTTTCCTCTCTCGATTCACTTCTTACTTTATACCCTCCCTCTCCACCCATCCCTCTCCCTTTCTAGTGTTTTGCCTCAAGTCGGATCACCTCGGAGATTCCTGCATGTGAGCTCCCCCTGTTGGTCCCAATGACCACTGTGAAATTAATATCCCTCAACATGCAGGGCTTATAGGTAGCTCCAGGTAAGAGACCTAATTTATACAGGCAGCTGGGCCGACTGCAGGGAGATATTGTTTTCCTGCAGGAGACCCACCTCATGCACACAACTTCAGTTAAACTTTTCTACCAACAATACCCAGGGTGGTACTATAGTCTGATGTTCACAAGGCAAAAGGTGTGACCATTGGGCTTCGCAGGGGTACCTCGTTCATGTTGGACTTGTTCTTGAAGGGCAGTCTGGGTAGTGTGCCATGCACTTTAGTAACCTTATATGCACCCAACTGTGACCAAGCGAGCTTTCTTGCGTCCACCCTTAAAAAATCGACTGATTTCGCCCACGGCTGCATTCTCCTAGCTGGGGACTTTAATACTCCACTAGAACCTCTGCTAGAAAAATCACAAGGGAGCTCCTGTATCTCTCATAGGTGTCTGGCGTTCATACGCATGTGCCTACATGAGACCCAGTTGAGGGACGTGTGGAGGATTATGCACCCACGCACAAGAGTCTATACCCATTATTCCCACTTACATCACACCTACTTGAGAATCGATTATTTGCTCATAGACCACCACCACCTCTCCCTTCCTGTAGATTCCGGCATTTAAACTTCTACCTTATCTGTTCATGCCCCGATCACGCTTACACTAAAGATCCCATCCCTACCCCATAGGACAATAAATTGGAAACTTAATGATCACCTGATATTAACACTGTTTTCAGGAAAACACCCACCCGGATATCTCACCGGGCACACTCTGGGAGGCCCACAAGGCCTTTATCCGTGGGAGACTCATAGAATTGGGTACCAGGAAGAAAAAGGAACGAACACACCAACAATTAGAACTGCTCCGTGACATTGGCGCTCTTGTAAGGCAGCACAAAGCTGGACTATCCCAGGCAGTGCTTCACGATCTGACTCAGAAGAGAGAGGAACTGAAAGCCCTCTTTCATTTGGAACAGAAACATCAGTTTTGTACAGTAGCCCAACGTTTGCATGAATGGGGTAATAGGCCTGATAGGCTTTTGGCTCGTTCACTGCAATAAAAGAAAACTGCAACCTTCATTGCTAAAATTAAGTCCCCGGCTGATACCCTAATACACGAAACCCCTGCAATAGCCAAAGAATTTAGATTGTTTTATCAACAATTATACCATGTTCAACAACAAGTATCGGACCAGGACTCTAGAA
This sequence comes from Aquarana catesbeiana, assembly GCF_042186555.1. NCBI lineage: Eukaryota > Metazoa > Chordata > Amphibia > Anura > Ranidae > Aquarana > Aquarana catesbeiana. The sequence continues at coordinate 803,707,850 of NC_133325.1, forward strand.
TTAAGCTTATTCAGGATTACCTGTTACAGGCCAATTTACCCAAACTCCCATCAGACACTTTAGCTGCCCTGGAAGGAGAATTCACCACTTCTGAAATGCGTGTTGCACTAAAATCCATGGCCAATGGTAAGGCGCCCGGTCCAGATGGCTTTATGGTAGCATATTATTGCACCTTTGCTGAGATTTTGCTCCCTCGGTTGACCTGTTATGCAAACACAACTCCAGAGGGTGGTACTCTTCGACCTGAAACCCTTCATGCACACATCACAGTCATCCCCAAACCCGGTAAAGATCCTAGTAATTGTGGAAGCTATCGGCCCATTTCACTGCTGAACCTAGACGCCAAACTGTATGCTAAAGTCAAATAGACTCCTTCCCTTGATCCCAAATGGGTCTCTAGAGACCAAACTGGTTTCATCCCTGGCAGAGAGGCTTGTGACAACTCTCTCCGCACCCTGTCTTTGATGGCCCATGTACGAGGAACTTCCCAGCCCACGCTGTTATTATCGACTGATGCAGAAAAAGCGTTTGATAGGGTGGGCTGGGAATACCCGCTGGCGACATTATCCCATCTGGGTATTGGCCCCTCCCTTTTAGCCAAAGTATCAGTCCTTTACAACTTCCCCACAGCTCAATTAAGAATAAACGGCACACTAAGCGACCCCTTCACTCTATATAACGGTACCCGACAGGGCTGTCCCCTCTCACCCATTTTATTTGCTTTATCTCTCGAACCATTTCTATCAACAATTAGGCACAACCCTAATATTCAAGTGATTAATATAGGGAATTCGGAGCATAAAGATGCGGCATATGCGGACGACATCTTGTTTTATATAAAACCCATAACCTCATTTCCAAATCTGATTTCAGGCTTCTCAGCATTTAGCAACATCTCCAACTTTAAAATGAATATGACAAGTCTGAAATTTCAAACATCTCAGTACAAAATGAGACCGTAACTCAATTAAAAAGATCGTTCCCCTTTAGTTGGCAAGCTAACTGGATGAAATATCTAGATATATTCCTCACCCCTAATCCTGCATCCTTGTTTCGGGCTAACTTTATGCCACTGTTGAATACAATCAGGTCCAACTTACAGAAATGGTCACAGCTCGCGCACTCATGGTTGGGGAGGATAAGTGTGGTGAAAAGGAAAATGATACCATACAGAGTCCCCGCGGGCCTCTTTACATTGTTGAGATCTGTGATTTGCAGGTATGTTTGGAACAGAAGGTGTAACGAGCCCCTTGCTCGCTCGGTTCCACTCTCCCGACACTCCTCTGCTGCTATAGAATCAGATTGCAGATTGCACCATCTGATTGCTCGGTCATCCGATGTTCCGGGATTAGAACTACAGCTCTGTGCTGTTCTAACCCAGTTGTGATAGCTCAGAACAAACACCAGGCAGGCTGTATGTAAGTTCAACTAGGAATCTCTTTTATTGCAAAATACAGGCTTTTATACACTAAAAGTGGAGGTGCAGACCTCCTGCTCATATTACTCTAACAATACAGCTGTAACCTAATTAACCTAATTAACCTAATTAACTAATCCCTTTTGACAGCCTAGATGACTCAGACATGACCGTTAGGCCAGACTGGCCATCTTGTAGTTCAGAAAATCTAATCAACATTATCATAATCAACATAGACTCTTCTTCACACAATAGCAGAGTTAATTAACACAAATAACAATGGGGATCTAATGACTCTTAGATCCCATAGTAGACTTATTTACAATACACATTTTAGCAGACAATAGACAGACAGGTGTTGGAATTTACATCAGCATCTCCTAACAGTATCTGTCCCAGCATTATGAATCAGCCACTATTCCAATATGGCAAATCCAGGGTCCCCAGAGTCTGTGTGTCCTGGGGGACCAGGACCTGAATCCACAGTAATACCACCTCAAGGATCCTCAGGCATACAGCTCACAAATAGCACCATTCCCCCAAATGCAAGGGCCCCCGATCGATCGGCAAGAGGCTAGCATACAGTCCCCTCCAAAAGTCTCTCTCCCGGCTAGGTCTGTCACAGAAGGTGACCCAGACTTGCCAGGTCTTTCCTCACTAGACCCAAAAGGGAAGGAGGTCTGGCCTTGCCAGATATTAAATGGTATTTCTTAGCGGTAATATTGAACAGAATTTCTGATTGGAAATATCATAAAAGACTCCAAGCTCTGGGTGGCCTTAGAAATAGACCTTTGTGGTACAGACCTCTACTCACAAATTTGGATACCAAGGAAACATAGAACTCTGTCCGTAAATATCTCGCCGCTCACACGCTCCACCCTAATGTCTTGGGACTCGCTGTGTAAATTGCACAAATGGGAACACAACTCTCTCCTGATGCCTCTGACTGGCCATAACTACTTCCCACCCGGGAACATGGACCCTAAACTACATGCATGGAACCTTGGGAACACAGCCTTGCTACTCCAAGTCACTACCACATCTGGCATAATGCCCCTCTCAAAGCTCACTCCTACATCAGCAATGTCTCTAATGGACCAATGGCGGTACCGCCAACTATCAGCATTTATTCAGTCTCTTCCAAAACCTATACGGGACATTTCTGCCCTAACACCGATAGAATCCGCCTTTATGGATGAACGACCGGTTGAGAAACCCCTCTCCTACTTTTATCAAGCACTACAAACGCTTGCCTCTATTGGCCACCCCACCTTCATTAGTAATTGGGAGAAGGACCTCCACAAAGAGCTCACAGAGACTCAAAGATCCACGATCCTCCATTTGTCCCACACATCCTCAATGTCTTCCAAATTGGCAGAGGTTAACTATAAACTTTTGACAAGGTGGCATTACACCCCAGAAGTTTTCCATAAGGCCTTTCCACAAACATCACCGCTCTGTTGGCGCAGATGCAGTGAAAGAGCGACGCATGCTCATGTGTGGTGGGTGTCCGCTTATCCATCTGTACTGGCTGACTATTCTTCACTGGATTAAGGAGATCCAAGGCTTTGAGATGCCTAATGACCCTTGGGCTGTACTACTGCATTGTACAGGCAAACCAATAGGATCATATAAGAGATCTATAACACCACATCTACTAAACGCAGCAAACGCCCTTATTCCCTGGTATTGGAAAAAACAGACAATACCCACGCTACGCCAATGGTTACAGGAAGTAGACCACATATAATACATGGAAGATCTAACATACTCCCTTAGAAATAAAGCCGATTTATCCAAGAAAATATGCTCCTGCTGGTTTGCCTACAAATACACATCCGCTTACGCAGAAATCATGTCTCAATCTACATAAAGTGTTAACAATTTGCTCATTCGGTGTAAGGGATCTGACTGAGGCGAACACCCCCCCTTCCCCCTCACCCCCCCCATCCACCTCTCCACCCGTCCTCTCTTTTCCCCCCTGTCGCTTTCCCCCTATCTCTTTTCTTTCTGATCTTGTCTTCTTATTCATGTTAATATATATGACAAGAAACTATGCTGATGCGAGTCTAGGCCACAATAGAAGTGACAGAATGGTCTAAGATAAGAAAATCCAAAGCACTTATATATAATGCGTAGGTCATTGAATGTTATGCTGTTACAAGGCCTAATGCCGATGTCACCTGAACTTATTTGTATTGTTTTTCTTGTCTTTAATAAAAACATATTAAACAACAATTCACCAACTATTCTGCATGTTGTGGCTCAATAACACAGCTAGCAGCAGAAAAAAAGGACAAGCGTGCCCCGCCTGCAGAGGATGCACCATGCCCGCCACCACCACTGTTGACTGTAGACACAGAGCCCTGCTTGCCCTCTTTTAGTGGCCTGTGAGTGTCTGCCTCTCCTTGCTGGCCTTCCAGACATGATGGGGATTTTTTTTTCATACCACACTACACTGTATTATATACTGTGTACACCATCTGAAGTCTATTAGAAACTGTACACACTGTATTATATACTGTGTACACCGCCTGCACTGTATTATGTACTGTACACTGCCTGCATTGTACTATATACTGTGTACACCGCCTGCACTGTTTTATGTACTGTACACCGGCTGCACTGTTTTATGCTGTGTACACGTACAGCGCCTGAAGTGTATTATAAACTGTACACCGTCAAATGCACTGTTTACATAGTCTGCACTGAATGTATATATATATATATATATATATATATATATATATATATATATATATATACAGTATCTCACAAAAGTGAGTACACCCCTCACATTTTTGTAAATCTTCAACACTGAAGAAATGACACTTTGCTACAATGTAAAGTAGTGAGTGTGCAGCTTGTATAACAGTGTAAATTTTCTGTCCCCTCAAAATAACTCAACACACAGCCATTAATGTCTAAACCGCTGGCAACAAAAGTGAGTACACCTCTAAGTGAAAATGTCCACATTGGGCCCAATTAGCCATTTTCCCTCCCCAGCGTCATGTGACTCATTAGTGTTACAATGTCTCAGGTGTGAATGGGGAGCAGGTGTGTTAAATTTGGTCTTATCGCTCTCACTCTCTCATATTGGTCACTGGAACATGGCACCTCATGGCAAAGAACTCTCTGAGGATCTGAAAAAAGGAATTGTTGCTCTACATAAAGATGGCCTAGGCTATAAGAAGATTTCCAAGATCCTGAAACTGCAGCATGGTGGCCAAGATCATACAGGAGTTTAACAGGACAGGTTCCACTCAGATCAGGCCTCGCCATGGTCGACCAAAGAAGTTGAGTGCATGTGCTCAGCGTCATATCCAGAGGTTGTCTTTGGGAAATTGACATATGAGCGCTGCCAGCATTGCTGCAGAGGTTGAAGGGGTGGGGGTCAGTCTGTCAGTGCTCAGACATTATGCCGCACACTGCATCAAATTGGTCTGCATGGCTGTCGCCCTAGAAGGAAGCCTCTTCTAAAGATGATGCACAAGAAAGTCAGCAAACAGTTTGTTGAAGACAAGCAGACTAAGGACATGGCATACTGGAACCATGTCCTGTGGTCTGATGAGACCAAGATAAACTTGTTTGGTTCAGATGGTGACAAGCGTGTGTGGCGGCAACCAGGTGAGAGGAGTACAAAGACAAGTGTGTCTTGCCTACAGTCAAGCATGGTGGTTGGAGTGTCATGGTCTGGGGCTGCATGAGTGCTGCCGGCACTGGGGAGCTACAGTTCATTGAGGGAACCATAAATGCCAACATGTACTGTGACATACTGAAGCAGAGCATGGTCCCTCCCCTTTGGAGACAGGGCCGCAGGGCAGTATTCCAACATGATAACTACCCCAAACACACCTCCAAGACGACCACAGCCTTGCTAAAGACGCTGAGGGTAAAGGTAATGGACTGACCAAGCATGGCTCCAGACCTAAACCCTATTGAGCATCTGTGGGGCATCCTCAAACGGAAGGTGGAGGAGCGCAAGGTCTCTAACATCCACCAGCACCGTGATGTCATCATGGAGGAGTGGAACAGGACTCCAGTGGCAACCTGTGAAGCTCTGGTGAACTCCATGCCAAAAAGGGTTAAGGCAGTGCTGGAAAATAATGGTGGCCACACAAAATATTGAAACTTTGGGCCCAATTTGGACATATTCACTTAGGGGTGTACTCACTTTTGTTACCAGCAGTTTAGACATTAATGGGCTGTCTGTTGAGTTATTTTGAGGGGACAGTAAATTTACACTGTTATACAAGCTGTACACTCACTACTTTACATTGTAGAAAAGTGTCATTTCTTCAGTGTTGTCATATTTACAAAAATGTGAGGGGTGTACTCACTCTTGTGAGATACTGTATATACCGTATATATATATATATATATATATATATATATATATATATATATATACAACACTGAAGAAATGACACATATATATATATATATATATATATATATATATATATATATATATCTCAAATGGGGAACACAGAAAAGCCAGGGGAAACTGTAGGTGCAGGGAACATATAGGAAAGGGAACCAAAAATGAGATGAGAATTAAAGGGGAGAAGCAACAAGGGAGCAGAGTTCAGGGTATAGGTACAAGTAAAAAAGCATGATCAAGAGCAGGAGCAGGAACAACAGCAAACAGTCCCTGGCAGCAAGCAAAACACTGGAGTGAGGGGGAAATGTAGAGGAACACCTAAATACCCTCCCAGCAGCCAGCATCAGGTGGAAACTTATTACTGGTATCTACTGGCTGCTGGTGGATGCCAGAACTACAACCTTCTGCTCTGGGAAGCACAATACCTACAGCAGGTGATCCAGATCCTGGCAGTTTATTTCCTTACCTAGTAATGATGGTTCACATGTTGTGTCTGCAGTTTGTAGTGTCATGGCTGATTAGCTTGTACCTAAGCATCATATAAATAGGCAATTTCCAGTTCAAGGTCACACAACGTCCAGTCCATGCCTCACCATTTTCTCTGCGGTGCATCACAAATGTGAGGGTGATAATGTGTTGAAACACATCTCTTTCTTCATTGCCTTGCTTGTTTGTGTCTGTGTCAGATCTAATTACTATGTAGTTCTCAACTGCAGAGCACTAGACTGAGAGACCCGGGATTGTGGGAAATGTAGTTTCTTAACAGGAAGTGTCAGTTCTCACACTACAGATAGAAGTTGTCAAGGAATGTCCCACACTCCGCTTGAGTGCTTCCGTCGGTATACCACTGCCTTGTAGTTTGGATACAGATATCAGATATTCCAAACGCTTCCAAGCACAAAACAAGGCGACACTTGCTTCACTGCTAACATGGACTATATCTTTATTAGAACCAGAATACAGTCTTATATACAGTAGAAGATGAGGTTCCCCCCTCCTTCTCATATTACTCTAACAATACACCTGTAACCTAATTTACCTAATTAACATGAGCTAGTTTACTAAATCATTTACCCAGACCAGATGACTCAGAGACATGACCTGTAGGACACAGACTTGTGGGCACCGAGCTTCACACAGTAGTATAAACACAATAGCAGGAGCTAATTACAATTAACAATACAAACAACAATCTCCCCCCTTCTCAGCCTAGTCATCAACAACTATACTAGGATTAGACTGTTCATCTCCTAGCCAGTCCTGGAGGCTAATGTGATCAGCTCACTCAATTAACAGGTTGAGTTCAGAATCAATCAAACCAAGAATAGTCTCTACATACATCCTGGGAGATATTGTGGACAAATATCACTGTCCCATTTTAAGTAGTCCAAGATATATTTTCTCACTCACCCCGTGCCAGGATAGCACAGGGTGACTTAGACATAAGAGGTGTATGGAGAGCTGGAACAAGGGCATCCCCTACTTTTCAAGGGATTCTGAGTTCCACGGGCCCTCCCGTCACAAAAGTCATGCATTAACTTGCCATGTCTCATGTCTTATGTCTAAACACAGACAGAAACCTCTGACATCAGAATGCAATCTACTTTACTATAGGCGGTGTGTACAGGACAACATATGACACCATAAATCTACATGATCAATGCACCTTTATAGTGAAGGTGCTGGTGCATACATAAGTCCCAATTAGTGGGCATTCTTACCCTTCTAATCAGAATTCAAAGGTCAGGCAGGGCATTATGGAAACGTTAAAATTTGGGTAAGGTACATTTCTGCATAATTTCACCAGGACCGCAAATCTAGAAGCTGCAGCATTCTCTGTGAACATACAGAAACCACAAATCTAAACCTCATCCTTGCTAATGATGCTGAGAAATACTTTAATCTTATATAGACCATGAGTGCAGCATGTTAGTAGGACGGCAGGTTACCCCTGGAGAAGAATGGGTAGAGGATGACCTTTCATCACAAGCAGTTTTGATGTGTTCAGAAGTGTGAGAACCCAGGAACTCAGCACACAGATCCCACCAAGAAGGTCCCCGGGATATGAATCCCTTTCTGCTGGTTTCACTCTTCACTATCTACCAGACAGAGAAATGTGGATCGTGGTTGGATTGCCACACCAGATTTCATGTTGTTTTTCTCCTTAAAATGCAGAGGAAACACACACCTTGTGGTGCAAAATCTTCTTCCTCTTTGAGTTCTTTATAACTTTCATTCTTCCCATACAGACCTCAAACCTGACTGCAGTAATGTGCCCCCTCCGTGTCTTCCTCCTGTGGGCTCTTCTCTGCCTAGACAAAGGTATGTAAGAACATTATAAAGAGGTGATAATACATTATTATCAGATAGAGTGTGATGTGTCCCCTCTGAGTCCTCCTCCTGTGTGCTCTTCTCTGTCCAGGCAGAGGAATGGATAAAACTCTGATTGATGAACGGAGGGGTATGGATGGTGACAATGTTATACACAGATGGACAGTTGTATCCGCTCCTGCAGGGTGCTGCTCATTTCTTTAGTAGATAAGATTTTCAATTTGTGAATTGTAGCAGGAAAATTTTTATTGAATCCCATGTAGGAAATGTGAGATGTATTATGTGGGGGTGTACTGGGTGACCCATGAGGATAGGAAGAGATGAACAGAATTGTGTAGGGGGCAGTCTAAAACATTTAATTCAAAAATGGCTTAATGTAGCTTAATGTGTAATAAAGCACCTAAACCTCAATCAATTGCATTGAAACTTTGCCCAAACTACGTGTTCTCCTTACCAAACTTTTACTGAAAGTTTCATGGATTGTTGTCTCCCACAAAGCTAATTAGGGACAATATGCTTGTTTTTTTGGACAGCTTAATGTGGTTTAATGTACAAAAAAGAACTTAGATGTTAACCAATTTTCACCAAACTTCACACAATACAAGACCCTATCTATTCCAACATATTCTGAAATTGTTAGGTTGTTTGGTAAAACATAACAAAAAGTTATTCACATTAAACTGTATTATTGCAATCCTAAAACATTTGATGTGAACAACTTAATGTAAAAAAGTGCCTAATCTTCAACCAATTTCCTTAAAACTTTGCACAAGCTAAGTTTTCAGCTGCCCAAACCTATCCTAGATGTTTCACGGATTGTTGTATACCACAGGGCACATGAATGACATTAAGCTTGCTTTTTGTGGAGCTTAATATGGCTTAACGTAGAAATAAGAACTTGGATGTTATCTAATTTCCTCAAAACGTCACACATTAGAAGACTGTATATATGCCAACATATTCTGAAAATGTCAGGTCCTTTGATAAATCATACCAAAAGTTATTCAGCTGTAACTATTGTTTTTCCAATCATGTGCCATGATGTGTCTAAACCTCAATCAATTGCCTTGAAACTTTTCACAACCCAAGTTTTCACCTATCCTAGAGGTTTCATGGATTTCATGGTGACAGTATCAGGAAAGTACTTACCGAGGCTGAAATGCTGAGAGCAGTTCACCCTTGCGACTAAGCGCAGTCCGCCCCCTGGAGGTGAGACAGGGGAGCGGATGCACCAAGAGGCACAGGCTACCTCAGGAAGCAGGAGGTTGTTGACGTAGAGTCCTGGGTAGAGGGAGGCGACTGTGCAGCAACTGGCAGATGGATGATCTGATGGAGCGGGTACAAGAGAAAGTACAGAACCAGGCTGAGGGTCAAACACACACAGAGTAAGTAATCACAGCAGGCTGAGGTATAAGGCAGTAAGGCACAAGGATAGTCCAGGATACAGGCAGAGGCTCAGGGGCAAGGAGAAGTAGGCAAACTTGGGTCACAGCCAGAGGGTCAAACACTGGAGAAGAGCAGAAGTCCGAGTAGCAAGCCAAGGGTCAGGTTCAGGAGACAAGCAGAGTAGTCGAGGTCAATCTGGGTCAAAAACGGGTAATCAGGTCACAAAAACAGGAAGCAGAGATATCACAGGAAGCTGAAGACAAACCAGTAATTGATCTGTGTGCCAGAGTCCCTTTTATAGGCCAGTCCAAGGATCACATGGGGCGTGCGCTATTGCGCATGCGCGTGCGCCGGATTGGCGGACCGCGAATGTGCATGCGCCGGAGCGCCGTTTTGCCGCACATGCGCGCAGTAACGCAATTTCGACGGCTGAGAGTCCTATTTTCCTGACAGTGCCCCCCCCCATGGGTGGCCTCTGGACACCCAAACTGGACAGTAATTTAGGATGTTCCTGTTGGAAAGTTTGAACCAAACGTGGGGCATGCACATTTTTAGCAGGTTCCCAAGAATTATTTTCAGGGGGATACCCCTTCCATTGCACTAAGTACTGGAGCTGTCTTCCCCTCTTTCTGCAATTCAGAATTTTTTCCACCTCAAATTCATCCTCGCCGTCCACTAGGACTGGTGGAGGAGGTAGTTCTTCTCTTCCTGGAAAAGGACAAGGGATCCTAGGTTTCAAAAGAGATGCATGAAATACGGGATAAATTTTATATGAGTTGGGTAAAGCCAGTTCAAAAGCCACAGGATTGATCATCCTCTTGATCTTGAAAGGCCCTATGAATTTTGGTCCTAATTTCCGTGCTGGGATTGGTAATCTAAGGTTAACTGTTGACAGCCACACTTCTTCACCCACCTTGAAAGCTGGATTCTCCTTCCTTCCTTTGTTGTAATGCTTGCTGTAGTCATCTTAGGCTTTCTGCATGGCTTCCTGAATCCTCTGGAAATTCAGTTGGATGGAGCTTACACGGTCCTGCACCGCAGGGACGGGTATTTCTGGAAGAAAATCTGGGAGAAAAGAAGGGTGAAAAACAAAATTTGACCAGAAGGTTGTTTGGTTAGTGGCAGAATGAATAGAATTATTGTATGCAAACTCGGCATATGGTAGGAGAGAAGAGACCAGTCATCTTGGGAGTCAGCAGAAAAGCAGCGGAGATACTGCCCCAGAGTTTGGTTTGTCCTCTCCGTCTGGCCGATGCTCTGTGGGTGATATGCAGAGGAGAGGCAGATCTTTATTTCCAAAATTTTGCAAAGTTTCTTCCAGAACTTGGATGTGAACTGGGCCCCTCTGTCCGAGGTGATACTGAGAGGAACGCCATACAGTCTAACAATTTCTTTGAAAAAGACATCAGCTGTAGCCGAAGCAGAAGGAGTGCCCACCATGGGCAGGAAATGTGCCATCTTGGAGAGACTATCAATGAAAACCATTATAGAGGTGAACCTTCCTGAGGGTGGTAAATCCACAATGAAATCCATGGAAATGTCTGCCCATGGATGTTCAGGAATGGGTAATGGTTTAAGCAAGCCCCAAGACTTCGTGTTCGACCCTTTACTGCGTTGACAACGAATACAGGAAGCCACATAGTCCTTACATTCTTGTCTCCAGCCCGGCCACCAAAAGGAATGGAATACTAGTTCCATAGTTTTTAGCATTCCAAAATGTCCTGCCAGTTTATGGTCATGACATGTCTGTAGAACGAGAGGTCTAGTTTCCGGTGGGACAAAGATCTTCCCCCGAGCCAACAGGAGGTCATCTTGTTTCTGCAAAAAAGGCATTTCAGGATCAGAAAAGTGATTGGATGCAGTTTTAATGGTGGTTAACAAATCAGTATTTGTGATCATACAGAAATTCTGAGGAGATAGAATGGTGCTGGTTTCAGTTTCTTGGGTGGTCTCGTGAAACATTCGGGATAGTGCGTCTGCTTTACCGTTCTTTGAGCCAGGCCTGTAAGCAATGTGAAAATTAAACCTAGAGAAAAAGAGAGCCCATCGAGCCTGTCGAGGTCTCAAGTGTTTGGCTGTCCTGAGGTACTCCAGATTTTTATGGTCTGTAAAAATCATGACAGGATGGGATGCCCCCTCTAGCAGATACCTCCACTCCTCCAAAGCAAACTTGATGGCCAGTAATTTTCTATCACCCACATCATAATTCTTTTCTGGCACACTTAACTTCCGGGAAGCAAACGCTACAGGATGCAGAAGAGCTTTAGACCCTTGTCTTTGGGAGAGAATGGCTCCGGTGGCGGTTTCAGAGGCGTCAACTTCTAATACAAAAGGCAGAAGAGGATCAGGGTGCCGTAAGACTGGTGCGGAAGAAAATAGGGCTTTTAATTTGGTGAAGGCTTCCTGGGCTTCTGAGGACCACAAAAAACGGCTATGTTGGCATGTGAGCTGGGTAATGGGTGCCACAATTGCCGAGAAGCCAGCGATAAATCTGCGGTAGAAGCTAGAAAATCCTATAAAGCGTTGGACTCCTATGTTGTCTATGGGGGCCAGCCACGCCTGGATAGCCTTGACCTTTTGAGGGTCCATTGCAACCCCGTTGGTGGAGATGATGAATCCCAAGAACTGAACCGTAGTTTTTTCAAATTCACATTTTTCCACCTTGAGATACAACTTGTTGTGTTTCCTGAGGATGGCGAGGACCAGTTTAACATGAACTTGGTGTAATTCGATAGTAGCAGAAAAAATGAGTATGTCTTCTAAGTAAACAATTAAAAAGTCATCAAGGTATTCTCGGAAGATATAGTTTACTAAATGTTGGAAGGTAGCTGGGGCATTGCAGAGCCCAAATGGCATAACCAAGTACTCATAATGCCCGAACCTGGATCTGAAGGCGGTCTTCCACTCATCACCAGCCCGGATCCGAATGAGATTATAGGCCCCGCGGAGATCCAACTTAGAAAAGACCCTGGCGGATCGGAAGCGCTGAAATAACTCTGGGATAAGAGGGAGCGGGTACCGGTTTTTAACGGTAATTTTATTTAATTCTCTGTAGTCAATGCAAGGTCTGAGAGAGCCATCTTTTTTTTCTACAAAGAAGATGCCGGCTCCAGCCGGTGATGAGAAATGACGAATAAACCCTTTCTTTAAGTTTTCATTGATGTAGGCTTTGAGAGCCGTTAATTCAATTTCAGATAGCGGGAAGATGCGTTCAAAAGGAACCTCAGAGCCAGGTAGAAGATCAATGGGGCAGTCGTAAGACCGATGAGGAGGTAGATGGTCAGCCTGTTGTTTATCAAAGACATTTTTATACTCAAAGTAAGTTGCGGGCACATGCTGGAGGCTGTCAGGTACTGGTACAACAGCGGAACAAGAAGCTGGTGCTGAAGAGAAACAGTGCTGAAAGCAATATTTGGAGGGAAAAGCGACCTCCTTTTTACTTCTTCTTTTTACTCCAAATGATTTGGGGTTCATGTACTTGGAGCCAAGGAAGTCCCAATATGATAGGAAACATGGGTGATGGAATAATATCAAAGCGTAGAAGCTCTTGATGACTGGAGTCCGTGGTGATCAGGATGGGACTTGTTTCCTGGGTGATAAGTCCGGAACGGGGAAGAGACCCATCAGCCAAGTGTACCCGGAAGCCTTGTCTCTTGGTTACTAGGGGGATATGCAGGTTAGCAGCTAATACAGCATCCAGGAAGCAGCTGCATGCTCCAGAGTCAATTATGGCCGGTAGGCAGATTATTTTTTCTGCTGTTTTTTTTGTTTTTTCCGCTGTAGAGAAACAAAGAGGTTTACGTAAATCTGTGAAAAAACAAAATTTTGATAGTTCATAATAACTGGTGAGTAGGACTTACTAGGTCTTACAGGGCAGGAATGGAGAAAATGGGCAGACCCTCCACAGTAGAGACACAGGTTGGCCTGACGCCTGCGCAGTCTTTCTTCCGGGGTGAGGGGAGCCCGGACCAATCCCAATTGCATGGGCTCGACCTCAGAGGTGGTGGAAGCTGGGAAGGCAGCACAAGGTGGGTGGATGGGAGTGGGTTTAGGCAGCATCCAGCTAGGACGAGGGGCTTGAAAGCGTTCTGAGCGTCGCTCTCGCATACGTCTGTCCAGCTTGGTGGCAGTTTGGATCAAGTCCTCTAAAGTAGCAGGAGTCTCCATCCTGGCCAGTTCGTCTTTTAGAATTTCAGATAATCCTTGGTGAAATTGATATTTAAGGGCCGGCTCGTTCCAACCGGTCAGCTGACCATTTCCGAAATACCACGGTATAATCTTCTACAGGCCTGCATCCCTGGAATAAATTGTGTAAAGTGGCCTCGGCTGTAGCCATACGTTGAGGATCGTCGTAAAGCTGTCCCATACTTTCGAAGAAAGAGTCAATTGTATTTAATATCGGGCTCCGTTGTTCCATCAGGCTGTGGGCCCAAGCTTGAGGTTCATCAGTTAACAGTGAAATACAGTAGGTGACCGCGATATTGTGTCAATCTCGCCGCACTTCTCGGCGAGATTTGACACCTACGAGCCCCGTCGCAGGGGCCAGCGCCGAGATGGCTCACTCATCGCGAAAGGAAAACTTTGTTTTCCTTCCGCGATTAGTGACAGGCAGTGCTGACAGCTGTCTGGTATGAATCCTGAGGCGGGAACACCGCGCCAAATTTTAAATGAAAAAACCGGCGTGGGTTCCCCCCTCGGGGGCATACCAGGCCCTTAGGTCTGGCATGGATTGTAAGGGGAACCCCCTATGCCGAAAAATCGGCGTGGGGGTCCCCCCCAAATCCATACCAGACCCTTATCCGAGCATGCAGCCCGGCCGGCCAGGAAAGGGGGTGGGGACGAGCGAGCGCCCCCCCCCCTCCTGAGCCGTACCAGGCCGCATGCCCTCAACATGGGGGGGTGGGTGCCTTGGGGGAGGGGGGCGCCCTGCGGCCCCCCCACCCCAAAGCACCTTGTCCCCATGTTGATGAGGACAAGGGCCTCTTCCCGACAACCCTGGCCGTTGGTTGTCGGGGTCTGCGGGCGGGGGGCTTATCGGAATCCGGGAGCCCCCCTTAATAAGGGGGCCCCCAGATCCCGGCCCCCCACCCTGTGTGAATGAGTTTGGGGTACATGGTACCCCTACCCATTCACCTAGGGAAAAGTGCCAATGTAAAAAAAAACACACTACACAGGTTTTAAGAATAATTTATTAGTCAGCTCCGGGGGTCTTCTTCCGACTTCGGGGGGTCCCCTTCCGACTTCTCCCGGTGTTCGGCCTCTTCTCCCGGTGTTCGGCCTCTTCTCCCGGGCCCCACCGCTATCTTCTTCCAGCTCTATTGCCAGCGAGGGGCCCGGTCTGCTGCCGCTGTCTTGTCGCCGCTGTCTTGTCGCCGCTGTCTCGCCGCCGCTGTCTTGCCGCTTCTTCTCTTCTTTTCTTCTTCCCCGATGTTGACACGACGCTCTCTCCGACTCGAATGCTGTGTGCGAGCTGCGGAGCCATTTATATAGGCGGTAACCCCGCCCCCTTACGACGTCATGGTCCCAGCATGCGCAGGGACTCTGGCGTCATAAGGGGGCGTGACCCCAGAGTCCCTGCGCATGCTGGGACCATGACGTCGTAAGGGGGCGGGGTTACCGCCTATATAAATGGCTCCGCAGCTCGCACACAGCATTCGAGTCGGAGAGAGCGTCGTGTCAACATCGGGGAAGAAGAAAAGAAGAGAAGAAGCGGCAAGACAGCGGCGGCGAGACAGCGGCGACAAGACAGCGGCAGCAGACCGGGCCCCTCGCTGGCAATAGAGCTGGAAGAAGATAGCGGTGGGGCCCGGGAGAAGAGGCCGAACACCGGGAGAAGAGGCCGAACACCGGGAGAAGTCGGAAGGGGACCCCCCGAAGTCGGAAGAAGACCCCCGGAGCTGACTAATAAATTATTCTTAAAACCTGTGTAGTGTGTTTTTTTTTTTACATTGGCACTTTTCCCTAGGTGAATGGGTAGGGGTACCATGTACCCCAAACTCATTCACACAGGGTGGGGGGCCGGGATCTGGGGGCCCCCTTATTAAGGGGGGCTCCCGGATTCCGATAAGCCCCCCGCCCGCAGACCCCGACAACCAACGGCCAGGGTTGTCGGGAAGAGGCCCTTGTCCTCATCAACATGGGGACAAGGTGCTTTGGGGTGGGGGGGCCGCAGGGCGCCCCCCTCCCCCAAGGCACCCACCCCCCCATGTTGAGGGCATGCGGCCTGGTACGGCTCAGGAGGGGGGGGGGCGCTCGCTCGTCCCCACCCCCTTTCCTGGCCGGCCGGGCTGCATGCTCGGATAAGGGTCTGGTATGGATTTGGGGGGGACCCCCACGCCGATTTTTCGGCATAGGGGGTTCCCCTTACAATCCATGCCAGACCTAAGGGCCTGGTATGCCTCCGAGGGGGGAACCCACGCCGGTTTTTTCATTTAAAATTTGGCGCGGTGTTCCCGCCTCAGGATTCATACCAGACAGCTGTCAGCGCTGCCTGTCACTCATCGCGGAAGGAAAACAAAGTTTTCCTTTCCCGATGAGCGAGCCAGCGCGACATTCACAGTACCCTGTCGCCGAGAACCAGCGCGATGGTATCGCGCTGGAAACACAATCTCGCGGTCAGGTACTGTAGCAAAGCCTACTTTTACTACCTCAAAAGAGAAAGTCCTAGGCTGTAAGGCCAAGTACAAGGAGCAAGCATTTTTGAAAACCTGGAACTTTTTGCGATCGCCTGAAAATCACTCGGGTATAGGAACCCTGGGCTCTGGGGTAGCCATGATCACTGTGGGGTTAGATGCCGCTTGGGGGGAGGACCCGCTGGCGGTCGTAGGAGCAGAGATGGGAGCTGCGGATGGGCCCGCCAACTGTTGGAGACGACCATCCATCTGAGTGTAACCGTCTTGCAATTTTTGGACTGCATCCGTAAGTGCTGACACTTGCTGACAAAGGATCTCAAGGGGTGAACGCGCTCTGTCAGCCTCAGACATGGCTGGTTTGTACTATCAGGAAAGTACTTACTGAGGCCGAAATGCCGAGAGCGGTTCACCCTTGCGACTAAGCGCAGTCCGCCCCCCTGGAGGTGAGACAGGGGAGTGGATGCACCAAGACGCACAGACTACCTCAGGAAGCAGGAGGTTGTTGACGTAGAGTCCTGGGTAGAGGGAGGCGACTGTGCAGCAACTGGCAGATGGATGATCTGATGGAGCGGGTACAAGAGAAAGTCCAGAACCAGGCTGAGGGTCAAACACACACAGGGTAAGTATAATCACAGCAGGTTGAGGTATAAGGCAGTAAGGCACAAGGATAGTCCAGGATACAGGCAGAGGCTCAAGGGCAAGGAGAAGTAGGCAAATCCGGGTCACAGGCAGAGGGTCAAACACTGGAGAAGAGCGGAATTCCGAGTAGCAAGCCAAGGGTCAGGTTCAGGAGACAAGCAGAGTAGTCGAGGTCAATCCGGGTCAAAAACGGGTAATCAGGTCACAAAAACAGGAAGCAGAGATATCACAGGAAGCTGAAGACAAACCAGCAATTGATCTGTGTGCCAGATTCCCTTTTATAGGCCAGCCCAAGGATTACATGGGGTGTGTGCTATTGCGCATGCGCGTGCGCCGGATTGCCGGTCCGTGAATGCGCATGCGCAGAACACGATTTTGACGGCTGAGAGTCCTATTTTCCTGATATTAAGCTTGTGTAGCCCCTACCACCTTTTGTGTAGTGGTCATAGTGTGGGACAGCTAATGGGGGGAAAATTATGAGTGTGTGTGTGGCTCAGTTTCTTGGCCAGTGGAGTATGCTGCGGAACGGAATATATACTCAGGAGAATTGCCATGTGCTCAGTCTTCATGCAGCCTACCTCCAGGCTTTGCCTAGTGGTGGTAATGCTCAAGTGCAGGAAAGGTTTGACTAGGCCTCAAGCCTGGGTTATATAGTTTCATAAATAAATGTCTTCTTACAAACTAAATTGTTGCAATATGAAAGTAAGAGTGACAGAATACAAGAGATATGAAGTTATGTCCCCAATGTCATATTTAAAAAAAAAATAATGAATGTTTGCTACCTTTTTTTACTAAAAGTACTGAATGTTTCAGGATGAATTTGAAGAAATTGAGTTTTGTATTGTGTGAGGTTTGTTTAAGGATTGGAATAAAATTGTTACGAGGGGGCAGGAGGCGGAGCCTAGCAGAGCAGACATGCATTGTTAGAGCTCCACACCGCTGAGGAGAGAAGAGAAGGACAAAGCGGAGCCTGCAGGCTCAAAAGGTATCTATTTGAACATTTTTGCCCCAGGGAACAAACTGTGAAAGTTTGGGCAGGAAATATGGTACTGGGAGGAAACCGTGGCAGAAATAAAAATCACCTCATAAAGAGCTCACAGGCACTCACTGCAGCTGAAGCAGCTCCAGTCACCTCACAAGATACAGCATCAGGGCGCTCTCACAGACAGAAAATGTCACAGCAAGACTCTCCATTTGAGTCAGATACAGAACAAATCCTCTCACAAACTTCTCCACAAGCCTCCTCAGTATCCCCAGAAATATTATTACAATTTGAAAAGATGCTTCATAAGGCTTTAAAACAAACCTCAGACCAAATAACAAAAAGCCTAACCAAAGAAATAAGAGAGCTGGGAAACCGCACCGCAGCCTTAGAAATAAAAATGGATGAAATTGAAATTACAACCCAAGAAAATATAACAGAATTGGAACAATTAAAAAAAGAGAATTTAATACTTCAAACTAAGCTCGAAGATTACGAAAATAGAGCCAGACGTTCAAACTTGCGCATAAGGGGAATACCTGAAACTGTGACAGACCTGCAATCTACTATTACTGCTCTATTACAAGAACTAAAGCCAGATATCCCTATTGAACGTTTAGAACTGGACAGAGTACACAGAGCCCTCACAGCCAAAAAGAAAGATGGACCCCCACGTGATATAATCACAAAATTTCATTATTACAGAACGAAAGAACAAATACTAATTGCTGCAAGAGAAAAAAAGGAACTTAATTTTCAAGGACACAATTATCAAATTTTTGCTGACCTATCCCAACTTACTATTACTAAAAGACGATCCATGAAACCCCAACTAATGGAACTGCAACGCCACAACATTATGTATCAATGGGGCTTCCCCTTTTCAGTCAGATTTAACTACCAAGGTACAATTTACAGAAGCAGATCAGCAGATGAACTACAACAAACCCTTTTAAAATTAAATCTGACAGAACCCACAAGCAGCAACTCTCCCACACGCAGAAGAATGGCATCATCTTCACCTTCAGGCAGCACCCAGAAAATTTCAGAACAAAATGGGAATCATCATTCTCACAAAAGAGGCCGTTATGCCACATCATCCATGGACCAAGAAGATTCAATGGACTGACATTCTAATTCCTGATATCTCTTCATTTATTATACTAAGAGATGGTTCTCTATAAAAAACCTGTATTTATAACTGAATGTAACTGCATTCTGATAGTCACACACTGTGTGGGATCATGTTACATTCCAGTTATATTTCTTATTACTTCTGATTCATATAGCCTTAGAATATATAAGTGAAATAAGGAAATTCTTGTTCAGTTATATATTATCAGGTAATAACAATAGATTTATTACTTTTTAGGACAAATATGTTCAATAATCCAGAAGTAATGGAAGCTTTTTCTTTCTTTTCTTAAAACAAATATATTATTACCTAACTAGTTCCTAGAATTATGTTTTTGTTTATTCTAATCTGAAGCAATACAACCTCAATTTTATGAGTTAACATATCTAAACAGTTGCATATGAATAAAATATGTAATTGTTTACTCTAAAATGGTTAAAATCCCAAAATAATTCAAACTATCTTCATCAATACCAAAGTTATTAACAGTACCTTTCTAACTGAATTATTTAGCCTAGGGCAAGACTAACCATATACAACCACCCTGGAATAAATAATTTCAACAAAAACTATATTCTGCACTCCAATTAATGAAACATCATTTTGATGTCTTTTGACATAGCACTTCTCTCCTGTAAGCGGAAGATCCGTGTACCCCCATTAGCTCTCCTCATTCTCCCAATCATATTATGTGGGAGTGTGACGAAGGCACTTATTCCCCTGAGAGAGATATTTACTCTCTTTCACGGGTAAATTGTGATTACTTGCAAAAAATAATTTATACAATGTATCATTTAATCTCATATGTTTTTTGTTTACTCTTTACTCCAGAATTCACTGGTTTCTTTTCTATCTATTCATCTCTTCAGTCCACACAGGTTGATCTGCGCAGTCAGCTCTGCATAACAAAAAGTAAGTCAAAACTATTTGATCTATTGCCATGGCACCACTGAATATACTTTCCCTGAATGTTCAGGGAATAAATGTCCCTCAAAAAAGGACCAAAGCCTTCCGTACTTTCCATAACAAGAAGGCTCACATAGTATGCCTCCAAGAAACACACTTCACCAAAGATTCTACTCCAAAATATATTTCTCCTTTTTATCAACAAATTTACACGGCTTCTGCCTGTACCAAGCAAAGGGGAACTCTAATTGCATTTCACCGATCCACACCATTCACCTTATCATCAGAAATTAAAGACCCAGAAGGTAGATACCTGATACTCATGGGTTATATAATGGATACAGCAATCACTGTGATTTCCTACTACGCTCCTAACAAACAACCTACACCATTCCTCTCACATATATTACAAGTGATTAATACACACAAAATAGGAACAGTGATAATGTGTGGGGATTCGAACCAGGTCCTCCTCCCATTTCTAGATAAATCACCTTTTACACCATCCAAAATAACCTCTAGATTACCTTTTTCTCAACTTCTTTCCAAATACAATCTGGTAGATTCATGGAGAGAAAGTAACCCAATGAAAAAGAAATTCACTTATTTCTCGCACCCTCATCAAACCTTCACCAGAATAGATCATATTTTTCTAACAATAGGAATGATACCAGAAATTATTGCATCAGATATAATTCCGATTCCGTGGTCTGACCATAATGCAGTATACACTACTATAGCCTCAGCCATACCAAAAGCGCATGACCCAACGTGGTACTTACCGGACATAATGCTCAAACACCCACTACATCAGATGGCCATTGAACAAGCTTTAAAGGAATACATATCAATTAATAATACAACAGACATCTCCCCAATAACACTGTGGGAAGCTCATAAGCCTGTCTTGCGTGGTACAATACAAAGACAAATGGCACTATTTAAACGGGAACGCAAAAATCTAGCAAAAAAACTAGAACTCAATTTTAATGCAGCCTACATATCATTTCAAGATAATCCATCTCAGAGTACAAAATCTCATCTGGAAAAATCTAGATTGGAATATGATCTATTTCTCACTGAGTCAGTTGATAAATCCCTCAAACGCTCCAAACACAATTTCTACATGAATACAAACAAACCAGGTACATATTTGGCTCGGGCATTAAATTCAACTAACAAATCTTTCAAACCAATACGTTTGAAATTATCAAAAAATGTTTACACTTGTAATCCAGTTAAAATAGTCCATAAATTTCACTCACATCTCGCAACTTTATACAAGACAAACAATGAATTTAATCCTACAGAAGCTGAATCCTTCTTCTCAAAAATAAACTTACCTGAGTTATCTCAGAATCAAAAAAGCAGTTTGGATGAGCCTATAACTATAGATGAAGTTGCTAACGCCATAAAAGACCTAAAACTTAACAAAAGACCAGGCCCAGACGGCTACTCGGCTTTATACTATAAAACATTCTCAGAAATACTCTCTCCCATTCTCACTGAAACTTTTAACAAACTTCTAGATGGACATTCTTTTCGGCAAGAAACACTAATGGCAATTGTTTGTATGATCCCAAAACCCCTTTCTGATGATACTTCCTGTGTGAATTATCGGCCTATCTCTCTGTTAAACCTCGATATTAAATTATTAGCAAAAATAATAGCAAAACGCCTCAATAGCATTATAGGAAAATTAATACATAGAGATCAAGTAGGCTTCATGCCAAATAGACAGGCAGGCGATAATATACGCAGGGCAGTGTTATTGGCACATATTGCTAAAAAACGGAAAATCCCTTTATGTTTTCTATCTCTCGATATTAAGAGGGCATTTGACACAGTATCCTGGCAATATATGCAATATTCATTACAAAAATGGGGTTTTGGACCCCACTTTTTAACATGGATCAAAGCATTATATAATAAACCCAAAGCCTATATAAAATATGCTGGATACAAATCTGAAGCCTTTAATATCGAAAGAGGTACCCGACAGGGTTGCCCATTATCTCCCTTATTATTTGCCCTTATACTCGAACCCATGGCCCAATACATCAGAACAAACCAAACTATAACTGGCATTGAAGTAGGAGGTATTACACACAAATTATGTATATTTGCAGACGATATATTACTTTTTCTATCATCACCACAGGTCTCTGGTCCTAACTTAATACCAGCTCTTGATGGATTTGCATCCCTATCCGGCCTTATGATTAATCCTAAGAAATGCCTAGTGCTTAATATTTCACTCACAAACATGGAATTGATCCCGGCTAAGGCTGCACTCCCATTCACATGGGCAGAAAAATCAATCCCATATCTTGGAATTCATTTAACAGCATCTCATTCTGACTTATTCTCAACCAATTATCCTCCTGTATTAAGACAGATCACAAATCTAATAAAACAATGGTCGCAACTTCCTTTATCCTGGATAGGGAAAATTAATGCAATCAAAATGACTATTCTACCCAAATTGCTTTATCTATTCAGAGTCCTCCCTATTCCAATTCCTTCCTATTTTTTGAGAATATTACAAAAAAGAGCAACTTCGTTTATATGGGGCTCTTCTAAACCACGTATACCTATACACACACTACATCTTCCCAAAAATAAAGGAGGCCTGGGATACCCTAATTTTACTAACTACTACAGAGCAGCACATTTGGCCAGTCTGTCCAAATACCATGCAAAACAGGAAATCCCATTATGGGTATTTATAGAGGCTTCAGAAAATGACCCTCTATTAATATCAAATTTATTATGGCTTGATCCTAAAGACCGCTTTAAAATTCATAATCCCATAACTAAACACTTCTTATCTCTCTGGGATAAACTAAAAACCAAATATCAGTTACAATCTCCACACAATCCTCTCCTTTCTTTTATCAGAAATCCGGCCTTTTATCCGGCATGGATCTACCCAAATTCTTTTAAAGCTTGGACAACATCAGGCATTCAGACACTAAATGACTTCATAGCATCTAAATCATTCCTTTCATTCCCATCGCTTAGAGAAAAATATGATCTACCAAACTCTGAGATATTTAGATATCTCCAAATCAAAAATTTCTATACACCATTCCTAAAGGGGGATACACCATTATCCCAATTATCCATTTTTGAATCAATCTGTACAAAAGATCCACTTGCTAAAGGGACAATTTCATCACTTTATAATCAATTATATGGAGTAGCAAATCTTAATAGACCCTCTTACGTTCAGAGGTGGGAGGAGGACCTGGGACGAACTTTAGAAGACACGGACTGGTCTAACATATGGCTCACATCTAAGTCATCTTCACCCAACATCTTAGCACTGGAGACAAATTATAAAGTCCTAACTCGCTGGTACCTTGTACCCGCTAGAGTGGCAAAATATTCACCTAATACCTCAGCTCTTTGTTTTCGAGGATGCCCAGAAATAGGCACATATTTACACATATGGTGGACGTGCCCAGTAATCCAAACCTTCTGGAAGGAAGTTTTCGTGATTGCATCTAAAATATTTAAAAAGATAATACAACCAGATCCATATTTAACTTTACTTAATCTAAAACCGGAATGGTTAACACTCTCTCAATTCAAACTTATGATCCAACTAATAACGGCTGCAAAACAAACAGTGGCCAAGGCATGGAAATCTCCTACATTGGTACTAGCAGAAACAATTCACAGAATGAATAATACAATGTCCCATGCTAAGATGGTAGCCATCGATCAAAATCAAATTCCAAAATTTGAAAAACTTTGGCACCCTTGGATAAAACAACAGTTCCTGTCAAATTTCAATGACTCTGTCCTGTTGCCATGGTAACAGATTAAATGACTTACAGAGACACCCATTCTAAGGCTTCAAAGAGAACTAAAAAGAATAATAAACTGACGAGCGGGACAACCTTGTGGACCATACCTCTACCTTTCAACCCTTTTTCTTCTTTCTCTTTCCTTTTCTCCACCTTACGATTAAAGCTCATTATCAGAATTTATTTGACCTATATACACTCTACTTGTAAACAATATGTATAGTAGGTATAAATCATTTAAATACCTACAAAAGTAACTAAGGAAATGATATATATCTTTAATTTAGGTTTACGTGAACCCAATGTTTACTATTTGAAATTTCATGATATTTACCTATATAAACCCTACTGTAAAACAATGAGCTTACTTTATAGATCCTTGTAAACTTACTTTATGTATCTTTATAACATTGTATACTCAATAAACTTCTTTTGACAAGGAATAAAATTGTTACATCAGAATAACTTTTGTTTTGTTTGGTCAAACACCCTGAAATTTTCATAATATGTTGGAAGAGACAGATTCCTGTATTGTGTGAAGTTTGGGGGAAATTGGTTAACATCTATGTTCTTTTTTTGTACGTTAAGCCACATTAAAGTAAATCTAAAAACATACACCTGAAAGTTACACAAGGTAACTAGAAAATGCATTTCCTGGAGAAAATGAGTGGGAATGCTGAATAGCTGAATTGCTAAAGCTAACTGGACGAATAGCTTAAATCCGTAAGAAAAAGTTGAAGAAGTGAGAATAGTTGGAAAAGTAGGAATGATTTTAAAATAAACATGAATTCCATTAAAAAAGTTTAACAACACCACTAATGTATGAAAGATGTGGAATATTTAAAGGTTTTTTTGAAAAGCTTTTTGATCCCCACACCTAATGAGTGAGAGACAGTGTGAGAGAATCCTTCAAAACAAGCCTTAATAAATCCACAACAGTACATGCTATGGAAACAGCGACTTCACCGTTAGAGACACGCGGCCTTTGTGAACGTATTGGTATAAAATTCATGTTGATAAACTTAAAAATGTGGGCATGTCAGCGATTTAAAAACAAATTTGGCTGTGCGTTTTGCTGGGAAATGTGAAGAATTTTATACAGGACAGTTAATGGAAGAAAGTGTAAAAGAGAAGAAAAGCAGCGCCAACCTAAGTGCAGTATTAAAACACATACATTTTAATATCAGTGGAAATGCACTCACTCTGAGTATGATAAATACAGGCACATCAATAAAATAAATGAAATAAATGGAAAACACTACGCTCTATAATAAACAAAAAGTGAATAAGCAGCAGCATACGTTGTGACAAAGAACAATGGAGTGAAGAGAAAAATGCAGCGCTAAACAATGATAAAATTGTGAAAAAAAGAACCATAAGTCAGGTCCATAAGTGTGGTCTTGATAATAAATAATAAAATGAACCATAAAGTCCAAATGCAAAATATGTGTAAATAAAGTGTTAACTCGTGTCTATACACTGAAGGAAGGACGAAAGTAGGTGGTTGGAGTCTCGTAGGACTGGTGGGTGTGATGTGAATCCGTGGGACTGGAATAACATCAGTGGTGCTCAACATCAAACAAATGGAACAAGGTGGATACTCTTACCGAATAAAGTGGACTCCCCTGTCAATGACATGGAGTCAAAAAGGCAATGAGCCTCATCAGGCTACGAACAGGAAATCCAGAGTGTTGGAACCAGCAGGGTGAACCTCAGATGGCAGGAGCTCCAAAAGGACATTCGATGGGTGCCCAGGATGAATGTTTCCAGGTGAGGGGCCTCAAAAGGGCGAACCAGCCCAGATCGTCCAGAAGAAATGTTGCTCTTGTCCGGAGGATATGTAAGAGAAAAAATCACCGCTTCCACATGGTGCAAGTAAAAACAGGGGGATTTTTATTGCTAAAAAGCCATACAGAAAAAATAAAAAAGTGATCAAAAGATTAATATCAAAGGCAGCATGGGCGGCAGGGCTCCACAGGGGGCGATCCTCATGTGCTGTGGTAGTCTCGTCTGGTCCCGCCTGGCCACGCCGGGGGATTCCAGTGTCCCAGGCTGGGGTTGAAGAGGCACAGCGTGGATCATCTATTTGTTTGGTGATGACGCTATGGGTGTGCACGCGTTCGGAGCATGCGTGCCTGACGCATGCTGAAAATGCATGCACACTCATAGCGCTGTCACTCCGTGACCCGGGCCCACTACACGGCCCACCCGGA
Source organism: Aquarana catesbeiana (assembly GCF_042186555.1). NCBI lineage: Eukaryota > Metazoa > Chordata > Amphibia > Anura > Ranidae > Aquarana > Aquarana catesbeiana. The sequence goes on from NC_133325.1 coordinate 803,733,690, forward strand.
CCTATTTTATTGATGTGCCTGTATTTATTATACTCAGAGTGAGTGCATTTCCACTGATATTAAAATGTGTGTGTTTTAATACTGCACTTAGGTTGGCGCTGCTTTTATTCTCTTTTATCTTTCCCCAAAGGTGATTTCTGCCCCTTTCAGCATGCGGCCTCCTGTGTCTTGCCAGTATATTTCCCCCTGAGGTTACATACCCAGATCCCAGACTTTGTTTCCCCTCCCCCCCTGTTTTCTCCCCTCCCACCCCATATATCCCCACTAGGTATTTTATTTATATTTTTATTTTTGGACTACTGTTCATTCACCTACTGCTATTACCTTTAACAGTATCCTGTTCCTGGACTTTTTTAATTCATCCGATTGTATCTTACTCAATTTATATAATATATGTTATATATCATATATTATATATTATATTTTATATTTTATATTTATTCATTTTTTCCTTCCCATTTATTCTATATACAGCTGTCATTTTTTAGCGCAACAAAAAATTGTTCATTCAATGGAAGAAAGTGTAGAACTCTTGTCATTTAGAAGCTCAACCAGCCAAAAGTAAAAGGCGTATCACAAAACTGGAGCATGAAACTAGACAAAAATACCTACGTTTTGATGTATAAATTGTGTATGACAAGTAGATCTTGTGGGCATGAAAGCAATTTATAGAAAAGGAACTAAGATCATTTTTTTTAAGGCTCTGTGCTCTAGCTATGACATCATCCACTCTAAGCAGCCCAATACACACTCTGTTTAACCACTTCAATACCAGGCACTTAGACACCTTCCCGCCCAGGCCAATTTTCAGCTTTCATCGCTGTTGCAATTTCAATGACAATTGCGCGGTCATGCAACACTGTACCCAAACAAATTTTTTATCATTTTGTTCCCACAAATAGAGCTTTCTTTTGGTGGTATTTGATCACCTTTGCGGTTTTTATTTTTTTGCGCAACAAATAAAAAAAGACCGAAATTTTTTAAAAAAAACAAGTTTTTCTTTGTTTCTGTTAAAATTTTTTGTAAATAAGTACGTTTTCTTCTTCAATGACGGGCACTGATATGGCGGCACTGATGGGCACTGATACGGCGGCACTGATGGGCACCGATGAGGTGGCACTGATGAGGTGGCACTGATGATGGGCACTGATAGGCGGCACTGATGGGCTGACACACCGCTCCACCGATCGCCGCGATGCGCGCCCTCGCGGGCGTGCGGCATGTTATCCTGCTGGATGTCATATGATGCCCAGTCAGGATAACGGAACCACTTCCCGGACGTCAATCCGCTATAGGGCGGGCGGGAAGTGGTTAATCGATAACATTTCCAGAAATGATCACTAAACTTAAACAGCTTTTTCACAAAAACTGTAAAAGATATCAAACTGAAAAGATACAGCCAGATAGCTGAATATTTTGTGAACATTTTAAAGTTTGTTTGGCATCTGTAGGTGAAAGTATGAAGGAGCTGCAACTATTGGGAGCGGAAGAAGAGTTTAAGGATTTGAAGCATGCTCCCATTCACTTCAATGTTAAAAAAGTGTTAAAAAGCTTAATATTTTAAAAGTATAAATAGTAGAAAAAAAGTTGAAGTCCCATCATTAGCTGAAAGAGCTGAACATTTTAAAAGCTGAATGGTTTTAAGAGCTGAAAGTATGCAGAAGTTACGCAGAGCCAAAAAACGTACAGAATAATAAAAAACGAATAACAACAGAGTTGGCATGTCATTTCCTTCCACTGTTCTAGCATCTGCATCTCCCACAGGGAACTACAGTTTCCATGACTCCTTGTGCCTCTATCATGCTCAGTCTATTTTACAAAACACACGCCCATCTGTCAATCAATAGCTGGGCGTGTGCTACATAAAACAGAGTCAGCGCAAGGTATGTGACTCTGCTAGTGCTGCTAGACCAATGCTCTCATTGGAGGATGGAATAGTTGTCACTGAACCTTTTGTTTATAATGTCTATTTTTATTGGTATCAGATCTAATGTTTTTAAAGATTTACATATGTTTTATGTATTTTTAAAGAGAGTGCATGAGAGAAATGGGAGAGAGGACATATTAGAGAGAGAAAAAGAGAGAGAGATGAGGGAAAGAGAGAAAGGGAGAGATAAAGGAGAAGAGGGAAGGAGAGAAACATGAGAAGAAGAGAGTAGATGGAGAGAGAAAAAAGAGAGGGTGTCCCCTGTGACCCTTAAATCTCAGTCATCCTGTGTCCCCATAACCCCTAATCATGCAATATCTCCTGATCATCCTATATCCACTGGAACCCCTAAATCCCAATCATCCTGTATCCCCCATTACTAGTCATCCTGTGACCTCTGTGAGGAGAGGAGGAGTTGTAGCCTGATGGAGGCTAGAACAGAGCCAGGTGCACAAAGGTGAGGGAATGTTGTAGCCAGGTGGAGGGAAGGACTGAACATGGTGCACTGAGGAGAAGAGGCATTGTAGCCAAGTGGAGCGGAGAACGGAGCCAGATGCACAGAGGGGAGGAGAAGTAGCAGCCAGGTAGAGGGGAGGATGGAGCCAGGTGCACAGAGGAGAGGGGGAGTAGCAACCGGGCCGGGGCTAGCACTCCTACTTGGTTCCAATTGGGTCATTACACACACCTGGAGTGTCGGATTCTTTTTCCTTAACATTGGGTGAGCTTTTTAAAAACAATTGGCGTGGATTGCAAGGAGCTGGGAATACACTACAGCCGCAAGCAATTTTAGATGACATTTTTCCCTTTAGAAATGTAATTTTGCTGAAGCACTGTAAAACACATCACAAAGATGCGCCACTTTGCAGGCAGACTAAGGGGACCCCCAGGGCACGATATTTGAAGGAATATTTCATTTTTATTGTTTCACGTTAAGCATTGTTAAAATCACTGCTCCCAAAAAAACGGTTGTTTTAAAATCTTTTTTTGCATTAATACATGTCCCCTGGGGCAGGACCCGGGTCCCCAAACACTTTTTATGGCAATAACTTGCATATAAGCCTTTAAAATTAGCACTTTTGATTTTTCATGTTCGTTAACCTTGTGTAGAGCACAACTGAAATTGCCAGACTGCTGGTTGGAAGCTAAACAGTGGGGACCTTGAGTGGAGAGTGAACAAATTTTGCTTTTTGACCGCTGGTGATTGCTGGTTTGCATTTTTAGGTTCTTTTGGGGGCTTTTCCTTGTAGCTTTTTAACACCTTTTTCTAACACTTTTTAAACAGCTTTTTTTTCTTTGCTTCCTTCAGCCTACTAATTAAGGGGAGTGGTTAATTGGTCTCAGGTGCTTGAGGCCTATATAACCTTGTGTAGAACTCATTGTGAGCCTGCTTATTTTTGAGCTTGCTGGAACTCTGTCCAAGTGGAACTGGACTAAGTGGTAATGGTAAGTTAAAAACCAGAGTTAGTGGAACTGGACTAAGTGGTGAGTTAAAAACCAGAGTTTAAAACAGGAGGTTATAACAGGGGTCATTGTACCTGTGTAGTGTGAGTACATGAGTGTTGTCTGAGTAGTGTGTGTGGATCGTTGGTACTTGTGTATTGTGTACAGTGTACTAGTACACGTAGGTCTGCGAGTGCACATAGGTCTGCTGGTGCACATAGGTCTGCGAGTGCATGTAGGTCTGCAGGTGCGCGTAGGTCTGTGGGTGCACGTAGGTCTGTGGGTGCACATAGGTCTACGGGTGCATGTAGGTCTGCGAGTTCACATAGGTCTGCAGGTGCACGTAGGTCTGCAAGTGCACGTAGGTCTGCAAGTGCACGTAGATCTGCGGGTGCACGTAGGTCTGTGAGTGCACGTAGGTCTGTGGGTACACATAGGACTGCTGGTGCACATAGGTCTGCGAGTGCACTTAGGTCTGAGGGTGCACGTAGGTCTGCGGGTGCACATAGGTCTGCGAGTGCACGTAGGTCTGTGGGTACACGTATGACTGCGGGTGAACATAGGTCTGCGAGTGCACATAGGTCTGCAGTTGCACGTAGGTCTGTGGGTGCACGTAGGTCTGCGAGTGCAGGTGGGTCTGCGAGTGCAGGTGGGTCTGCGAGTGCACGTGGGTCTGCGAGTGCACGTGGGTCTGCAAGTACCTGTGTATTGTCTTGTTGAGTACCTATGTATTGTCTTGTTGAGTATTATTGTCAGGAAGCTAGTTGTTAGGTAATTTGAACAGGGCACAATCCCCAATCCTCATTAAATTTAATAGGTACGATGCCCGGCGGGTGTGGAGAGGCGACTCGTTGTACATCTTGCGGCATGTATGCATTCCTTGATCATCCAATCTAGGGTGAATACTGCTGTGCAAAATGCAAGCACATTGTTTCCCTGGAAGCCCAGGTTCTGAATCTGGGGAAGCAACTGTCAGCACTGAGAAGTCCCTCCATACTAAAGGAGAGCCAGGAACGTACACGGCAGGTGCCGGCAGGGGCCAGCACGGAGGAGGGTGGAGATATAGAGGTGCAAGCACTAGGAAAGAGTAGATGGGTGACAGTCAGAAAGGGTAGAGGGGGAAGTGCCAGGGAGGCCGATCCAGGGCTGGAGCATCCCAATAAGTACGCTCCATTAAGTGACATTGGTAAAACCAGTCAGGGACCAGCACTGCTGGAGCTGAGGGACTCTCCTAGCTGCCAGGGGAAGAACTCCTCCAGTGAGAGTGGGGGGGAAGCGAAGGGAAAGGAAAGACAGATTCTGGTGGTAGGGGACTCAATTCTTAGAAGGACAGAGAGGCCAATCTGTAACAAAGATCTGAAGCGCCAAACTGTATGTTGTCTACCGGGCGCTCGGGTTCGGCACATCTTGGATCTGGTGGACAGATTACTGGGAGAGGCTGGGGAAGACCCAGCTGTCATGGTGCACGTTGGCACCAATGACAAAGTCAGAGGCAGATGGAGTGTCCTAAAGAACGATTTTAGGGACTTAGGAGCTAAATTGAGGAAAAGGACCTCCAAGGTAGTATTCTCATGAATACTACCGGTACATCGAGCCACACCAGAAAGGCAGAGGGAGATTAGGGAAGTAAACAAGTGACTCAAGAGCTGGTGTAGTAAGGAGGGGTTTGAGCTCCTGGAGGACTGGGCCGACTTCTCAGTCGATAACCAGTACTATGGAAGGGATGGACTGCACCTAAATGAGGAGGGTGCAGATCAGCTGGGAATGAAGATGGCCAAAAAGTTAGAGGGGTTTTTAAACTAGGCGATGGGGGGAGGGTCCAGAGGTAGAGATAGTCAGCGCGGAACATAGTCCAGAGGGTAGTATTGGGGGCATTAGTGGTAGGTTGACTAAAGCACATAAACCCAAGGTAAGTATAGTAGCAAGTCCTAGTTGCAATCTTGGAACACCCAATAAGAGGATAATATGCGACCGGCATGTTCACCAATGCCAGGAGCCTGGCGGACAAGATGGGTGAACTAGAGTTACTGTTGTACAAAGAGGATTTGGACTTTGTGGAAATTTCAGAGACCTGGTTCAACAGCTCTCATAATTGGCTGGCAACCATTTAAGGGATCGCAAGGATAGAGAGGGTAAAAAAGGGGGAGGGGTATGCCTATATATCAAGAATAATGTACAAGTGAATGTGAGAGAATACATCACTAAGGGAGCTAGAGAGGAGGTGGAATCCTTATGGGTAGAGCTCCAAAGGGATGAAGCTAAGGGGAAAATAATACTGGGAGTATGCTATATGCCCCCTAACCTGGGGGAGGAGGGGGAGGCGGATCTCCTATTACAATTTGGATTAGCAGCAAGGATGGGAAGTGTTATCATAATGGTGAATTTTAATTATCCAGACATAGACTGGGCGGAGGGAACCGCACATTTATCTAAGGCTCGCCAGTTCCTTAATGTCTTGCAGGACAATTTTATGGGTCAGATGGTAGACGCACCAACTAGAAATGAAGCGTTACTGGATCTACTGATTACCAACAATACAGACCTGATCATGGATGTGGAAATACGGGGAAATTTAGGTAACAACGATCACAGGTCAATTGGCTTCAGTATAAATCACACAAATAGGAAACATAAGGGGAATGCAAAGACACTGAATTTCAAAAGAGCCAACTTCCCTAAACTACCTTGCTAGAAGGCATACATTGGGATAAAATCTTAGGAACAAAGAACACGGAGGAGAGATGGGTTTGCTTTAAGAGCATATTAACCACTTACAATACAGGGCATTTTCACCCCCTTCCTGCCTAGACCAATTTTCAGTTTTCAGCGCTGTTACACTTTGACAATTTTGCAGTCATACAACACTGTACCCATATGAAATTTTGATATTTTTTCCCCCACAAATAAAAATCTTTTGGTGGTATTTGATCATCTCTGTGGTTTTTATTTTTTGCGCTATAAACAAAAAAAGAGCGACAATTTTGAAAAAAACACAATATTTTTTACTTTTTGCTATAATAAATATCCCATAAAAAAAACAACAATTTTTTGTTTGCGCAAAAGTTATAGTGTCTACAAAATAGGGGATACATTTATAAATTTATGGCATTTTTATTTATTATTTTTTTTTTATTAGTAATGGTAGTGTTCTGCGATTTTTATCATGACTGCGATATTGCGGCGGACACTTTTGACACTATTTTGGGACCATTCACATTTATACAGCAATCATAGCTATGAAAAATGCACTGATTACTGTGTAAATATGACTGGCAGGGAAGGGGTTAACACTAGGGGGCGATCAAGGGGTTAATTATGTTTCCTAGGGAGTGATTCTAACTGTAGGGGGTGGGGACTCACAAGGGGAAGAGACCGATCGGTGTTCCTCTGTACTGGGAACACATCATCGGTCTCCTCTCCTTTGACAGGACGTGGATCTGTGTATTTACAAACACAGATCCACGGTCCTGCTGGATTCACGGGCAATTGCTGGTGCCCGGCGGACATCGCGGCCGCCGGGCACACGCATCGGGTGCCTAGTGATGCGGTGGGTGGGCGCACGCGCGAACCCTAGAGGCTCAGGAAGAAAAGATGTGATATGACGGTGTATAAAAAAGTGTAGCGCTATTATACCAAATGACCAAATAGACAAAAAAGTGTATTATTACATGCACAGAGTGTGATGAAAAAAAGAAAAAAATATATTTTCTCATAAAGAATACAAAAAAAAGTCTCTGGTGGTCTTCAAGTGTCGCTTATGTACAATAATTATTCACAATCCAAACTTGAATGAAACGATCCTATTCACCACGTGAATAACCAATATGGAATGGTAATGTGATGGGACCTCCACCCAGAAGGAATTCAGGCTTATCAGAAGGGTTGGACTCATAGGAACATACGCTCAATGAGTCAGATGGGCTTGTGTTGCCAACCAGCAATAAAGTAGGACCTTTGAAGTAAATGGCAATGGAACTCCAGAGGCATCAAGACTTTAGGGGAACCTCTTCTGATATGTAGTTGCACGTCTCAGGAAAATGGCTCATACAAAATAAAAAGGGGGCCACATAGAATAATTCCGTATATAAAGCACATTTATTGAAAAAAGGTAAAACACTTACATTTTATGCAGTAAAAAAGCGCTTAGTGTAAAATTGTGGCGGCAGTGAAGTCTCCCGCCACATTTCGTCTCACTAGACTTCGTCTGGGGTGCTCATCCACTGCTGCCGTGCTCCCTAATAAAGATACTGTGACCCCCATGATGAGAATTCAGCTTGTACCGAATTCAATCATGCACTTCCAGGTTCACCCAAAATGGCGGACCCGCGTGCGTTCCAAGCCTCGCTATTGCATCTTAATTTTGCGTTCCAGCACCTTAAAATGTATTTATTACATTTCCCTGTGTATATTGCTTTGCTGAATCATATAAAATGTTTATTTAAAACACCGCCTCGTGGATAAAAATTTGAAAGTAAAAAGAAGAAAGAAGAAAAGTTTGGGCAAGTTCCGGGCTTGCCATCTTGCAATGTGCAAGACGGCATACAATCAAAGTTAAGACATTGTGAATCAGCTGACGTCACGACGTCAGGGTCGGACCCGAGCTTCCCAGTAAGTGGAGAGCAAAACAAAACCATCACCAGTGGCGTGCGTACCACGCCTCTATGTGACGGTCAGCCATGCGTCATCGCCGGCCATACACAACGAAACGTCATTAAGATCGACAGGTATACTACCATCACGCAAAGTGAAAATAAACCAATGGATGGACATGTCAGTCCGCGAACAGCGGAACCAGCCCAGAATAACTCCCATTTTGTGGGTGACCACCCACAGTACATCTCGCCACTTTCCAAAACAATGAAAAATTAATTAATAAAATATGATTATAAAATTGTGATAAAAAAAAAAAGGGATTTGAATAACAATTAATGTGATCAAAGAATACTAACAATAAACATCCCGTAATTATACAGGACTACTATTGTATAGATACATATAGGTACATTGTGGTGTCTAAGTGATAAATAAATAAATAAAATAATTAAATATTGTGAATGAAATTTTTGTGTATAATGTGTGTCGAAAAACATAAGTGGTTCATTCTAGAGAATTATAGACTTCCCATAGAGGGATAGATGAGTTGAAAAATTATAATGAATATAAAAAATGTGATGAGTATGAAAAAGGAAAAAAATATTCCTAAAAAATTTGTTTAGAGAAATTCTTTATATGCTCAAGATATCGCTATAGAGGTCCGAGATGGATTCTCTCTGTGTCGCCCCGTGCACGGACAAAAAACATTGAATATCATGTATGTAGAATAGTATATGTACTAAATATATCCCAACACGAGCAGTGTGGATTACAATCTAGGAATCATTAATAAAGGCATTAATATCCAATTCCACATTCATACCCTGTGGGGAGTGGGACTGTAGCTCATGTATCCAGAACGTTTCCAGACGAGAAACCCCTCTGGTCATGGCACCCCCCCTCTAAGTTGGGGTGTATTTGTCTATCGCTATGAATTGTGATATGACAGTGGCCCAGAGGGATAAAGGGTTCCTGCCGCCGTCATATGACTATACATGGTAGAGAAGTGGTTAAATAAGGGCATTAGCCAATGCATCCCATTGAGTAATAAATTTAAAAGAGCGAACAAAAGTCCTGGATGGCTTGACTCCAATGTAAAAATACATATAAAAGCAAAGGAGAAGGCCTTCAAAAAATACAAGGTTGAGGGATCATCATCAGCATTCAGACTTTATAAAGAATGCAACAAGAAATGTAAGGGTGCAATTAGGACAGCTAAGATAGAACATGAAAGACACATAGCGGAGGAGAGCAAAAAAATTCCCAAGAAATTCCTAAACAGTAAAAAAGGGAGGACAGACCATGTTGGCCCCATAAAGAATGAGGAAGGACATCTGATTACAAAGGATGGGGAGATGGCGAAGGTATTGAATTTATTCTTCTCCTCAGTCTTCACGAGGGAATAAGGGGGCTTCAGTAACCAAAACTGCAGTGTTTATCCTCAGGACACATCACAGGAAGCACCTCCATGGTTAACAGAAGACAGAATTAAAATTAGACTTGGGAAGCTTAACATTAATTAATCATCGGGACCAGATGGCTTGCACCCGAGGGTACTTAGGGAACTCAGTCAAGTAATTGCCAGACCATTGTTCCTAATTTTTACTGACAGTCTACTGACTGGAATGGTACCAGCTGATTGGAGAAAAGCCAATGTAGCACCAATATTTAAAAAGGGCCAAAATACATCCCTTGAATATTACAGACCGTTTAGACTAACATCAATAGTATGTAAACTCTTGGAGGGGATGATAAGGGACTATATACAAGATTTTAGTAATAAGAACGGTATCATTAGCAGTAATCAGCATGGATTCATGAAGAATCGTTCTTGCCAAACCAATCTATTAACCTTCTATGAGGAGGTGAGTTGTCATCTAGATAAAGAAAGGCCCGTAGACGTGGTGTATCTGGATTTTGTAAAAGCATTTGACACAGTTCCCCATAAACGTTTACTGTACAAAATAAGGTCCGTTGGCATGGACCATAGGGTGAGTACATGGATCGAAAAACTGGCTACAAGGTCGAGTTCAGAGGGTGGTGATAAATGGGGAGTACTCAGAATGGTCAGGGGTGGGTAGTGGGGTCCCCCAGGGTTCTGTACTGGGACCAATCCTATTTAATTTGTTCATAAACGACCTGGAGGATGGGATAAACAGTTCAATCTCTGTATTTACTAAGCTAAGCAGGGCAATAACTGCAGGATGTGGAAACCTTGCAAGAAGATCTGAACAAATGAATAGGGTGGACAACTACGTGGCAAATGAGGTTCAATGTAGAAAAATGTAAAATAATGCATTTGGGTGGCAAAAATATGAATGTAACCTATACACTGGGGGGGAGAACCTCTGGGGGAATCTAGGATGGAAAAGAACCTGGGGGTCACATACTCCATGGATACCCTGGAACCTATGCCCAAAACAATTAAAACAACATCCTCTCATTGGGGCCACTTTAAAAAACTTACAAACAATCAATCAGAGGCATTTCCTCACCTCATCATTGGGACCATTAACACCTCTGACAACAAACCCTGATTTCTCACCGGGAATGGATGGTTCTATCCAATCGCTTTACAACAGAATCACACCACTTTTAGTGGCACACTGTTTACAGAAAAACAAAATCAAATCTCTATCAGAATTGCAAAAAGAAATAGGACAAACACCTCTACAACCCAGGGAATATCAACAAATACATGAATTCATTATGAACACTCAAAAACAAAAACATTTCCTTAGACCATTAACACTCTTCGAAACTATTTGTCTTTCAGCTACTACAACCACTAAGAGTGTTTCCTTAACATACACATGGTTGCAGTCCAGCGATGTACAGGAACCGAATAGACAAAAAACTTTCTGGGAATCAACTTTAAATAAATCCTTTACAAAAGACCAATGGTTACAAGCATGTGTGTTCGCACACAAATGTGCAATCAGTGTAAGATTGCAATAAACATCATTGAAAATTTTAACAAATTGGTACATAACACCAAATAAAATACACAAATGGTTTCCGGCAGTGCCTGGACATTGTTGGCGCTGCAACCAAGAAGAGGGTACTCTATATCATATCTGGTGGGAATGTGGCCTGATAAAACCCTTTTGGAATCAAGTAATAAAGATCATAAAACATATCACAAAAACGACAATTCATCTAGATGATGCTTGCTGCCTCATAAATATCACCAATTGCACTCTGAGAAAATACAAAAACTCTTTGACCAGATTCTTAATCACATCAGCTAAAACAGTGATACCAAGACACTGGAGAAGCACCACCGCCCCTACAATTAAGGAAAAAAAATCTCCTTAAAGGAATGTAAGAGATCAGAGCAACAACACAAGGGAATATAGAAAATGTTATTAAAATATGGCCACCATGGATTACTTTTAAATATTCTGATTCATATACCACTTTCACATAAAGATAAACCTTTTATACATAGACCAATATTTTCCCTATAATATATTTATTTTATTTAATTTTTATTTAATTTTCTTTCCTCCTCTTTATTCCTCATTTCTTTTACTATATCTATATCTAAGGACACCGCTCAGGGGTCCACAAATGTATTCTCCCTTTCAAAATAAATAACAGATTTTTTCTATACAAAGCTAGAGTATTTCCAAATAATTTATCAATATAACAATAGGTCGGATACGAAACCACCTTGGTGGCCTTACCAGTAAATACTCTATTATTGAAGTCAATTATTCACTGTTATATGAAACTTATGTACAAATGTTAATATGATTGTACCAATGTTATTTTCAAACATTAATAAAAGCTTTTTGTTTAAAAAAAAAAAAAGAACCTGGGGGTCCTAGTAGATGACCAGCAATGGAATGCAATGCCAAGCTGCTGCTAACAAAGCAAACAGAATATTGGCATTAAAAAGGGGATTAATTCCAGAGATAAAATGATAATTCTCCCGCTCTACAAGACTCTGACCTTTTTTGCAGAAGGGAGTTTAACAAGACTTGTGGCCACGCATTAAAATTAGAAAAAAAGAGGTTTAACCTTAAACTATGTAGAGAGTTCTTTACTGTAAAAGTGGCAAGGATGTGGAATTTCCTTCTACAGGCGGTGGTCTCAGCGGGGGGCATCGATCGTTTTAGGAAACTATTAGATAAGCACCTGAACAACCACAACATACAGGGATATACAATGTAATACTGTCATATAATCACACACATAGGTTGGACTTGATGGACTTTTTCGACTTCACCTACTGTGTGTCCAATAGACTTTAACATGTTTGCACAATTTTTTTACCTGTTCGCATGTTCTGGTGTGAATCGAACTGGGGGGGGTGTTCATCCCATCCCTAGTGGGGACACTGTGACAGGACACTGTTTTGGGGACACTAGCTGGGTGATCGGTGTGTAAAAAGCTGTAAAAAACAGCTCATACACACTGATCCCCAGCTTGCAGCACAGATTCGCTCTCCTTCTCCTCACTGAGAGGCTCCGTGTGAGGAGAAGGAGAGTCGATCACTTGGCAACGGCTCCCTGTTTACATTACATGATGGCTGTGATTGTACACAGCCATCATGTGATCAGGAGGGCCAATCATAGAGCCCTTCTGCTGATCTGAGATGCGTCGTGTCAGGGGAACACGAGCGCATCGGGTTTGCATGGATGCGCGGACACGCGGTCGCACGATCCCCCTCTTTCTGAGGGACGTTCAAGAATATCCACTCAGAAGGAGGAAACGCCCACCCGACCGTTTATATGCAGTGGGAAGATTAAGAGGGCCCTGCTCAGAAGAGCTTACAATCTAATAAATACAGTATGAGATCTGGGGTCAAAAAGACCTCCGATCTCATACCTAAGAGGACCTGTCATGCTTTTCTTCTATTACAAGGGATGTTTACATTCCTTGTAATAGGAAGAAAAGTGACCCATTTTTTTTTTTAAAAGGACAGTGTAAAAAAAAAAGTAAAATTAATAAGAAAAAATAAATAAAATATATTTAAAGTGTCCCGTCCCGCCGAGCTCGAGCGCAGAAGTGAATGCATATGTGAGTAGCACACGCATATGAAAACAGTGTTCAAACCACGCATGTGAGGTATCGCCACGATCTTTAGAGCGAGCACAATAATTCTAGCCCTAGACCTCCTCTAACTCAAAACTAGTAACCTGTAGAAATTTTTAAACGTCGCCTATGCAGATTTATAAGGTAAAAATTTGTCGCCATTCCACGAGCGGGCGCAACTTTGAAGCGTAACATGTTGGGTATCAATTTACTCGGCATAACATTATCGTTCACAATATAAAAATTGGGTGAACTTTACTGTTGTCTTATTTTGTGTTTAAAAAAGTGTATTTTTTTCCAAAAAAGTGCGCTTGTAAGACTGCTGCGCAAATAAGGTGTGACAGAAAGTATTGCATTGACCGCCATTTTATTCTCTAGGGTGTTAGAAAAAAATATATATCATGTTTGGGGGTTCTAAGTAATTTTCTAGCAAAAAAATTATTTTAACTTGTAAACACCGAATCTCAAAAAGGGGCTCGGTCCTTAAGTGGTTAGTGTCCTTAATTTTCCTTGAAGGAAACCAAAATCCATGAAACTTCTAGGACAGTTTTGGGAAGCTAAAAACTTAAGTTGTACAAAATTTCAAGTCAATTGATTGAGGTTTAGACACATTATGGCACATAAAACGGAAAATTGTATCAAATACTTACCGTAATTTTCCTTTCCTGGCGCCAAACCATGGCAGCATACTAGTAATAGAGCTCCGCCTCTTGACCACTCCCTCAGGATCAGTGAATAGCATAAATGAAAGGCCTAGTTAGGCCCAAACCCATTCTCTGTAATTAGCTACATACTGAAACGTACAAGGGTAGGACTGTATGCTGCTATGGTTTGGTGTCAGGAAAGGAAAATTACGGTAAGTATTTGATACAATTTTCCATTTTCCTGACGCCAACATGGCAGCATACTAGTGATAAATAACTAGCTGACAGGGTGGGATCTACGTGTCAAACCAATCTTCTAATTAGGATGAGACAGAGGACTGAATAGTCCTTCCTACAAAGTCCCCTGATGACAAGGCCCCCGGGTCTGTTCCGTCAAGTTTGAGTAGGAATGTTGGAACGACCACGATACCCCTGTACAGATGGGCACCATAGATTCTCTTAAATGTGCTGCCTATGAGGCTTCAACCACTCTGGTAGAGTGCTCCGCCGCCACTGACGGAGGCTCGCGACCCCTAGTCCTATACAAAACCAAGCCTGCTAGGATCCAGGCAGTAACCTCTTTCCCTTGATGATTCCCAGCTGGAATGACAAAAGGTTTATTTAGATGACCTAAAAGGGACAATTGTGGACAGATATTACTTTAAAGTTCTGAAAATGAACAGTACGTGTGACTTACCTGTGTGATGTTCTGGAAAGTTAGGCAATGTCCAGCTGTCTGGAATATATATATATATATATATATATATATACATATACAAACATACATATATACACATATATTTTTTTGTACTTTGAAGCTCCAAGAGCTTAAATCTCTGATAGCCTTCTGCTTAAAGTTCTTGCAATTGATACTGCCTTGTAAGTGATGGCCTGAACCGAACATTGCTCTGTTGGAACAAATGGTTAAACTGATACGAGATCCAGCAACTCCAATAGATCTTTCTTTCTTGGTGACCGACTCCTCACGACTGCCCTCAAAAGTTGTGCAAACTGAAGGATTCGTGGCACATTTAAATGTGTTATTGCCGATATAGCCCACACACTCGTAAGCTATGTGAGGATAGGCTAAGGCCTGGAGGAAGTATAGAACAGCTGACACTGGAAAGGCAGTAGGATCAATGTCTCGACCTACCAAGAAAAAGCAAACTTGTTCCAAAATTAGGCCTAGATGTTGTAAGTAGAATGTCTTCTCGCACACCACATAGTAGAGATCACTCTGGAGTGAAACTGGAGCAACCGGAGTTGTCCATCCTCCCTCTTTAATGTCCCTGCTTGCAGCCCCAGTCTGCTTATGCTATGGAGGGGAAATGTCTTCTGTACCCTGAAATGAACGGCCAGGAGAAACCGAGGGCCTCCTGGTCAATATGGAGGACTGGCTATGACAACTATGTTCTCCCTTGACAGCCTCAAGAGGAATCTCATTTATGGTAAATATTGGGGAAAAATATATAGGTTAGATTGCAGTCCCAGGGAAAGACTAGAGCATCTGCCCCTTGAGCCTCGGGGTATGGAAACAAAATCAGACCAAAGTTTGTTATTACTGTGGGAAACGAGGAGGTCTGTCTGTGGTAGGCCCCACCTGTGGACCAGCTCAGAGAAGACCTGGGTCATAGACCCACTCGTTGTGCTCTGGGAAGCTTGTACTTGTTCAAAGGAAAAGTCTGCTGGGAGGTAAACTGCTTCCGAAATTTTGCTGGTGATCATCACCTCTCTCAATAGCATATTGCTGCGAGTTTCATCCTGGAGCTGAATATAGGCGACTGCTGCCCTGTTGCTAAACTGCAAGGAGATTGGTCATCCTTGACTCTGTGTAGTAATGCCAAAGTACTAAAAGGGCTGTTTGAACCCCCAGCGTGTTCAAGATTACCCTCCTTGGCTGGGAATCTCTGCTTGCCTTGACCGAAAGTTCCTTGCAGTGCATCTTCCCGGCTGTCTTACAGACTTGATTAGTAGCAATTCTCCAGTCTAAGGGTCCTAACGGACCGAGACTTCCTCAAGGTCTTTCCATCACCGCGGACCGCTACTCATACTGAGTAACACTTATTAACTGTGTTCTATTCTGTTTCCTCCCTTGCACTAAGAATTCTAGTTGAAATTTGCACAGGTGCCCATGCACCCCAGGAATCATCTATATGCATGATGACGTTGTGCCCAGATGACTGAGGCACTGAGAAGCCATCAAACAAGCGGAAGTATTCGTCCTCAGAAATCTGTTCCTGACTGTCACCATTTCCTCTGATGGAAATAAAACAGAGGAACTAGCAGAGCACCCCCGGGTACATAAACCATTGGGATGGAGAAAGTTGGCTTTGCTTTCCCTCTAAGGTGTGAGGATAAGATAGGCATCCTGATGATCCAGTAACAGTCTCCAACCATGTGGTTATACCAGCCTTTCTCAACCAGTGTGCCGCGGCACACTGGTGTGCCGTCAGAGGTTCTCAGGTGTGCCGCGGGATCAGGGGAGAGAAGGGCTGTCAGATGAGCCCGATCTCCGGTCCCCTGCCGAACTGTACATCGGCACTGTGAGAAGCTCCGTCAACCTCAGCAAAGTGAAAGTAAAGTGCAGGGGAGTGTGCTGTGCTCTCTGCTTCCCCCTACAGTGCAATACCTGGCTGAATGAGGAAACTGGAAAGGTACTGTGCTAGAAGCTAGATTCGTTTTAAAAGGGCTTTATACATGTGTCTGTGTGTGTGTGTGCATGTAAGTGTCTGACTGTCTGTATGTGTGTGTGTGCATGTGTCTGTATGTGTGTTTATACATGTGTGTGTGTGCATGTGTATGTGTGCATGTGTCTGTATGTGTGTGTGTGCATGTGTCTGTATGTGTGTGCATGTGTCTGTATGTGTGTGTGCATGTGTCTGTATGTGTGTGCATGTGTCTGTGTGTGTGTGCATGTGTATGTGTGTGTGTGCATGTGTCTGTATGTGTATGTGTGCATGTGTCTGTATGTGTGTGTGTGCATGTGTCTGTATGTGTGTGTGCATGTGTCTGTATGTGTGTGTGCATGTGTCTGTATGTGTATGTGTGCTTGTGTCTGTATGTGTATGTGTGCATGTGTCTGTATGTGTATGTGTGCATGTGTCTGTATGTGTGTGTGCATGTGTCTGTATGTGCGTGAGCATGTGTCTGTCTGTATGTGTGTGTGTACGTCTGCATGTCTGTATGCACATGTCTGCATGTGTGTGTGCACGTGTCTGCATGTGCATATGTACAAGTGTCTGTATGTATGTGTTTGTATGCGTGTGTGCACGTGTATGTGTCTGTATATGTGTGTGTGTGTATGTTACTTTTAATCCTAACACCCCCCCATTCCTGTACCATCAGAACTGCTTTTGTAGGTCTTGTTTGTGATAGCAGCAAGGACTGCTTCTCCTCTGAAAAGCAACCTATGCACAGATCGCTTTTCAGAGGCATTTGACAGGCGGTAAAGAGGCATTATGTTGCCTCCTCACCACCTGTTTTAATGCAGCATCACTACACCGCAACCGTGCAATGTACACAGTTGCAGGGTAGTTGCAGTTCAGCCCCATTCACCCTGGGTATACCTCCAGCTGCAGCCACAACACATGTACACCCCCAGCTGTTGTCTCTGCAGCTAAAGGGGAAGAATTTGGGGATGGTAAAAACAGCTTAACCATGTGCTTTTACCACCCCTCCAACCCGACATGTGAACAAGCCCTTGGTTCACATCTGTGTTGCTGCGTGTAGTGCAGCCCATTCATTTCAATGGGCTTCCCTAACCACAAAAATTCAGGGAAGGAAATCCCGACCTTTTTTTTTTTTTTTAAATTGCACTGCACCAAAAGCACCCCACATTTTCCAATGTGTAAGGTACCATTAAGAATTAATGGCACCCCTAAAGAGCAGAGCATTTGTCTGTGTGTCAGGAACGAGTGCGATTTTGCGCATGTTCCGCGACACACAGTAACGTGAACTAAGCCTTGGACTAGGGTGCCTCAAGACTGAAAACACTTTTTTAGGCTGCCCCGACTGGAAAAAGGTAGAGAAACACTGGGTTATACTGTTTAATGAACTCCGTCTTAAAGAGCTCAAAGAGGGCCCAAAAGGGTTTGACCTCTTCCGATCTGCAACTGGACACTAACCAACTGCAAACTTCAAACAGATTGGGTAGAAAAATTGCAATCCCTCTTGAGTCTGAGTTGTCTGTAAGCAATGTAGCAGCCCACCCGCTGTTGTGGTGGACTTGGCAGCTTCGTGGAAGAGAAATGGTCTGGAGGAGGAGCAGTGAGGAATCTCCCGAAGTGACCATTAGTGTCTGATACCTTCATCCAAGACTCTGTACAACATGCCGTCCAGAAACCTGTGAAGCGTGCCTTTTAGGTATTACCTTAAGAGTCTGGGCATGCACTTGTGTGACTGGCTCACTGATTTTCCCAGAAGTCTGCACTAAGATACAAGTCAGATTTTTGGCATCCACTGCTACAAAAATGTCAATTTTGACAAGATACTCCCAATAGGAAATCATGTTGTCATCAAACAACCTGAAATGTTCACAACATGTTGGTATATGTAGAGTCGTATAAATAATATGTAGAGTCTTATAAACATGACTTATTGATGTTTTAGTGACATATTCAATTTATAATTTACAGATTACACCTTTAACATTGTATTCATATAGTTTGCGCATCTCCTTTTTGTTTAGATATCTATGTGGGAATTAAGTATTTAATTTTTATCAGGAGATTCACATAGGTTTTCCAGTTTCTTTGTCATTTTTCACCTTTTTATTTTAGGTATTTTTATGAGTGTTTGGGTGTGACCAGATTAATTTCTATACACACATGTAGAGTCTTGTATTGAGTGACGTTTGGGGAAAATTAGTTAATATTAACCTTTTTATTTTTCTTTGTACGTTAAGCCACATTAAGCTTCCCAAAAAAATAAGCTTTGTCCCCAGTTTGCCTTGTGGGAAACCTAAATCCATGAAACTTCTAGGAAAGATTTGAGGACTTGAGTTGTGCAAAGTTTTAAGGCTTCAAGGTTTAGGCACTTTATTGCACATTAAACTACATTAAGCCATTGTCACAATAAATGTTTTACGATGTCCTAGACAGTGGTCTGGGGGGGATGGTTATTCCAACCTCTCCAGACATTTTTGGGATTTACATTAGACATGTGCAGAACGAAAAAATAGGTTTTGTTTTGATTCGTTATTGACATAAATTTATTTATTTAAATTTGTTTAATCCGTTTAATTTGTTTTTGGAATTCCTTTTGTTTATTCGTATTCAAATCGATTCTAAAATTTTTCAAATCAATTTCGAACAGGTTTTTGAATTATAAAAGTATTCCAATTTCTATAGAGAATAAAATAGAATAGCAAATAAAGAAATAGAATAGAAAAAATATATATAATAGCATAGAAAAGAATACAACAGAAAATAAAAACATAGAATATAATAGAGTAAATCAGAACAAAATAGGATAGAAAATAAAAGAACAGAATAGAATGGAATAGAATAGAATAAAAAAAAGAATAGAAAAGAAATAATATAACCATTTTCCAAAATTCAAATACAATCATTTTGAATAGAATAGAAAAAAATAGATTAGCATAGGATAGAAAATAACAGAATAGTATAGAAAAAAAGAGAATAGAATAGAAAGAATATAACCATCTTCTGAAATTTGAATTTCAGAAGATGGTTATATTCTATTCTATTGTTTTTTTCTATACTATTCTGTTATTTTCTATTTTATTCAAATTCGAATTGATTCTATTTGAATTTGGGGAAATGGTTATATTCTTTCTATTCTATTCTATTGTTTTTTAATTCTTTTCTTATGCATTCAAATTTATTCTATTTGAAATTCGAATTTCAGAAGATGGTTATATTCTTTCTATGTTATTCATTTCTATTCTATTTGTTTCTCCTATATTCTAGTCTATTCTGTTCTTTTATTTTCTATTCTATTTTGTTCTGCTTTACTCCATTATATTCTTTTATTTTCTGTTATATTCTTTTCTATTCTTTTTATTTTATTTTTTTTCTATTCTATTTCTTTATTTTCTATTCTATTTTATTCTCTTTTCGAATTTGAAAACTATTCAAATTCTGTCCGATTTTTTTTTCCTTATTTCGGATTTGTTTAAACTCGGTACTATTGTAAATGAAAATGTGTTTGAATTTCAATTCGGAACGAAACTAACCACACATGTCTAATTTACATAAAGGGGACATGAAATCTTTCTCTTATCATGTTCATATAAAAGGTTAAAGTGTTTGTAAATCTCAGACATGAAATCTAAACAAAGCAAATCCCTCTATAGTATGTTCTTTTCTCAGTCCAGAACACTAATGCCGCATACACGCGGTTGGAATTTCCGACAACAAATGTTCGATGGGAGCTTGTTGTCGGAAATTCCGACCGTGTATAGGCTCCGTCGAACATTTGCTGTCAGAATTTCCGACAACAAAAATTTGAGAGCTGGTTCTCAAATTCTCTGACAACAAACCTTGTCGTCGAAAATTCCGATTGTGTGTACACAATTCCGACGCACAAAATTCCACGCATTCTCGGAATCAAGCAGAAGAGCCGCAGTGGCTATTGAACTTCATTTATCTTGGCTCCTCGAAAGTCTTGTACGTCACCACGTTCTTGACGTTCAGAATTTCCGACAACAAATGTTCGACCGTGTGTATGCAAGACAAGTATGAGCCAACATCCGTTGGAAATAAATCCAGGATTTTGTTGTTGGAATGTGCGATCGTGTGTACGCGGCATAAGTGTGATTTCTGTCTGCTGCCTTCTTCCTCTGCTATCTGCATGAGTAAGTTCTGACAAGTTTTCCTGACACCAAGAGAAAAATGGTGACAGAGGATGGCACAGACTGTGATTGACAGCCTCAGCTCTGTTCCTGTGTGCTGCGTGTTTGGGGGGCGTGTCTCTTCCCACCAATCAGCTTTCAGAGCTCTCCTCACTAAGCTCTCCATTGTGTAGATTTCAGCTCTCTGCCCCCCTTTTCTGAACTCTCGGACAAGTTTTATAAATTCTGGAGTTTGAACAGATGTAGAGAAGAGAAGACAGCAGATAAACAGGTACAACTTATGTAGAAGGATTTGTATCACCTGAGACCAGTCACTTCACTGGGTATTACAACTACTTGTAGGGCTGTAATACCCAGTGAAGTGACTGGGTATTACAACCACTTTAATGAAGGGTTTGCAACCACTTTAATGCTGCACCATGTAGGGGGGGGGGGCATTCATCTATTGAACCTTCAGTGTAAATCCACTTCATATATTCCAGGAACATCATAACAAAATGTTACATGTCTTACAATTTGTTTTACTTTACAAAGCAAGCTCAAACACAGCTTACCTTAGAGAGGAAGGGAGACACTTTGGGCTGGGGGCCTGTAGAACACAGCTTACCTTAGAGAGGATGGGAGACACTTTGGGCTGGGGGCCTGTAGAACACAGCTTACCTTAGAGAGGATGGGAGACACCTTGTGCTGGGGGCCTGTAGAACACAGCTTACCTTAGAGAGGATGGGAGACACTTTGGGCTGGGGGCCTGTAGAACACAGCTTACCTTAGAGAGGATGGGAGACACTTTGGGCTGGGGGCCTGTAGAACCCAGCTTACCTTAGAGAGGAAGGGAGACACTTTGGGCTGGGGGCCTGTAGAACACAGCTTACCTTAGAGAGGATGGGAGACACTTTGGGCTGGGGGCCTGTAGAACACAGCTTACCTTAGAGAGGATGGGAGACACTTTGGGCTGGGGGCCTGTAGAACACAGCTTACCTTAGAGAGGAAGGGAGACACTTTGGGCTGGGGGCCTGTAGAACACAGCTTACCTTAGAGAGGATGGGAGACACTTTGGGCTGGGGGCCTGTAGAACACAGCTTACCTTAGAGAGGATGGGAGACACTTTGGGCTGAGGGCCCGTGGAACCCAGCTTACCTTAGAGAGGAAGGGAGACACTTTGAATTATAAACAAATATATACCGCGCTGTCAAAAAACAAAAATAATGATTTGAGTTAGATAGATTAGGCAGAACAGTCAGTCAGTTAGCTGCACTTACAGTGTATTGTGTATATATATGCATCCCAGGTGTTGCATATATATATATATATATATATATATATATACACTGTATTCAGTTTAGCTAGATCCGTTCCTGTTATCTTTTTACTGACAGGCAGGCTTGTCTTGTTACAGTATTTACAGCTACCTGAAGAAAATTGCTGGTGTTCTTTTGATCCTATTAGTACCACAGTCAGGCAGCTAGACTATTTACAGTTAGTGCAGTGCGTCCTGCTCACAGTGTTCAGCTAAAACTACAAGTTAGTGGGGTGCGTCCACCTCACAGTGTTCAGCTAAACCTACAAGTTAGTGCGGTGCGTCCTGCTCACAGTGTTCAGCTAAACCTACAAGTTAGTGGGGTGCGTCCTCCTCAAAGTGTTCAGCTAAACCTACAATTTATTTTTTTGCGAGCTCTGCACAGTGTTCACCTAAAGCTACCTGTAGAAGGTTGGTGGTGTTCTCATACTACAGGCAGGCAGTTGATTTTACTAGCTGCAGTATCAGTATATATATATATAATATATATAATATATATATATATATATATATATATATATATATCCCAGCTCAGTGCATCTACAGGCCATTAGTATGTCTGGAAGGCCAAGAAGGAGAGGCAGACAGTCAGAAGACAATAAGAGAAGGGAAAGCAGGCTCTGTGTCTAGTGCTGGTCATGGAGACAGTGCATCCTCATCAGCACATGGCCGTGGGACACGCTTGGCCTTTTTTTTGGCAGCTGGCCGTGTTGAGCCGCAACATGCGGAAGACTTGGTCGAGTGGATGACCAAGCCGTCCTCATCCTCCTCATCCTCTCTCACCCATGCCTCGGCTCAATGTCATCAGTGACTCCTTCCCTAGCCCCACCATGTCCTCCTGAGGAGTCCCTCGAACTGTTTGACCACAGTGTTGGGTACATGCTCCAGGAGGATGCCCAGCGTTTGGAAGGCTCTGATGATGATACTGAGCTCGATGAAGGCAGTAACGTGAGCACGGACAGAGGGGGTGCCCAAGAAGGACAGCAATCTGGCAGTCATGCTTCCCCTGCTGCAGCATACTGCCAGGTTTGCTCCAGTGATGAGGAGGGAGGGGATGATGAGGTCACTGACTCAACGTGGGTGCCTGATAGGAGAGAGGAGGAGGAGGCGGCACATCACCAACGAGGCAGGATGCCCTCCAGGGGCCAGCACATTGACTGCATCACACCCCAAAGCTCCACATGTGCAGGGCGCTGCAGTCTCTGCGCATTATTCAAAAAGTTCTTTGATGTGGGCCTTTTTTGAGACGAGTGCATCAGATCGCACCTCTGCTTTTTGCAACATATGTCTCAAGCGTATCTCGCGTGGCCAAAACATCTCCCGCTTGGGTACCACATGCTTGACCAGACATATGTAGACCTGCCATGCAGTTCATTGGCAAGCGTATCTAAAAGACCCACACCAAAGAACAAAGAGGACCTCTCCTTGCTCCTCATCAGCTGAGATCTCCAACCCCACTATACCTTCAGTCCTCTCTGAGACCTGCACTGAGAGGAATGAAGGTGTAGAATTAGGTGTGTCACAGCCAAGTACTTGTGGGCAATCTGCTTTTGGTACACAGACGTCAGATTGTACCAGGCAAATTTCCCTGCCCCAGCTGCTGCACCGCCGAAAGAAGTTTGCTCCCAGCCATCCACATGCCCAGTGGTTGAATGCTAGCTTGGCAAAATTCAACTGCTGCCTTTTCAGTTGGTAGACTCTGCCCCCTTCCGTGAGTTTGTGGAATGTGCGGTTCCTCAGTGGCAGGTACCCAAACGCCACTTTTTCTCATGGAAGGCGATTCCGGCTCTCTACCGGCATGTGGAAGGCAATGTCCATGCCTCGCTGGACAGGGCAGTCAGCGGTAAGGTGCATATTACCGCTGACTCATGGTCCAGCAGGCATGGACAGGAACGTTACCTAAGTTTCATGGCGCATTGGGTGACTCTGCTGGCAGCTGGGAAGGATGCAGGACAAGGTGCAGTAGTGTTGGAGGTTGTTCCGCCACCACGCCTCCAAAATGCTAATGATTGTGACACACCTCTCTCCTCCACCCCCTCCTCTTCTTCTTCCTCCATGGCCTCTTCCTGTGCTTTGTCCTCGGAACCAGCGGTGCTCCGTAGCCGTTCAAGGGGCTAGGCAAGTACGCAGGCCAAAAGATGCCATGCGGTGCTTGAGCTGGTGTGCTTGGGGGACAGGAGCCACACTGGGGCAGAGGTTCTGTCAGCTCTGCAGGGGCAGGTTCAGAGGTGGTTGACGCCACGCCAACTTAAGGCAGGAATGGTGGTTTGCAACAATGGCACCAACCTCCTCTCTGCACTCCGACAGGGACAAATGACCCATGTGCCCTGTTTGGCTCACGTCCTTAACTTGGTGGTGCAGCGGTTCTTGGGCAGGTACCCGGGCTTACAGGATGTCCTGAGGCAGGCCAGGAAAGTCTGTGTGCATTTCTGCCGGTCATATAATGCCAGTGCTCGGCTGACGGGCCTCCAAAAGGAGTTTAACCTGCCCAAGAACCGCCTAATCTGTGACATGCCCACCAGGTGGAACTCAACGTTGGCCATGCTGCAGCGGCTGCATACGCAGCAGAGGGCCGTCAATGAGTACCTGTGCAACTATGGCACCAGGACAGGGTCAGGGGAGCTTGTTTTTTTTTCCCCACGCCAATGGGCCATGATCAGGGATGCATGCACTGTCCTATCACCATTTGAGGAGGCCACGAGGATGGTGAGCAGTGACAGTGCATGCATCAGTGACACTGTCCCCCTTGTCCACCTGTTGGAGCACGTGCTGCATGGAATAATGGACAGGGCACTTGAGGCAGAACAGAGGCAGGAAG
Organism: Aquarana catesbeiana; assembly: GCF_042186555.1. Taxonomy (NCBI): domain Eukaryota; kingdom Metazoa; phylum Chordata; class Amphibia; order Anura; family Ranidae; genus Aquarana; species Aquarana catesbeiana. The sequence continues at coordinate 803,758,266 of NC_133325.1, forward strand.
AGGAGGACTTCCTTAGCTCTCAAGGCCCCCTTTATCCAGACAGTGTTCCTGCGTGCCCGCCGATCACACAGGAAGAGGACGAGGAGGAGGAGGAGGAAGATTGTGTCAGTATGGAGGTGGTGCCTGGCACTTAGCATCAGCAGCAGTCTTTAAGGGATCAGTCCCAAGAAACACATGGACTTGTACGTGGCTGGGAGGAGGTGGCTGCGGACCATGTCGTCCTTAGTGACCCAGAGGACTCCGGACCGTATGCCTCAGCAAACCTACGCTGCATGGCCTCCCTGATCCTGCAAAGCCTGCGTAAGGATCCTCATATTCGTGGTATCAAGGAGAAGGACCAATACTGGCTGGCAACCCTCCTTGATCCACGTTACAAGGGTAAGGTTGCGGACCTTATCTTGCCATCGCAGAGGGAGCAGAGGATGAAACATCTTCGGGAGGCCTTGCAGAAAGGTCTGGGCAACGCTTTCCCAGAGACTGGGAGGTTACAAACTCCTGTTTCTGGACAACGTGTTGCTGAGGCTTCAGTCAGTCAAAGAAGGAGCTGTGGAGAAGGTGGCTGTCTGACCGATGCGTTCAGACAATTTTTTGGTCCGCAGCCCCAAGGTATGATTGGTTCCAGCAACCATCGCCAGCGTCTGTTTTACATGGTGCAGGAATACCTAGGGGCAAGATCTGACTTGGACACCTTTCCCACCGAAAATCCTCTGGGTTACTGGGTCTTGAGGATGGATCACTGGCCAGAGCTTGCACAGTATGCAATTGAGCTACTGGCCTGTCCTGCATCCAGCGTTCTTTCGGAACGCACATTCAGTGCTGCTGGAGGCTTTGTAACCGATCAAAGGGTGCGTCTGTCCACCGACTCGGTCGATCGACTGACCTTCATAAAAATGAATCACTCTTGGATCACCACCAGCTACCAAGCACCTGATGCTGATGTAACCGAATAATTTTTTTTGAAATCTCAGATCCTTTCAAAGACTCCCTCTGCTGATGCTGAGTGACTATCCCTGAGTAATTATCCTCTTCCTCCTCAATGATCATGTTGATAGCTTGTAAGAACATTTTTGGTTCTGGGCGCCACCACCAGTGCCTAAGGCACAATTTTTCAGCCCCTGTTTAACAGGGGCATGTAATTACAATTTTTGATGCAATACTTTGCAGCAGGGCTCATTTCAGCATTCCAACTAGAGTATTTGTGAGGGGTTGCAGTGTTGTGGCACCAGCACCAATGCCTAAAGCCCAATTTTTCAGCCCCTGTTTAACAGGGGCGTGTAATTACAATTTTTGATGCAATAATTTGCAGCAGGGCTCATTTCAGCATTCCAACTAGAGTGTCTGTGAGGGGTTGCAGTGTTGTGGCACCAGCATCAGTGCCTAAGGCCCAATTTTTCAGCCCCTGTTTAACAGGGACGTGTAATTACAATTTTTGATGCAATAATTTGCAGCAGGGCTCATTTCAGCATTCCAACTAGAGTGTCTGTGAGGGGTTGCAGTGTTGTGGCACCAGCACCAGTGCCTAAGGCTCAATTTTTCAGCCCCTGTTTAACAGGTGCATGTAATTACAATTCTTGATCTAATATTTCACAGCAGGGCCCATTTCTGCGCCCACCAAGAGCGAGTGAGGACTTACAGTGTTGTGGCACCAGCACCACCACCACCAGAGGCCCAGTTTTTCTGCCCCTGTTCAACAGGGGCATGTAATTACAATTCTTGATCTAATATTTCACAGCAGGGCTCTGTGAGGGCTTACAGTGTTGTGGCCACAACAACACCTAAGGCCTATATTTCTGCTGAGTATATAGGGCAGGCCCCTACTTTCAAACATCTAACTTACAAATGACTCCTACTTGCAAACGGAAGGAGACAACAGGAAGTGAGATGAAATCTACCCCTAGGAAGGGAAATTCTCTCCTGTAAGAGTTAATATGGGAAAAACATTTCTCCTTTCCACTGATGCTTTCCAATCCTTGTTCCACAAAAAAACCCACATTTTCAAAAAACATTTGTCATTGGGACAAAAAGTGAGGTGAAATCTTCTGAAGAGAAGGAAAGACAGCAAAACAAATGTCACAGGGGTGATAACCCTTCCCTATGTTTTCCAAAAAGCTTAAAAAAGATTTTTTGGCTGGAGCTAAACACGTTAAAAATGTACCCGTTCAAAATGACAAACAGATTCTACTTAACAACAAACCTACAGTCCCTGTCTTGTTTGCACCGCCTGTATACTGCTGTTCAGAGTATATAGGGCCTGGTGGCCCCACACCTTTCCTTATTTTAATTTGGGTGCAGGGTTCCCCTTAATATCCATACAAGACCCAAAGGGCCTGGTAATGGACTGGGGGGTACCCATGCCGTTTGTCTCACTGATTTTCATCCATATTGCCAGGACCCGACATTACATTAAAGCTGCAAGCAGTTTTAAATGAGATTTTTTCCTTTAAAAATGACATATGGTGCAGGGACTGTTCTAAACACGGGAAACACGCGTCACTTTACAGGCATACTATAGACACCCCCCAGGTACGATATTTAAAGGAATATTTCACTTTTTTTTTTTTTACTTTAAGCATCATTAAAATCACTGCTCCCGAAAAAACGGACATTTTTAAAAGTTTTTATTGCATTGATACACGTTCCCTGGGGTAGGACCCGGGTCCCCAAACCCTTTTTAGGACAATACCATGCAAATTAGCCTTTAAAATGAGCACTTTTGATTTCGAACGTTCGAGTCCCATAGACGTCAATGGGGTTCTAACGTTCGTGCGAACTTTCGGTCCGTTCGCAGGTTCTGGTGCGAACCGAACCGGGGGGTGTTCGGCTCATCCCTATTGGTGATCAGTGAGAAGAATGCTCCTTACATTGGTACTAAACCGTCTCTCCGCCAATCAGGTGCTTGGATCTGTTACCCGTTACCTGATTGGCTAAAACGACAGGCGCTGTGATTGAACGCCAGGTGTCCAATCATAGCAGAGGACGGGAAGAGAGGACGGGAGAAGACATTGAGATGCTGTCCCACCGAGACAGGTAAGTGCAGATGGCGGGCCAGCGGTGGGCACACTGGCAGCATTTGATGGGGCACAGTGGTGGCAATTGATGGGCACAGTGGCGGCAATTGATGGACACAAGTGGCTGCATTTCATGGGCACAAGTGGCTGCATTTCATGGGCACAAGTGGCTGCATTTCATGGGCATAAGTGGCTGCATTTCATGAGCACAAGTGACTGCATTTGATGGGCACAAGTGGCTGCATATGATGGGCACAGTGATGGAGAAAAGAAGGAAGGAGCGTAGCTCCGCAAACGTGTCGCCTATTCGTCCACAGCTCCGGAAGTGATCTCATCCCCCTGGTTGCTACTGTGCGCTCCAACGGCAGGAAGTGTCGGCATTCATCGGCGCAGCTTGTCGTACGGAGACCACCGCCATCCAGCACCCTGATCGGATACATCTCCCGGGACATCCGGCAGAGTCACAGTCTAGTCCACATGCCTGTTTACATTGTACTTTTGTGAGTACCAATTTTAAAGATTTTATTAAACTTTTTGCCAATTATTGCACTTAGAGTGGCGCCTCTGTTTCTTTTCTCCAGCACCCAGAGGACTGCTTCTTCCCTTCAAACGGGGCTGCCTTCTATAGTTGCCTTCTTATACATGATTACAATGGACATTATTATAGCTTAATGGACATTCAGCAGTCTAATGTCTTTTGTATAACAATTTCTTATAATAACTTTTTAGCTTAAGCCTTTTATTCACGTTTTTTGTCATTCCACTTATTGTATTGTCCCTATCAGGAACGACAAGGTTGGGGGTTCAGATTGTGTTGGGCTCAGCGCTCACTCTTATATGTTGATGGGCACAGTGAGGCTGCAATTGATGGGGGGGATCCCTCCATATTCCAGCCCTCTAGGAATGACATAAACGTATTCTTAAACCACATCAAACTTCCAGTATTGACAGAGTCAGTTGACCTACCTGAATAATCCCTTCACAGAAAACGAAATCCAAATGACTATTAAAACACTCTGCACAGTTAAAGCACCAGGTCCTGATGGACTCACAGGGGAATATTACAAACAATTCTCCACCTAACACCACACGTAACAAACCTATTTAAAAACGCTGCCTCCTCTTCCAAGTTTCCCTCTGAGTCATTAAATGACCCGAAACCAGGGAAGAAGCCGACTTCGCCCCAGAATTTTCGTCCAATCTCTACTAACTCAAGACCTGAAAATGTACGCCAAAACAATCGCCACGCGCCTAATCTACATCATCCCCACTCTTATCCACCAAGAACAGTCGGGATTCACTAAAGGGAGACAGGCATTGGATGCTACTAGAAGAATGATCAACGTGCTGCACCATGCTAAGTCCAGTTGAACGACTTCGCTGCTTCTATCTTTAGATGCAGAGAAGGCATTTGATAGAGTCCATTGGTCCTATCTACAAATGGTGCTACAAAAATTTGACACACAAAAAAAAAAAAAAAACAGGTAAAATCTCCCCCACCACCTCTAAACAACAACTTCCAGTGGAGGTACTACACCATCTATCAGAAGACCAAGCATTAAGTCATTGGTCTATGAGAGGCATTAGATTCCTACAAAACTTACTCCACATGTCAAAACCTAAAACCTTCTCTCAACTACAGAATTCAGAGAATATTATCTGCCCTTAACAGAAATCTTTACCTACACCCGAGTATGACACTGCTTAAACTGAATACCAACACCTCTATACGCTATACCACCAAAGGCATGGGAGTTCCTAACCAACCCCATTTCGAAAATGAAAGGGATATCTCTCTTCTATAATATCTTCAAACAAAAATGCATGTTTACCAAATCCACTCCACACCTCCATTGGGAGTCAGACCTGGCAAAGTGCTACACTGAGGTTCAATGGCAACAAGTTCTACAAACGATATGCAAATCAACACAATGCTCTGCCCTCTGGGAACTCACCCAAAAATCTCTCTAAGATGGTACCTGACACCTACAAAACTAGCACTCCTGCTGGAGATGTAGACTCCTGCTGGAGATGTAACACAACCAAAGGTGATCTAATTCACATTCTTTGGTCTTGTTCTCACATACAGCCTTATTGGAACACCATCTTCCATATTCTGGAAGATATCACAAACGGCCCAGTTTCTCCCTTACCTGCACTTGCTGTATTGAATTTACCAGTAGAATCCACTGCAAAACCCTTTAGGCACGTGATAACGCACATCCACTTAGCAGCCAGACTAAGCCTGATGGGACTATGGAAATCCGACCAGACCCCAACTATTGTAAATACTCTCGAATTGGTAAATTTACTACAGTTATAAACTAATAATGGCCTCTAGTAGAGGCCAAATCACCAAAGCACAAAATGATTGGAAACCCAGGTCACAATGGTCTAGAATAGAGATGTTTTTTTTTTTTTAACTATGTTGCAGGGGCATGTTCGCTCAAAATTGGAACTTCAACTTTGTCATACAAATAATTAGTATCTTACAACATGAGGAAAGACGGGTTACACATAGTTCCCATTTGGGGTGTCTGGAGGAGGGGAAACCACACCTTCTACATTAAACAGTTAACAGTTAAACAATCAGAATTGAACATAAGACCTATAGTATCTCACAAAAGTGAGTACACCCCTCACATTTATGTAAATATTTTATTCTAACTTTTCATGTGACAACACTGACAACACTTTGCTACAATGGAAAGTAGTGAGTGTACAGCTTGTATAACAGTGTAAATTTGCTGTCCCCTCAAAATAACTCAACGCAAAGCCATTAATGTCTAAACCACTGGCAACAAAAGTGAGTACACCCTAAGTGAAAATGTCCAAATTGGGCCCAAAGTGTCAATATTTTGGGTGGCCACTATTATTTTCCAGCATTGCCTTAAACCTCTTGGGCATGGAGTTCACCAGAGCTTCACAGGTTGCCACTGGAGTTCTCTTCCACTCCTCCATGACAACATCGCGGAGCTGGTGGATGTTAGAGACCTTGCGCTCCTCCACCTTCCATTTGAGGATGCCTCATTTGCTCAATAGGGTTTAGGTCTGGAGACATGCTTGGCCAGTCCATCACCTTTACCCTCAGTTTCTGTAGCAAGGCAGTGGTCATCTTGGAGGTGTGTTTGGGGTCGTTATGTTGGAATACTGCCCTGCGGCCCAGTCTACGAAGGGAGGGGATCATGCTCTGCTTCAGTATGTCACAGTACATGTTGGTATTCATGGTTTCCTCAATGAACTGTAGCTCCCCAGTGCCAGCAGCACACATGCATAGCTCCCAACGGTCCCTGATTTTGAGGAACTGTCCCTGATTTGGAGCAATGTCCATCTGTCCCTCTTTCCCTCTCATTTGTCCCTCATTTTGGTCTGATCTACATAGTTATATATAAAATGCATTTTTTTATCTTTCAAAAAGTGTTTCCCAGTGCTAAACCTTTTATCCAAATTCTAAATTTCTGCATTTGTAAACGTTAAAAGCCAGTATAAGGGAATAGTAGCGGTAAAAAAAAGCCCTTGTGGATTTAATAAACCTTTTTTTTTGGTTAATTCTCCTTTAAGGGGGTGTGGCAGGGGTGTGTGTCCTATGTCTACATACATTTGCTAGAAGGTGTCCCTCATTGTCATCTCAAAATATTGGGAGGTATGCTCATGCAGCCCCAGACCATGACACTCCCACCACCATGCTTGACTATAAGCAAGACACACTTGTCTTTGTACTCCTCACCTGGTTGCCGCCACACACGATTGACACCATCTGAACCAAATACGTTTATCTTGGTCTCATCAGACCACAGGACATGGTTCCAGTAATCCATGTCATTAGTCTGCTTGTCTTCAGCAAACTGTTTGCAGGCTTTCTTGCGCATCATCTTTAGAAGAGGCTTCCTTCTGGGACGACAGCCATGCAGACCAATTTGATGCAGTGTGTGGCGTATGGTCTGAGCAATGACAGGCTGACCCCCCACCTCTTCAACCTCTGCAGCAATGCTGGCAGCACTCACACGTCTATTTCCCAAAGACCATGGCGGGGTCTTTGGCGGGGCCTGTTCTGAGTGGAACCTGTCCTGTTAAACGCTGTATGGTCTTGGCCACCATGCTGCAGCTCAGTTTCAGGGTCTTAGCAAACTTCTTATAGCTTAGGTCTTCTTTATGTAGAGCAACAATTCTTTTTTTCAGATCCTCAGAGAGTTGTGTATTGTGTACTGTATACTTGTGTATTGTGAGTGCACGTAGTTCTGCAAGTGGCCTGCGAGTGCACGAAGTTCTGCGAGTGCACATACAGTAGTTCTGCGAGTGGCCTGCGAGTGCAAGTAGTTCTGGGAGTGCACGTAGTTTTGCGAATGCACGTAGTTCTGCGAGTGGCCTACGAGTGCACGTAGTTCTGTGAGTGCACGTAGTTCTGCAAGTGGCCTGCGAGTGCACATAGTTCTGCCAGTGCACATAGTTCTGCAAGTTGCCTGTGAGTGCACATAGTTCTGCGAGTGGTCTACGGGTGTATGTAGTTCTGCGAGTGCACGTATGTTTTGCGAGTGCACGTAGGTCTGCGAGTGCACATAGGTCTGCGAGTGCACATAGTTCTGTGAGTGGTCTGCAAGGGCACGTAGTTCTGCAAGTGGTCTACGAGTGCACGTAGTTCTGTGAGTGCATGTAGTTCTGCGAGTGGTCTGCAATAGACATGTGCAGGATGAAAAAATTCGTTTAGTTTAGTTTCGTTTCGATTCGTTATTTAACTTAATTCGTTTAGTTAAATTCGTTGCATTCATTACATTAGTTTTCGGAATTCGTTTCGTTTCGTATTCGAATTCGAAAAAATTCGACCGCATTCGAAAAAATTCGACCGCATTCGAAAAAATTCGACCGTATTCGAAAAAAACTATCAAATTCGAAAAAATTCTAACACATTCGAAAAAAACTGTCAAATTCGAAAAAATTCCACCACATTCGAAAAAAACTATCAAATTCGAAAAAATTCTACCACATTCGAAAAAAACTGTCAAATTCGAAAAATTTCTACCACATTCGAAAAAAACTATCAAATTCGAAAAAATTCTTACTACATTTGAAAAAACTATCAAATTCGAAAAAATTCTACCACATTCGAAAAAAACTGTCAAATTCGAAAAAATTCTTACTACATTTGAAAAAACTATCAAATTCGAAAAAATTCTACCACATTCGAAAAAAACTGTCAAATTCGAAAAAATTCTACCACATTCGAAAAAAACTGTCAAATTCGAAAAATTTCTACCACATTCGAAAAAAACTGTCAAATTCGAAAAAATTCTTACTACATTTGAAAAAACTATCAAATTCGAAAAAATTCTACCACATTCGAAAAAAACTGTCAAATTCGAAAAAATTCTACCACATTCGAAAAAAACTGTCAAATTCGAAAAATTTCTACCACATTCGAAAAAAACTATCAAATTCGAAAAAAACAATAACTGAATTTGAAAAAGTAAACTATATATAACCATTTTGCGAAATTTGAAATTCGTATAGAATGAAATCGAATTCCAATAGAAAAGATTAGGATAGAATAGAAAGTATAAAAGAATAGCATAGAAAAACAATAGATCAGAATAGAAAAAAAAATATAATTTATTGTATTCTAAGCTTTTCTATTTGAATTCAAATTCATTCTGTACCAAATTCCAATTTTGGAAGATGGTTAAATATATATATTATATTTTTTTTCTATTCTGTTCCATTGTTTTTCTATGCTATTCTTTTCTATTCTATTCTAAACTTTTCTATTCGAATTTGAATTAATTCTATGCGAAATTCGAATTTCGGAAGATGGCTTCTAAAATTAGAATTTCGTATAGAATGAATTCGAATTTGAATAGAAAAGATTAGAATAGAAATAGAATAGACTAGAAAAACAATAGAACAGAAGAGAATAAAATATAATATATATATTTTTTTCTATGCTATTCTTTTTTATTCTATTCTAAATATTTCTATTCGAATTTGAATTCATTCTATACAAAATTCGAATTTCGGAAGATGGCTTCTGAAATTCGAATTTCGTATAGAATGAATTTGAATTTGAATAGAAAAGAATAGACTAGAAAAACAATAGAACAGAACAGAATAAAATATAATATATATATATTATATCTTATTCTATTCTGTTCTATTGTTTTTCTAGTCTATTCTTTCTACTCTATTTTAATCTTTTCTATTCAAATTAATTTTATACGAAATTCGAATTTTGGAAGATGGTTTTATATATATATATATATATATATATATATATATATATATATATATATAAAAAATATTTTTTCTATTCTGTTCTATTGTTTTTCTATTATTTTCTATTATATTCTGATCTTTTCTATTTGAATTCAAATTCATTCTATACAAAATTCGAATTTCAGAAAATAGTTATATAGAAATAGAATGAAATCAAATTCTAATAGAAAAGAATAGAATAGAAAAACAAGAGAACAGAATAGAAAGAAATATTTTATATATATATAAAAATAAATAAAACCATCTTCCGAAATTGGAATTTGGTACAGAATGAATTCGAATAGAAAAGATTAGAATAGAATATTTTATATTTTTTTCTATTCTGTTCTATTGTTTTTCTATGCTATTCTTTTATATTATTTTCTGTTCTATTCTAATCTTTTCTATTTGAATTCATTCTGTACCAAATTCCAATTTCGGAAGATGTGTGTGTATATGTGTATATATATATATATATATATATTTTTTTTTTTTTTTCTATTCTGTTCTATTGTTTTTCTGTTCTAGTCTTTTCTATTAGAATTCGATTTCATTCTATTTCATTCTGTTTCTGTATAACCATTTTCGGAAATTCAAATTTCGTATAGAATGATTTTGCATTCAAATAGAAAAGATTAGAATAAAATAGAAAAGAATAGAAAAGAATAGAAAAACAATAGACCAGCATAGAAAAAAAATAAAAAGAAAAAAAATATATATAAATATGTATACCGTATTTATCGGCATATAACACGCACTTTTTTCCCCTTAAAATCAGGGGAAAATCATGGGTGCGTGTTATACGCCGATCCCTTGCGATCCTGAGCTGACAGATCTTCAAAATCGCCGACCGCGATTTGAAAATGGCGCCGAAATACACAGAGCCGGTCCTCGGCTCTTCTCGGCCACTTTCGGCTTCACTCGAGTGCCGCCCGAACCTAGCCGAGTGTACTCGGCTAGGATCAGATAGCTCCGCTCACAGTCACGCCCATCCCGGGCGGGACTACAAGTGGAGCCGAAAGTGAACGAGAGCCGCCGAGAAGAGCCGAGGACCGGCTCTGTGTATTTTGGCGCCGGCGGCACCATTTTCAAATCGCGGTCGGCGATTTTGAAGCCCAGGATCGCAGGGGATCACAGGATTTTCAAACTGCGAGCTGCAAGGCTGCACTGGGGCAAGGCTGCACTGGGGCAAGGCTGCCCTGGGATAAGGCTGCAATGGACACTGGGAAGGCTGCACTGACAAGGCTGCACTGACATGGCTGCACTGGGGCAAGGCTGCACTGAGAAGGCTGCAATGATGGGCATTTAAATGTAAGTTTTTTTCCCTTAAACTTCCCTCCTAAAAGTTTTTTTTTCCTTAAAATTCCCTCCTAAACTTGGGGTGCGTGTTATACGCCGATAAATACGGTCATTTTTTTGTATTATTCTCTTCTATTGTTTTTTTATGCTTTTCTTTTCTATTATTTTATATTCTAAAATAGTTTTTTCAATTCAAATTCATTCTATACGAAATTCGAATTTCGGAACATGGCTTCTGAAGTTTGAATTTCTTATAGAATGAATTCGAATTAGAACAGAAAATAATAGAAAAAAATAGACTAGAAAAACAATAGAACAGAATAGAAGAAAATATAATATACATATATATATTATATATTATATTTTCTTCTATTCTGTTTCATTGTTTTTCTATGCTATTCTTTTCTATTCTATTCTAAACTTTTCTATTCGAATTTGAATTCATTCTATACGAAATTCGAATTTCGGAAGATGGCTTCTGAAAGTGGAATTTCGTATAGAATGAATTCGAATTTGAATAGAAAAGATTAGAATAGAAAATAATAGACTAGACAAACAATAGAACAGAATAAAATATAATATATATAATTTTTTGTATTCTGTTCTATTGTTTTTTGTATTCTGTTCTATTGTTTTTCTAGTCTTTTCTCTTCTACTCTGTTCTAATCTTTTCTATTCAAATTCGAATTCATTTTATAAGAAATTCAAATTTTGGAAGATGGTTTTATATATATATATATATATATATATATATATATATATATATATATATATATATATATATATATTATACATATATATATATATATATATATTATACATATATATATATATATATATTATACATATACACACACATATATTATATTTCTTATAATATGAATTCGAATTTGAATAGAAAAGATTAGAATAGAGTAGAAGAGAAAAGACTAGAAAAACAATAGAACAGAATAGAATAAATTATATATATTATATTTTATTCTGTTCTGTTCTATTGTTTGTCTAGTCTATTATTTTCTATTCTAATCTTTTCTATTCAAATTCGAATTCATTCTATACGAAATTCCACTTTCAGAAGCCATCTTCCGAAATTCGAATTTCGTATAGAATGAATTTAAATTCGAATAGAAAAGTTTAGAATAGAATAGAAAAGAATAGCATAGAAAAACAACGAAACAGAATAGAAGATTATATATATATATATATATATATATATATATATATATATATATATATATATATATATATAACATCTTCCAAAATTCGAATTTCATATAGACCGAAATCAAATTTGAATGTAAAAGATTAGAATAGAATAGAAAATAATAGAAAAGAATAGACTAGAAAAACAATAGAACAGAATAGAAGAAAATATAATATATATATTTTCTTCTATTCTGTTCTATTGTTTTTATAGTCTATACTTTTCTATTATTTTCTGTTCTAATCATTTCTATTCAAATTCATTCTATACGAAATTCAAACTTCAGAAGCCATGTTCCGAAATTCGAATTTCGTATAGAATAAATTTGAATTTGAATTGAAAATACTATTATAGAATATAAAATAATAGAAAAGAAAAGCATAAAAAAACATATATATATATATATATATATACATATTCTATTGCTTTATTATTTTATATTCTACCTTATTGTTTTTTTTAGAAAAACGTTTTCTATTTTTTTTTAATTTGATTATGTTTTCGAATTCGATTCGAATATGTTTTCGAATTCGATTCGAATATGTTTTCGAATTCGATTCGAATATGTTTTCGAATTCGATTCGAATATGTTTTCGAATTCGATTCGAATATGTTTTCGAATTCGATTCGAATTCGTTCGTTTTTTTTTCGGATTCGTTTAAATTCTTTACTTTTGTCATTCGGAAATTCGGATGCATCCGAATTTCCGAATAATGAAAAATTCGTCCGAATTTCGATTCGGAACGAAACGAAATGCACATGCCTAGTCTGCAAGTGCACGTAGTTCTGTGAGTGCATGTAGTTTTGCGAGTGGTCTGCGAGTGCACGTAGTTCTGTGAGTGCACGTAGTTCTGCGAGTGGTCTGCAAGTGCACGTAGTTCTGTGAGTGCACGTAGTTCTGCAAGTGATCTGCGAGTGCACGTAGTTCTGCGAGTGGTCTGCAAGTGCGCGTAGTTCTGCGAGTGGTCTGCGAGTGCACGTAGTTCTGCAAGTGCACGTAGTTCTGCGAGTGGTCTGCGAGTGCACGTAGTTCTGCGGGTGCACATAGTTCTGCGAGTGGTCTGCGAGTGCACGTAGTTCTGTGAGTGCACAAAGTTCTGCAAGTGTTCTGCGAGTGCACGTAGGTCTGCGAGTGCACATAGTTCTGTGAGTGCACGTAGTTCTGTAAGTGATCTGCGAGTGCATGTAGTTCTGCCAATGCACGTAGTTCTGCAAGAGCACATAGTTCTGTGAGTGGTCTGCAAGAGCACGTAGTTCTGCGAGTGGTCGACGAGTGCACGTAGTTCTGTGAGTGCACGTAGTTCTGTGAGTGGTCTGCAAGTGCACGTAGTTCTGTAAGTGGTCTGCGAGTGCACGTAGTTCTGCGAGTGCACGTAGTTCTGCAAGTGCACGTAGTTCTGTAAGTGCACGTAGTTCTGCGAGTGGTCTGCGAGTGCACGTAGTTCTGCGAGTGGTCTGCGAGTGCACGTAGTTCTGCGAGTGCACATAGTTCTGCGAGTGCACGTAGTTCTGCGAGTGCACGTAGTTCTGCAAGTGGTCTGCGAGTGCACGTAGTTCTGCGAATGCACGTAGTTCTGCGAGTGGCATACAAGTGCACGTAGTTCTGTGAGTGCACGTAGTTCTGCAAGTGGCCTGTGAGTGCACGTAGTTCAGCCAGTGCACATAGTTCTGTGAGTGCACGTAGTTCTGCGAGTGCATGTAGTTCTGCAAGTGGTTTGCGAGTGCACGTAGTTCTGTGAGTGCACGTAGGTCTGCGAGTGCACGTAGTTCAGCAAGTGCACATAGTTCTGTGAGTGGTCTGCAAGGGCACGTAGTTCTGCGAGTGGTCTACAAGTGCACGTAGTTCTGTGAGTGCACGTAGTTCTGCGAGTGGTCTGCGAGTGCACGTAGTTCTGCGAGTTGTCTGCGAGTGCACATAGTTCTGCGAGTGGTCTGCGAGTGCACGTGGCTCTGCGAGTGGTCTGCGAGTGCACGTAGTTCTGCGAGTGCACGTAGTTCTTCGAGTGGTCTGCGAGTGCACGTAGTTCTTCGAGTGGTCTGCGAGTGCACGTAGTTCTGAGAGTGGTCTGCGAGTGCACGTAGTTCTGCAAGTGGTCTGCGAGTGCACGTAGTTCTGCAAGTGCATGTAGTTCTGCGAGTGCACATAGTTCTGCGAGTGCACGTAGTTCTGCGAGTGGTCTGCGAGTGCACGTAGTTCTGTGAGTGCACGAAGTTCTGTGAGTGCACGAAGTTCTGTGAGTGTACGTAGGTCTGCGAGTGCACGTAGTTCTGTGAGTGCACATAGTTCTGCAAGTGATCTGCGAGTGCACGTAGTTCTGCAAGTGCACATAGTTCTGTGAGTGGTCTGCAAGGGCACGTAGTTCTGCGAGTGGTCTATGAGTGCATGTAGTTCTGGGAGTGCATGTAGTTCTGCGAGTGGTCTGCGAGTGCACGTAGTTCTGTGAGTGCATGTAGTTTTGCGAGTGGTCTGCGAGTGCATGTAGTTCTGCAAGTGGTCTGCGAGTGCACGTAGTTCTGCAAGTGATCTGCGAGTGCACGTAGTTCTGTGAGTGGTGTGCGAGTGCACGTAGTTCTTCGAGTGGTCTGCGAGTGGACGTAGTTCTGCGAGTGCATGTAGTTCTGCGAGTGCACATAGTTCTGCGAGTGCATTCAGTTTTGCAAGTGCACGTAGTTCTGCAAGTGGTCTGCGAGTGCACGTAGTTCTGCGAATGCACGTAGTGCTGCGAGTGGCCTACGAGTGCACGTAGTTCTGTGAGTGCACGAAGTTCTGCGAGTGTTCTGCGAGTGCACATAGTTCTGCGAGTGCACGTAGTTCTGCGATTGGTCTGCGAGTGCACGTAGTTCTGCGAGTGCACGTAGTTCTGCGAGTGGTCTGCGAGTGCACGTAGTTCTGCAAATGCATGTAGGTCTGCGAGTGCAGCTCATTCAATTAACATAAACACAGGTAGTTGGAGTTGATGACACCAGCATCTCCTCACAGTATGTGTCCCAACAGTATCAATCAGTCTTATCAGCAGGGGGCTGCTGGAGGAATGTGCACGTAGTTCTGCGAATGCACGTAGTTCTGCGAGTGGCCTACGAGTGCACGTAGTTCTGTGAGTGCACGTAGTTCTGCAAGTGGCCTGCGAGTGCACGTAGTTCTGCGAGTGCATGTAGTTCTGCAAGTGGTCTGCGAGTGCACGTAGTTCTGTGAGTGCACGAAGTTCTGCGAGTGTTCTGCGAGTGCACATAGTTCTGCGAGTGCACGTAGTTCTGCGAGTGGTCTATGAGTGCACGTAGTTCTGCGAGTGCATGTAGTTCTGCAAGTGATCTGCGAGTGCACGTAGTTCTGCAAGTGCACATAGGTCTGCGAGTGCACGTAGTTCAGCAAGTGCACATAGTTCTGTGAGTGGTCTGCAAGGGCACGTAGTTCTGTGAGTGGTCTACGAGTGCACGTTGTTATGTGAGTGCACGTAGGTCTGCGAGTGCACGTAGGTCTGCGAGTGCACGTAGTTCAGCAAGTGCACATAGTTCTGTGAGTGGTCTGCAAGGGCACATAGTTTTACGAGTGGTCTACGAGTGCATGTAGTTCTGCGAGTGGTTCTGCGAGTGCACGTAGTTCTGCGAGTTGTCTGCGAGTGCACATAGTTCTGCGAGTGCACATAGTTCTGCAAGTGATCTGCGAGCGCATGTAGTTCTGCGAGTGCACATAGTTCTGCGAGTGGTCTGCGAGTGCACGTAGTTCTGTGAGTGGTCTGCGAGTGCACCTAGGTCTGCGAGTGCACGTAGTTCTGTGAGTGCACGTAGTTCTGCAAGTGATCTGCGAGTGCACGTAGTTCTGCCAGTGCACGTAGTTCTGCAAGTGCACATAGTTCTGTGAGTGGTCTGCGAGTGCACGTAGTTCTGCGAGTGGTCTGCGAGTGCATGTAGTTCTGCAAGTGCACATAGTTCTGCGAGTGCACGTAGTTATGCAAGTGGTCTGCGAGTGCACATAGTTCTGTGAGTGGTCTGCAAGGGCACTTAGTTCTGCAAGTGGTCTATGAGTGCACGTAGTTCTGTGAGTGCATGTAGTTCTGCAAGTGGTCTGCGAGTGCACGTAGTTCTGTGAGTGCATGTAGTTTTGCGAGTGGTCTGCGAGTGCACGTAGTTCCGTGAGTGCACGTAGTTCTGCGAGTGGTCTGCGAGTGCACGTAGTTCTGCGAGTGCACGTAGTTCTGCAAGTGATCTGCGAGTGCACGTAGTTCTGCGAGTGGTCTGCGAGTGCACGTAGTTCTGCGAGTGGTCTGCGAGTGCACGTAGTTCTGCGAGTGGTCTGCGAGTGCACGTAGTTCTGCAAGTGCACGTAGTTCTGCGAGTGGTCTGCGAGTGCACATAGTTCTGCGAGTGGTCTGCGAGTGCACGTAGTTCTGTGAGTGCACAAAGTTCTGCAAGTGTTCTGCGAGTGCACGTAGGTCTGCGAGTGCACGTAGTTCTGTGAGTGCACGTAGTTCTGCAAGTGATCTGCGAGTGCATGTAGTTCTGCCAGTGCACGTAGTTCTGCAAGAGCACATAGTTCTGTGAGTGGTCTGCAAGAGCACGTAGTTCTGCGAGTGGTCGACGAGTGCACGTAGTTCTGTGAGTGCACGTAGTTCTGTGAGTGGTCTGCGAGTGCACGTAGTTCTGTAAGTGGTCTGCGAGTGCACGTAGTTCTGTGAGTGCACGTAGTTCTGTGAGTGGTCTGCGAGTGCACGTAGTTCTGTAAGTGGTCTGCGAGTGCACGTAGTTCTGCGAGTGCACGTAGTTCTGCAAGTGCACGTAGTTCTGTGAGTGCACATAGTTCTGCGAGTGGTCTGCGAGTGCACGTAGTTCTGCGAGTGGTCTGCGAGTGCACGTAGTTCTGCGAGTGCACATAGTTCTGCGAGTGCACATAGTTCTGCGAGTGCACGTAGTTCTGCGAGTGCACGTAGTTCTGCAAGTGGTCTGCGAGTGCACGTAGTTCTGCGAATGCACGTAGTTCTGCGAGTGGCATACAAGTGCACGTAGTTGTGTGAGTGCACATAGTTCTGCAAGTGGCCTGTGAGTGCAGGTAGTTCAGCCAGTGCACATAGTTCTGCAAGTGTCCTGTGAGTGCACGTAGTTCTGCGAGTGCATGTAGTTCTGCAAGTGGTTTGCGAGTGCACGTAGTTCTGCGAGTGCACGTAGGTCTGCGAGTGCATATAGTTCAGCAAGTGCACATAGTTCTGTGAGTGGTCTGCAAGGGCACGTAGTTCTGCGAGTGGTCTACAAGTGCACGTAGTTCTGTGAGTGCACGTAGTTCTGCGAGTGGTCTACAAGTGCACGTAGTTCTGTGAGTGCACGTAGTTCTGCGAGTTGTCTGCGAGTGCACATAGTTCTGCGAGTGGTCTGCGAGTGCACGTAGCTCTGCGAGTGGTCTGCGAGTGCACGTAGTTCTGCGAGTGCATGTAGTTCTTCGAGTGGTCTGCGAGTGCACGTAGTTCTTCAAGTGGTCTGCGAGTGCACGTAATTCTGCGAGTGGTCTGCGAGTGCACGTAGTTCTGCAAGTGGTCTGCGAGTGCACGTAGTTCTGCGAGTGCATGTAGTTCTGCGAGTGCACATAGTTCTGCGAGTGCACGTAGTTCTGCGAGTGGTCTGCGAGTGCACGTAGTTCTGTGAGTGCACGAAGTTCTGGGAGTGCACGAAGTTCTGTGAGTGTACGTAGGTCTGCGAGTGCACGTAGTTCTGTGAGTGCACATAGTTCTGTAAGTGATCTGCGAGTGCACGTAGTTCTGCAAGTGCACATAGTTCTGTGAGTGGTCTGCAAGGGCACGTAGTTTTGCGAGTGGTCTACGAGTGCATGTAGTTCTGTGAGTGCACGTAGTTCTGCGAGTGGTCTGCGAGTGCACGTAGTTCTGTGAGTGCATGTAGTTTTGCGAGTGGTCTGCAAGTGCATGTAGTTCTGCAAGTGGTCTGCGAGTGCACGTAGTTCTGTGAGTGCACGTAGTTCTGCAAGTGATCTGCGAGTGCACGTAGTTCTGTGAGTGGTCTGCGAGTGTACGTAGTTCTGCGAGTGGTCTGCGAGTGGATGTAGTTCTGCGAGTGCATGTAGTTCTGCAAGTGGTCTGCGAGTGCACGTAGTTCTGTGAGTGCACAAAGTTCTGCGAGTGTTCTGCGAGTGCACATAGTTCTGCGAGTGCACGTAGTTCTGCGATTGGTCTGCGAGTGCACGTAGTTCTGCGAGTGGTCTATGAGTGCACGTAGTTCTGCGAGTGCATGTAGTTCTGCAAGTGGTCTGCGAGTGCACGTAGTTCTGCAAGTGCACATAGGTCTGCGAGTGCACGTAGTTCAGCAAGTGCACATAGTTCTGTGAGTGGTCTGCAAGGGCACGTAGTTCTGCGAGTGGTCTACGAGTGCACGTAGTTCTGTGAGTGCACGTAGGTCTGCGAGTGCACGTAGGTCTGCGAGTGCACGTAGTTCAGCAAGTGCACATAGTTCTGTGAGTGGTCTGCAAGGGCACATAGTTTTGCAAGTGGTCTACGAGTGCACGTAGTTCTGCGAGTGGTTCTGCGAGTGCACGTAGTTCTGCGAGTTGTCTGCAAGTGCACATAGTTCTGCGAGTGCACATAGTTCTGCAAGTGATCTGCGAGTGCACGTAGTTCTGCGAGTGGTCTGCGAGTGCACGTAGTTCTGCAAGTGGTCTGCGAGCGCATGTAGTTCTGCGAGTGTACATAGTTCTGCGAGTGGTCTGCGAGTGCACGTAGTTCTGTGAGTGTTTTGCGAGTGCACCTAGGTCTGCGAGTGCACGTAGTTCTGTGAGTGCACGTAGTTCTGCAAGTGATCTGCGAGTGCACGTAGTTCTGCCAGTGCACGTAGTTCTGCAAGTGCACATAGTTCTGTGAGTGGTCTGCGAGTGCACGTAGTTCTGAGAGTGGTCTGCGAGTGCATGTAGTTCTGCAAGTGCACATAGTTCTGCGAGTGCACATAGTTCTGCGAGTGCACATAGTTATGCAAGTGGTCTGCGAGTGCACGTAGTTCTGTGAGTGCACAAAGTTTTGCGAGTGTTCTGCGAGTGCACATAGTTCTGCGAGTGCACGTAGTTCTGCGATTGGTCTGCAAGTGCACGTAGTTCTGCGAGTGCACGAAGTTCTGCGAGTTGCCTGCGAGTGCACGTAGGTCTGCGAGTGCACGTAGTTCTGCGAATGGTCTGCGAGTGCACATAGTTCTGCGAGTGGTCTGCGAGTGCACGTAGTTCTGCGAGTGGTCTGCGAGTGCACGTAGTTCTGCGAGTGCATGTAGTTCTGCGAGTGCACGTAGCTCTGCGCGTGGTCTGCGAGTGCACGTAGTTCTGCGAGTGCACGTAGTTCTTCGAGTGGTCTGCGAGTGCACGTAGTTCTTCAAGTGGTCTGCGAGTGCATGTAGTTCTGCGAGTGGTCTGCGAGTGCACGTAGTTCTGCAAGTGGTCTGCGAGTGCACGTAGTTCTGCGAGTGCATGTAGTTCTGCGAGTGCACATAGTTCTGCGAGTGCACGTAGTTCTGCGAGTGGTCTGCGAGTGCATGTAGTTCTGTGAGTGCACGAAGTTCTGTGAGTGTACGTAGGTCTGCGAGTGCACGTAGTTCTGTGAGTGCACATAGTTCTGTAAGTGATCTGCGAGTGCACGTAGTTCTGCAAGTGCACGTAGTTCTGCGAGTGGTCTACGAGTGCATGTAGTTCTGTGAGTGCACGTAGTTCTGCGAGTGGTCTGCGAGTGCATGTAGTTCTGTGAGTGCATGTAGTTTTGCGAGTGGTCTGCGAGTGCATGTAGTTCTGCAAGTGGTCTGCGAGTGCACATAGTTCTGTGAGTGCACGTAGTTCTGCAAGTGATCTGCGAGTGCACGTAGTTCTGTGAGTGCACGTAGTTCTGCAAGTGATCTGCGAGTGCACGTAGTTCTGTGAGTGGTCTGCGAGTATACGTAGTTCTGCGAGTGGTCTGCGAGTGGATGTAGTTCTGCGAGTGCATGTAGTTCTGCAAGTGGTCTGCGAGTGCACGTAGTTCTGTGAGTGCACAAAGTTCTGCGAGTGTTCTGCGAGTGCACATAGTTCTGCGAGTGCACGTAGTTCTGCGATTGGTCTGCGAGTGCACGTAGTTCTGCAAGTGGTCTATGAGTGCACGTAGTTCTGCGAATGCATGTAGTTCTTCAAGTGGTCTGCGAGTGCACGTAGTTCTGCAAGTGCACATAGGTCTGCGAGTGCACGTAGTTCAGCAAGTGCACATAGTTCTGTGAGTGGTCTGCAAGGGCACGTAGTTCTGCGAGTGGTCTACGAGTGCACGTAGTTCTGTGAGTGCACGTAGGTCTGCGAGTGCACGTAGGTCTGCGAGTGCACGTAGTTCAGCAAGTGCACATAGTTCTGTGAGTGGTCTGCAAGGGCACATAGTTTTGCAAGT
The DNA here is from genome assembly GCF_042186555.1 of Aquarana catesbeiana. Lineage (NCBI taxonomy): Eukaryota > Metazoa > Chordata > Amphibia > Anura > Ranidae > Aquarana > Aquarana catesbeiana. The sequence goes on from NC_133325.1 coordinate 803,778,398, forward strand.
GGTCTACGAGTGCACGTAGTTCTGCGAGTGGTTCTGCGAGTGCACGTAGTTCTGCGAGTTGTCTGCAAGTGCACATAGTTCTGCGAGTGCACATAGTTCTGCAAGTGATCTGCGAGTGCACGTAGTTCTGCGAGTGGTCTGCGAGTGCACGTAGCTCTGCAAGTGGTCTGCGAGCGCATGTAGTTCTGCGAGTGCACATAGTTCTGCGAGTGGTCTGCGAGTGCACGTAGTTCTGCGAGTGGTCTGCGAGTGCACGTAGTTCTGCGAGTGCATGTAGTTCTGCGAGTGCACGTAGCTTTGCGAGTGGTCTGCGAGTGCACGTAGTTCTGCGAGTGCACGTAGTTCTTCGAGTGGTCTGCGAGTGCACGTAGTTCTTCAAGTGGTCTGCGAGTGCACGTAGTTCTGCGAGTGGTCTGCGAGTGCACGTAGTTCTGCAAGTGGTCTGCGAGTGCACGTAGTTCTGCGAGTGCATGTAGTTCTGCGAGTGCACATAGTTCTGCGAGTGCACGTAGTTCTGCGAGTGGTCTGCGAGTGCACGTAGTTCTGTGAGTGCACGAAGTTCTGTGAGTGTACGTAGGTCTGCGAGTGCACGTAGTTCTGTGAGTGCACATAGTTCTGTAAGTGATCTGCGAGTGCACGTAGTTCTGCGAGTGCACGTAGTTCTGCGATTGGTCTGCAAGTGCACGTAGTTCTGCGAGTGCACGAAGTTCTGCGATTTGCCTGCGAGTGCACGTAGGTCTGCGAGTGCACGTAGTTCTGCGAATGGTCTGCGAGTGCACGTAGTTCTGCGAGTGGTCTGCGAGTGCACGTAGTTCTGCGAGTGGTCTGCGAGTGCACGTAGTTCTGCGAGTGCATGTAGTTCTGCGAGTGCACATAGCTCTGCGCGTGGTCTGCGAGTGCATGTAGTTCTGCGTGTGCACGTAGTTCTTCGAGTGGTCTGCGAGTGCACGTAGTTCTGCGAGTGGTCTGCGAGTGCACGTAGTTCTGCAAGTGGTCTGCGAGTGCACGTAGTTCTGCGAGTGCATGTAGTTCTGCGAGTGCACATAGTTCTGCGAGTGCACGTAGTTCTGCGAGTGGTCTGCGAGTGCACGTAGTTCTGTGAGTGCACGAAGTTCTGTGAGTGTACGTAGGTCTGCGAGTGCACGTAGTTCTGTGAGTGCACATAGTTCTGTAAGTGATCTGCGAGTGCACGTAGTTCTGCAAGTGCACATAGTTCTGTGAGTGGTCTGCAAGGGCACGTAGTTCTGCGAGTGGTCTACGAGTGCATGTAGTTCTGTGAGTGCACGTAGTTCTGCGAGTGGTCTGCGAGTGCACGTAGTTCTGTGAGTGCATGTAGTTTTGCGAGTGGTCTGCGAGTGCATGTAGTTCTGCAAGTGGTCTGCGAGTGCACGTAGTTCTGTGAGTGCACGTAGTTCTGCAAGTGATCTGCGAGTGCACGTAGTTCTGTGAGTGGTCTGCGAGTGTACGTAGTTCTGCGAGTGGTCTGCGAGTGGATGTAGTTCTGTGAGTGCATGTAGTTCTGCAAGTGGTCTGCGAGTGCACGTAGTTCTGTGAGTGCACAAAGTTCTGCGAGTGTTCTGCGAGTGCACATAGTTCTGCGAGTGCACGTAGTTCTGCGATTGGTCTGCGAGTGCACGTAGTTCTGCGAGTGGTCTATGAGTGCACGTAGTTCTGCGAGTGCATGTAGTTCTGCAAGTGGTCTGCGAGTGCACGTAGTTCTGCAAGTGCACATAGGTCTGCGAGTGCACGTAGTTCAGCAAGTGCACATAGTTCTGTGAGTGGTCTGCAAGGGCACGTAGTTCTGCGAGTGGTCTACGAGTGCACGTAGTTCTGTGAGTGCACGTAGGTCTGCGAGTGCACGTAGGTCTGCGAGTGCACGTAGTTCAGCAAGTGCACATAGTTCTGTGAGTGGTCTGCAAGGGCACATAGTTTTGCAAGTGGTCTACGAGTGCACGTAGTTCTGCGAGTGGTTCTGCGAGTGCACGTAGTTCTGCGAGTTGTCTGCAAGTGCACATAGTTCTGCGAGTGCACATAGTTCTGCAAGTGATCTGCGAGTGCACGTAGTTCTGCGAGTGGTCTGCGAGTGCACGTAGTTCTGCAAGTGGTCTGCGAGCGCATGTAGTTCTGCGAGTGTACATAGTTCTGCGAGTGGTCTGCGAGTGGTCTGCGAGTGCACGTAGTTCTGTGAGTGTTCTGCGAGTGCACCTAGGTCTGCGAGTGCACGTAGTTCTGTGAGTGCACGTAGTTCTGCAAGTGATCTGCGAGTGCACGTAGTTCTGCCAGTGCACGTAGTTCTGCAAGTGCACATAGTTCTGTGAGTGGTCTGCGAGTGCACGTAGTTCTAAAAGTGGTCTGCGAGTGCATGTAGTTCTGCAAGTGCACATAGTTCTGCGAGTGCACATAGTTCTGCGAGTGCACATAGTTATGCAAGTGGTCTGCGAGTGCACGTAGTTCTGTGAGTGCACAAAGTTTTGCGAGTGTTCTGCGAGTGCACATAGTTCTGCGAGTGCACGTAGTTCTGCGATTGGTCTGCAAGTGCACGTAGTTCTGCGAGTGCACGAAGTTCTGCAAGTTGCCTGCGAGTGCACGTAGGTCTGCGAGTGCACGTAGTTCTGCGAATGGTCTGCGAGTGCACGTAGTTCTGCGAGTGGTCTGCGAGTGCACGTAGTTCTGCGAGTGGTCTGCGAGTGCACGTAGTTCTGCGAGTGCATGTAGTTCTGCGAGTGCACGTAGCTCTGCGCGTGGTCTGCGAGTGCACGTAGTTCTGCGAGTGCACGTAGTTCTTTGAGTGGTCTGCGAGTGCACGTAGTTCTTCAAGTGGTCTGCGAGTGCACGTAGTTCTGCGAGTGGTCTGCGAGTGCACGTAGTTCTGCAAGTGGTCTGCGAGTGCACATAGTTCTGCGAGTGCATGTAGTTCTGCGAGTGCACATAGTTCTGCGAGTGCACGTAGTTCTGCGAGTGGTCTGCGAGTGCACGTAGTTCTGTGAGTGCACGAAGTTCTGTGAGTGTACGTAGGTCTGCGAGTGCACGTAGTTCTGTGAGTGCACATAGTTCTGTAAGTGATCTGCGAGTGCACGTAGTTCTGCAAGTGCACGTAGTTCTGCGAGTGGTCTACGAGTGCATGTAGTTCTGTGAGTGCACGTAGTTCTGCGAGTGGTCTTCGAGTGCACGTAGTTCTGTGAGTGCATGTAGTTTTGCGAGTGGTCTGCGAGTGCATGTAGTTCTGCAAGTGGTCTGCGAGTGCACGTAGTTCTGTGAGTGCACGTAGTTCTGCGAGTGATCTGCGAGTGCACGTAGTTCTGTGAGTGGTCTGCGAGTGTACGTAGTTCTGCGAGTGGTCTGCGAGTGGATGTAGTTCTGCGAGTGCATGTAGTTCTGCAAGTGGTCTGCGAGTGCACGTAGTTCTGTGAGTGCACAAAGTTCTGCGAGTGTTCTGCGAGTGCACATAGTTCTGCGAGTGCACGTAGTTCTGCGATTGGTCTGCGAGTGCACGTAGTTCTGCAAGTGGTCTATGAGTGCATGTAGTTCTGCGAATGCATGTAGTTCTTCAAGTGGTCTGCGAGTGCACGTAGTTCTGCAAGTGCACATAGGTCTGCGAGTGCACGTAGTTCAGCAAGTGCACATAGTTCTGTGAGTGGTCTGCAAGGGCACGTAGTTCTGCGAGTGGTCTACGAGTGCACGTAGTTCTGTGAGTGCACGTAGGTCTGCGAGTGCACGTAGGTCTGCGAGTGCACGTAGTTCAGCAAGTGCACATAGTTCTGTGAGTGGTCTGCAAGGGCACATAGTTTTGCAAGTGGTCTACGAGTGCACGTAGTTCTGCGAGTGGTTCTGCGAGTGCACGTAGTTCTGCGAGTGCACATAGTTCTGCAAGTGATCTGCGAGTGCACGTAGTTCTGCAAGTGGTCTGCGAGTGCACGTAGTTCTGCAAGTGGTCTGCGAGCGCATGTAGTTCTGCGAGTGCACATAGTTCTGCGAGTGGTCTGCGAGTGCACGTAGTTCTGCGAGTGGTCTGCGAGTGCACGTAGTTCTGCGAGTGCATGTAGTTCTGCGAGTGCACGTAGCTCTGCGAGTGGTCTGCGAGTGCACGTAGTTCTGCGAGTGCACGTAGTTCTTCGAGTGGTCTGCGAGTGCACGTAGTTCTTCAAGTGGTTTGCGAGTGCACGTAGTTCTGCGAGTGGTCTGCGAGTGCACGTAGTTCTGCAAGTGGTCTGCGAGTGCACGTAGTTCTGCGAGTGCATGTAGTTCTGCGAGTGCACATAGTTCTGCGAGTGCACGTAGTTCTGCGAGTGCACGTAGTTCTGCGAGTGCACGAAGTTCTGTGAGTGCACGAAGTTCTGTGAGTGTACGTAGGTCTGCGAGTGCACGTAGTTCTGTGAGTGCACATAGTTCTGTAAGTGATCTGCGATTGCACGTAGTTCTGCAAGTGCACATAGTTCTGTGAGTGGTCTGCAAGGGCACGTAGTTCTGCGAGTGGTCTACGAGTGCATGTAGTTCTGTGAGTGCACGTAGTTCTGCGAGTGGTCTGCGAGTGCACGTAGTTCTGTGAGTGCATGTAGTTTTGCGAGTGGTCTGCGCGTGCATATAGTTCTGCAAGTGGTCTGCGAGTGCACGTAGTTCTGTGAGTGCACGTAGTTCTGCAAGTGATCTGCGAGTGCACGTAGTTCTGTGAGTGGTCTGCGAGTGTACGTAGTTCTGCGAGTGGTCTGCGAGTGGATGTAGTTCTGCGAGTGCATGTAGTTCTGCAAGTGGTCTGCGAGTGCACGTAGTTCTGTGAGTGCACAAAGTTCTGCGAGTGTTCTGCGAGTGCACATAGTTCTGCGAGTGCACGTAGTTCTGCGATTGGTCTGCGAGTGCACGTAGTTCTGCAAGTGGTCTATGAGTGCACGTAGTTCTGCGAATGCATGTAGTTCTGCAAGTGGTCTGCGAGTGCACGTAGTTCTGCAAGTGCACATAGGTCTGCGAGTGCACGTAGTTCAGCAAGTGCACATAGTTCTGTGAGTGGTCTGCAAGGGCACATAGTTCTGCGAGTGGTCTACGAGTGCACGTAGTTCTGTGAGTGCACGTAGGTCTGCGAGTGCACGTAGGTCTGCAAGTGCACGTAGTTCAGCAAGTGCACATAGTTCTGTGAGTGGTCTGCAAGGGCACATAGTTTTGCAAGTGGTCTACGAGTGCACGTAGTTCTGCGAGTGGTTCTGCGAGTGCACGTAGTTCTGCGAGTTGTCTGCAAGTGCACATAGTTCTGCGAGTGCACATAGTTCTGCAAGTGATCTGCGTGTGCACGTAGTTCTGCGAGTGGTCTGCGAGTGCACGTAGTTCTGCAAGTGGTCTGCGAGCGCATGTAGTTCTGCGAGTGCACATAGTTCTGCGAGTGGTCTGCGAGTGCACATAGTTCTGTGAGTGTTCTGCGAGTGCACCTAGGTCTGCGAGTGCACGTAGTTCTGTGAGTGCACGTAGTTCTGCAAGTAATCTGCGAGTGCACGTAGTTCTGCCAGTGCACGTAGTTCTGCAAGTGCACATAGTTCTGTGAGTGGTCTGCGAGTGCACGTAGTTCTGAGAGTGGTCTGCGAGTGCATGTAGTTCTGCAAGTGCACATAGTTCTGCGAGTGCACATAGTTCTGCGAGTGCACGTAGTTATGCAAGTGGTCTGCGAGTGCACGTAGTTCTGTGAGTGCACAAAGTTTTGCGAGTGTTCTGCGAGTGCACATAGTTCTGCGAGTGCACGTAGTTCTGCGATTGGTCTGCGAGTGCACGTAGTTCTGCGAGTGCACGAAGTTCTGCGAGTTGCCTGCGAGTGCACGTAGGTCTGCGAGTGCACGTAGTTCTGCGAATGGTCTGCGAGTGCACGTAGTTCTGCAAGTGGTCTGCGAGCGCATGTAGTTCTGCGAGTGCACATAGTTCTGCGAGTGGTCTGCGAGTGCACATAGTTCTGTGAGTGTTCTGCGAGTGCACCTAGGTCTGCGAGTGCACGTAGTTCTGTGAGTGCACGTAGTTCTGCAAGTAATCTGCGAGTGCACGTAGTTCTGCCAGTGCACGTAGTTCTGCAAGTGCACATAGTTCTGTGAGTTGTCTGCGAGTGCACGTAGTTCTGAGAGTGGTCTGCGAGTGCATGTAGTTCTGCAAGTGCACATAGTTCTGCGAGTGCACATAGTTCTGCGAGTGCACGTAGTTATGCAAGTGGTCTGCGAGTGCACGTAGTTCTGTGAGTGCACAAAGTTTTGCGAGTGTTCTGCGAGTGCACATAGTTCTGCGAGTGCACGTAGTTCTGCGATTGGTCTGCGAGTGCACGTAGTTCTGCGAGTGCACGAAGTTCTGCGAGTTGCCTGCGAGTGCACGTAGGTCTGCGAGTGCACGTAGTTCTGCGTATGGTCTGCGAGTGCACGTAGTTCTGCGAGTGGTCTGCGAGTGCACGTAGTTCTGCGAGTGGTCTGCGAGTGCACGTAGTTCTGCGAGTGCATGTAGTTCTGCGAGTGCAGCTCATTCAATTAACATAAACACAGGTAGTTGGAGTTGATGACACCAGCATCTCCTCACAGTATGTCTCCCAACAGTATGAATCAGTCTTATCAGCAGGGGGCTGCTGGAGGAATCCCCCCTCCCTCTTCAGGGACACAAATCCCAAATGACCACAGCAAGGAGTCCCCAATAGAATCAAACAACATACAATATATACATATATACACGACTGAGTCCGATTTAGTACAGTTCAGACTGGATTTCTAATTCATCTCACAAAGAGTATTGTTCCCTTGAAAATCCAGGGCCCACAATCAAAAGGCAAGAGGCTTGCATTCAGTCCTCTCCAACAGCCTCTGTCCCGGCTAGGTCTGTCACAATCACCATCCATGGCTGAGTCTCCGGGGGTCACAGGCCTACCCGATCCTCTCTCCCCACCTCCCTGTTGGGCTCCTGAAAACCGGGGGCGGACGAGTTTATTTTTCCGGCGGCCGTCCTCTAGGATAGTCCACAGCTTCGGCCTACCCCTGGAGGCCGGCGGCCATATTGGGACTCCAGTGTCCACCCAGTGTCTTTCTTTGTTCCTAAGGAATCCCAGGCTTGCACAGGATATTGGGGGCTGGGGAGACTGTCTCCTTTCTCTCAGGCTACCGGTGGGGAGGGGTGGAGCTGTATGCAGGGGGTTCTGAGGATCCAAATGGAACATGCTACTATCTATGAAAATGATGCTGCTTAAATGAACACAGGGTCCTAATCTTCTCACCAAGACCTCCGTATAACTACTATAGCTATATACAGTGTCGGAGGTAAGCCTCCATGTTTGCTCACTAAATCCTCTGCATATCTCATGGGCAAAGTTGGCCAACAGCAACAATACTACAAACCACTGATTGGGCTGCGAGAAGAACCAAACATGGAACGTTTTGTTACCAGATCACAACCCACCTCCTCTAATCCTTCCGCAAATCCTTTTGCCCTGCTGGATCCCTCCCTAGACTCGGAAGATGCTACAAGCTCCTCTCTAACTAACTCGCAGATCCCTGCACCCACTCTTTCACCTCCAATTATGACTCTCACCCTTGACATTCTGGACTCCAAGCTGCAACTTTTACTTCAACAGATTACGTCCAATGTTTCGGCTGAGGTCAGCAAACTAGTTGCCGAGTTGTGGGGGGAAATAACCCAAATTGGTGATCGCACAGACACTCTGGAGAACAAATTTGATAAAATGATTAATTACGTACAAGCGAAAGAGGAGGAAAACCATAACTTGCGCTTTTCCGTATCTCAACTACAAATACAACAGGAGGACTTGGAGAACAGGGAGAGAAGACAAAACCTACGATTCAGAGGGATACCAGAAACAGTGGGTGATTCTGAGCTCCGACCCTACCTTCTGAGCCTTTTTAACACCCTGGCTCCCATGGTGGTGGACATTGATTGGCGCTTGGATAGGGCCCATAGATCTTTGGGCCCAAAACCTCCGGCTGGAGCTAGACCTAGAGATGTTGTAGTACGATTTCATTTTTTTGAAAGTAAGGAGGCACTAACTTTGGCGACTCGCAAAAAATCCCAAATAATGTTCAAGGGTGCTAAACTACAGATCTTTAGCGACCTCTCTCCCATCACTCTCGCTAAACGTAGGAACCTACGTCCCCTCACTTCTCACCTGCAACAACTTAAGATTTCGTTTTACTCTCGAATCCCCTTCCATTTAGTTGTATCCAATGAGGGAACCCAATACTCCCTACGTGAATTACAAGAAGCTGAGGCCTTCCTAAAAAATCTGGGTCTCCCCCCTCTCCCGGAAGAGGACATGATCCCTCCTACTACACAAGCCCGTCTACCTTCGACTACACCCACTCGCATCTGGACCCCTGTCTGGGGTAAATCTAAGAAGCATTTTTCCACTCCTCAACGCCTGCGATCTTCTAAACAACCTCCTTGAACGTCCCACGGGACATCCTTTTTTGGTTTTATCTATCACTATTTTTTTTTTTGCATTTCCGTTTCCTCAAAAATCTTTTGTGACGAAACGATGTTGCTGTTTTGGTTCTCTCATTTTATTTTGCATCTGCCCCGCTCATTTTTCGGGGTAGATCCTTTCTCATCCCATGAGATGCATTCACTAAAGGTTTTGAAATTTCAAGTGTTAAACATGCCTGTCTTATTTGTTAACCCTACTTTCTCTTTAAGGACTTACAGGTTTTTCTTTTCCTTTTTTATGCAATGACTTTTATCCTCTTTTTTTCTATCCGCAACCAAATGCATAAGGTGAGCAGCGGACCCATCTCATTTTGTCAGATAGAGTCGCCAGATGGGAGTCCGTTCATGTCCCTTCCAGGCCCTGGCCTATATCCAGGGCTTCCTGAGAAATTGCTGTTTCTCAGGTTCATAGAGTTTTGAACTTTTTTTTTCTTTTTTTCTTTTGATTTTTCTTTTTTGTTTTTATTTTTTATTTTTCTTAATTGTATCTATTGATGTGTTTCACAGATTGAGACTTCATGGTCTTTCTTATCCCATTTTAAGAGAATCTTACATTGGGGTTTATGTTTCTATAGTTAGTGGTGGGAAAATGTTTGCTATTTCTGCTACCCGTAAAATGCAACTTATATACTTTCTTTTTTCAAGTACCCCCATGTTTATAATGTTGGATGTTTTAAGACCACAATCATGGCCCTGAAAATTGTGTCTTACAATGTAAAGGGCCTGGGCTCCATTAGTAAGCGCTGGATGGCCCTGAAGGATTTCAGGGCTTCGGGCGCAGACGTGGTGATGATCCAGGAGACCCATTTTCGGGCAAGTGGATCATTAAAATTTGTCTCCAGGTTTTTTCCCACTTCCCACTTCCTATCTTGCCTCTGATTCCACGGGCAAGGCAGGAGTGGCAATCTTGATCAGAAAAACATGTCCTATCAAAGTTCGGAGGTCCCATGCGGACCCTCATGGTAGGTTTCTTATCCTAGAATGTGAATACATGTCTACCTCTTTTACGCTGGTTAATTTGTACGCCCCGAACACAGGCTAACTTCCTCAACAAACTCTTTGAAACTCCCCAATATCGCCCGCAACCTTTTATGATAGTTGGTGGGGACTTCAATCTGGTCATGTCTCCCACTAGGGACAGACAAACACTTTTTAGTTCTACCCCATCTAAAAGAGTATTGTCCCAAGCTAATGCCTTCCGTAAATATATCAGGTCAAGTAGACTTTTCGACTCATGGAGGATAAAACACCCCTCTGCTAAACAATTTACGTTTTATTCATCAGCGCATAATATGAACTCCCATCTTGATCACTTTTTTATCTCGGCCCCACTTATCCCCTATGTAGTTGAGTCAGATATTTCCCCCATCACATGGTCAGACCATGCACCCATTATGTTAGATCTTATGTTATCCCAGACCTACACCAAATCCTATCATCTGCGTTTTAATGATCACCTTCTGCAGTCTGAGGTATCCCGCTCTACCCTAGCAAATAGCTTGAAAGAGTATTTTTTACTCAACTCTGGATCAGTGTCTCAGGTTTCTACACTGTGGGAGGCACACAAGGCTGTTTTCCGAGGTGCATGTATAGCTGAGAGTTCTCGACTGAAGAGAGATAGAAATAGTTTACTAAAGTCCCTAATGTCCGCTCTAGTATCTGCTGAGCGGAGACTTTTGGGTGGTCCCACGGTGCTGAAATTACGTAAAGTTATTAAACTTAGAGAACAAATTAGATCAACAAAATTGGACAAAACGGCTAGGTCCATGCTGTGGACGAAGCAAAAATTTTATGAATTCTCCAATAAACCCCACAGGATGTTAGTTAATAAGTTATGCCCTCGTCCGTTCAACTCCTTACCTGATTTTCTTTTACAGACAGACGGATCTAGAATGCATTGCCCTCATGAGATGTCCAAAATTTTTGGCAACTTTTATAACAAACTGTATAATTACCTGACTCCGGAGAATCATTTTGAATTTACCCAGGGAAATTTTGAGTCCTTCTTTTCCAATATAAACTTACCGAAACTATCTACAACGGATCTGGAGAGTTTAAACACAGCAGTAACAGCTGAAGAACTCTTTGCTATAATTAAAAAACTCCCATTACACAAAGCCCCCGGCCCAGACGGCTTGCCCTACTCATTACAAATCCTTTATGGACATTCTATCTCCTCACATGCTAGCTTTATATGCTTCCTTTCTCAAGGGTACTCCTCCACATTCGCAGTTTTCCTATTCATTTATTTCGGTTATCCCTAAGCCTGGTAACGATCCCTCTCTCCCAGATAACTACAGACCCATAGCCCTCCTAAACTCAGACTACAAGATATTTACTAAAATTCTCGCCACCCGACTTTCCACGCTCATCCCCAAACTAATATACAGGGACCAGGTGGGTTTTGTTCTTGGTAGGCATGCGGGAGATAACACCCGGCGTACAATAGACCTAATAGACCTCTTGGATAGAACCTCCCAATCGGCACTGATCCTGAGTCTAGACGCACAAAAAGCTTTTGACAGGCTAAGTTGGCCCTAAATGTTTGCCACCTTAAAGATTTATGGTTTTGATGGTCCTTTCTTAAAAGCTTTGGAAGCATTATATTCAACTGTCTAAGCACAGGTACAGATGTCGTCCTTCCTGTCTCCTGGCTTCCCCATGACGAATGGAACTCGGCAGGGATGTCCCCTTTCGCCACTGCTTTTTATCCTGTGCCTAGAACCCCTGGCCGAGTCTCTCCGGGTCCATCCAGATATATGTGGGGTGGTGATGAGACAGGGGGAGTACAAGTTATCGTTATTTGCAGATGACATTTTGCTCACCATCACTAATCCGCTGATATCTCTTCCCTAACTACATAAAGTATTGGCCTCTTTTAGTGCTATTTCCGGATACAAAGTCAACACCTCTAAAACTGAAGCCCTTCCTTTACACATTCCAACGCCATTACTTTCCCAACTCAAAGAATCTTACCCTTATAAATGGTGTACTACCTCTCTCAAGTACCTGGGTGTACTACTTACTCCTTCTCATTCCTCCCTCTATAACACTAACTTTTCTCCTCTGATATTAGATATTAATAAGTCTCTGTCGAATTGGACCAAATATCCCCTGTCTCTTTTAGGCAGAATTAATGTTTTGAAAATGTCTATTCTACCCAGACTGCTTTATTATTTTAAAACTCTTCCAGTAGCTGTTCCTGCTTCACAATTAAAAACACTTCACAGGACTTTCCTAAAGTTTATATGGAACGGTGGAGCCCACCGTATAGCTGGCTCTGTAATGTTTGCCATTAGATCCAGAGGGGGTTTGGGAGCTCCTGACATCACCAAATATTATTATGCTACACATTTAAGGGTCATCACCTCTTGGACTTTCTTACACGCTCCAAATCAATGGTCTGCTATTGAAAAGGGGGTACTTTACCCGGTCAATCCGGGCTCCTTGGTTTGGGGTGCCCCCCGTTTTAGATCCTATTTATAAATGTCAGTGTACTGGCCCAATGACTCTAACTTTAACTATTTGGCGTAATTGCCTCAAACGTTTTCCCCTTATGTCTCCCTGCTCTCCCCTTGTCAATGTACTATTTAATCCTCTTATTCCGGATAGTATGTCCCTGGGTAGGATTTTTCCATGGGTTAATGTTCATCTCTTTTAGCTTAGGAATCTGGTTCATCCCATAACAAGGAAGCTACATACCTATAACACTTTAAGTGAGAAATTTGACTTACCACCACAACTTTTCCACTTCTACTTACAAATTAGACACTTCTTTCATTCTAAATCGCCATCCCTGACTCTAGACAAGCCAACTACTTTTGAATACTTGTGTGCGCAAGGTCCTCATCAACTGCATTTAATTTCCTGTATCTATCGTATCCTCCATGAGTCGTTTCAAATCACAGAGACATTGCACCACTACATGCGCAGGTGGTCTCAGTTGGTGGGCCGTCCTGTCACAATACAGATGTGGGATAGGATATGGTCCTCTACATTTAGATCTTACAAATGCGTCACTCAGAGGGAGACAACCATTAAGATACTCATGTTCTGGTATAGAACTCCCCATGTAATTCACAAGTATGACCCCTCAGTTTCACAGTGAGTTGGCGGTGTGGAACTGATGTAGGTTCACTGTTCCACATCTTTTGGCAGTGCTCCTTGATTCAACCCTTTTGGTATGATGTACATCTTCTCATACAAAAGGTAACTGGGGTGTCCCTTCCAGTGGATTCTTTAAACTATCTACTGGGTTTACCTCCTTCAGGGGTATCTAGAAAGACAAACAAATTGATATCCTATATATTACTAGCCGCCAGGAGACTTATCCCGTTATTCTGGCTATCCAAAACACCTCCTCTACGGTCCGGATTTCTACGCTTGGTGGCTGAGATTCGCACAATGGAGTACTTGACGGCTTCGGTACACGACGGTGTTCCCCAGTTTAATAAAATATGGGAACCATGGGATCTCTCGGAATACGGGACCCCCATGCCTTCCGATTTGCCCTAATCCCAATTTAATCCTGTACCGCCTGTGTATGTGGTCTGAACTGATCTCAAGGTTCTAGACTCCCTTTAATACTATGCTTATTGTGTACATTATAAGGAATTGATCTACAACACATTTGTGTCTTGTTTCTGTAAACACTTTTTTTATTACATATATTTGTTATTATATATTTTACTTTCCCTTTTTGCTATGCTTGTTTTATAGTGTACTTATATTAATAGTGTGATGTTCATTCTGTTCATTTTGTTACAATTTTGTACTTACTTTTTGAAATCCCAATAAAAATACAATTAAAAAAAAAAAAAAATTACTTAATCGTAAATACTGTGAAGGAAAACTTTCCTTAATAAGCACAACACTACTGTACAACGGACAATGTCCACATTGTTACTTCTTTGTTACTGTAAAAAATGAATAAAAAACTACTGAAAAAAAAAAAGAAATCCCTTTTCTGTAAAGATGTTTTACCTTTTAATTAAAAAATATTAAGAAAAGTGTTAAATGATCTCTAATGCCCCAACGCAGACCTCAGAGTCCCTGTTTCCTGAAGAGCGCTCCTGTGGTGTAAATCTCTGAATATCCCTGTCTGGAGTGACAGCGAGTGTTACAGACATTTATTCTACAATCCGAGTTGCTATTACTAATCTGGTGAATGATTACTACTTCTCAATAAAAGTAGTTGGTGGACGTTTAAAGACTTCATTGCTTAGTTATCCAAACCCAGCGACAATCGCTCTCAGTCTGCTGGCACTTAGATTGTGTCCTGCAAGCTGGAGAATCTTTGTGCCGGGTGAGGCTGAGAGTGGCGTTGTTGTGTATCGGTGACAGCGCGGTGTGAGGAGGACCTGTCATTTGTCACAAGTCAGTGAAGGTGACAGTGGTCTGACCCACGTTTGTCACATGGACGTCTTGGATAGTGTTGAATTTTTTATTCATTAGTCCCATGGAATTCTAGTTCTACATCAATGTGTGTTATATGAGGGGGGAGGGGAGCATACACTGTGACCTGACTGGAATCTGTATTCTGTCTGTGCAGGAAATGCCCAGGATCGGGTGAAAATAATAACTCGGCTGGGATCTGACCTTCTCCTTCCCATCAGACGTCATCTCACCCTCAACCATACAGATAAAGAGAGATGTGACAGTTTTTTCTGGAACTATGAGAAATCTCATGAACACTTGCAAGAAAGAATAGCTGAACACAGCAATTGTAAGCTGTCTGAGTCCGGATATTTCTCCAATACAAGGATATCAGAGAATGGAAGTCTGATCATATCCAATGTGACTCTGGGCAATGATGGGATATACAGTGTGGATTCACACCAATCTGGAGTAGACTATAGGATAATAGATTTTTACACCATCCATGTAGAAGGTAAGTCCATCCAACCCCCACCCCCAGTCCTAGCAGTGTCCTCCCCGCTCCGTGTCTTTATATACATCGTCCATGTAGAAGGTAAGTCCATCCAACCCCCACCCCCAGTCCTAGCAGTGTCCTCCCCGTTCTGTGTCTTTATATACATCGTCCATGTAGAAGGTAAGTCCACCCAACCCCCACCCCAGTCCTAGCAGTGTCCTCCCCGTGTCTTTCTATCCATAAATTAATAGGTGAAGATCTGGGAGAGACGTGTGTACAATGTCCTCTGATTACTGCCCCATCCTCACCATTCCCTGTGGATTCACATCTGCAGTGCTCAGCCCTCCTGAAGTTGCTGTGATGTGAACTGTGCTGTGCCTTCTGCTCGGGGTCCCCATGTGTTAGATGTGACCATTGATGGCGGGGTGACAGATCCCCAATACACACACTGACAATGCAGCAATCTGGAGACCTCGGAGGGGATTTCAGCGACCCTCAGGCTGACCTCTGACCTGGACGGAGCCACCTCTCCGCTGTAGGCTGGGGTTCAGTTTCCTGGGATGGAGCCGATTCATCAACATTGGAAGATGGGGCTTCTGTCAATAACAGCCAATCAGGTTTTACCTCTCAGGAAAAAGGAATTGGAAATTCTGATTGGCCTCTGAGGGCAGCCCCTCCCCTCTGTGCTCATTTTCCTCTCTCACTATGAGGATTCCATGCAGCTGATCTGGATGGTGGAAATTCTGCTGATGGGTGACAATGGTGGATCTCCAGCTGGAAACACAGATATGGAGATCTCATCCTCCACCTGAGTGGGGAAATCTTCACCCCTCCCCCCTGTACAGATGTTGGAGGATTCCCAGCATGGAGCATTTACAGCTCCGGAGACTCTTCTTCATCCCAGAGGAATCCACCAAGAACCACTGAGCGGAAGTCTCCTTTAGACATGTGCAATTCGTTTCGGTCTGAATACAAATTTGGACAAATGTTTGGTTATTCTGAGATCCGGATGTATCCGAATCTCTGAATGAAATAGTAACGAATTCAGTTGAAATCTGTTAAAATTAATTTTGTTTATTCATTTTCTAACGAAGTCCAACCTTTCAGAACAATTAGAATTCGGATCGGTCGAAAAACAATCGACCAATTAAAATTCTGTGTGAAGAATAGCTGGTTGTTAAAGTGGTGTTCCAGCAGCGAAAATTTTTTTTTTTTAAAGTCAGCATCTACAAACACTGTAGCAGCTGACTTTTAATAAGGACGCTTACCTGTCCCGGGGAGCCCGCGATGTCGGCCCCCCATCGGCTTGGGTGCAGGAGCCACCATTGTAACTAAGGGAATCCTGCAGTGGAGCCTGCAGGCTTCACCGCCGGTTTCCTACTGTGCATGCAGGAGTCACACGGCGCTTTCTAAATGGCCCGTTGTCTTCTGGGGGACACACACAGGTCCCAGAAGGCAGTGGGGTGAAGGAGGAAATGATTCCGTGGGCCGCGGCTGAGGTAGGATGGAAGTACACTCAGTACTTCACATAAAATAAGTAAAAATAAAAAATAAAATCATTATCCAAAAAAACGAGTGGTGGAGGAGTGGTCATTCCTTTAAGAACAACTTGTAAAATAGGGTGGAACTCCGCTTTAACCACCTCAATACCAGGCACATACACCCCCTTCCTGCCCAGGCCATTTTTTAGCTTTCAGCGCTGTCACACTTTGAATGACAATTGCGCAGTTAAGCTACACTGTAGCCATGTGACATTTTTATCATTTTATTCACACAAATAGAGCTTTCTATTGGTGGTATTTAATCACTGCTGGGTTTTTTATTTTTTCCCCCAAAAAAAAAAAAAAGACCTAAAATTTTGAAAAAAAAAGTATTTCTTAGTTTCTGTCAGTAAACTTTGTAAATAAGTAATTGTTCTCCTTCACTGATGGGCGCTGATGAGGCAGCACTGATGGGCACTGATGAGGCACCACTGATGGGCACTGATGAGGCGGCACTTATGGGTACTGATTAGGTGGCACTGATGAGGAGGCCCGAATATTCCACACTTATGGCACTGATATGGGGCACTGATGAGCACTGATAGGCGGCACTGATGGGTGGCACTGGTGGACACTGGGCACAGATAGATGGCACTGGTGGCCACAGATAGGTGGCACTGGTGGGCACTGATAGGCGGCATGGATGAGCACTATTGGGCACTAGTGATGAGCATTGATGGGCATTGATGGGCAGCATTGATAGCCAGCACTGACTGGCATCACTGATAGCCACTGATTGCTGGCACTGATGGCCACTGATTGCTGGCACTTGTGGGCACTGATTGGTGCCAGTTGTGGGCACTGGTTGGCACTGATTGCTGGCAGTGGCATTTCTGGCACTTTATTTTAATCAGGGCACTGATGATTAGTGCCCTGATTATATCCCTACATGTCCTCTGTGAGGAAATGCCGCTGATCGTCTCTCCTCTCTTCACACTCTTTCAGTGTGAGGCGAGGAGCGCCGATTACCAGCATCTCCGTGTTTACATTTGACCGGCCGTGATTGGACACAGCCGATCACATGGTTAAAGAGCCGCGTTCATAGGGTCGCGCCATGTCCTAGTAACATGGCGTGGGCGCGCAAGAGTGGTCGTTCTGGGGGGCCGCCATATGACGTCCACCCAAAATGAGAGTTTATTTAAGATTCATACTTACCTAGGTGGATGCAGCTTCGGTCCGATGGATGCAGCCCTCTGCTCTGCCCCTCTTCGCTCACTGGAGCTCTGGGCTGTGGAGGGGCGGAGCGGCTGGCTCAGGCTCTCAGTGGCTCGCTGGGAGGCTGAGCTGGGTGTCGGTCCATGGATCTAGCGGATCCCGACTCCGTGGTCGTGATGACATGGAGCCTTGACTGATTTCTGTGTCATCAGCAAAGAGTAGAATTCTGCCCGCTGTCTGCTGAAAATGGGTGACAGGAGTGCAGAATGAATTGCAGCCAAACGAGCTTTCCCCGTACTTCTCCTTTAACAACCGTTAAAGGTTGTCATCATCTGTCAGCGGGATATCCCACTGACAGATGAATGGAAAGAATGCCAGCAATTGCCCGGCAATAGAAAGATGTAAAGAAAATGGCATGGGGGTCCCCCCCAAAATCCATAACAGACCCTCATCCGAGCATGCAGCCCGACAGGTCAGGAAAGGGGAAGGGGTTGAGCGAGCGCCCCCCCCCCATCCTGAACCTTACCAAGCCACATGCTGAATTCTAATTGTTCTGAAAGGTGGAATTCGTTAGAAAATTAATTAAAAAAAACTATTTTAATGAAAACAAAATGAAATTTAACAAAAACTAAACAAAACTGAATGAATTCCAGAATAAAATTAAATTAGTAACATAACGAAAACGGAAACTAAACTAAACAAATTTTTCTGTTCTGCACATGTCTAGTCTCCTATAGGCCTCTTTCACACGGCCGCGACTTGAAAGTCCAGCGATTTTGCATCCGCGATTTTGACGTGATTTCAGGGAATGCCCGTGTAAACATGAGGTCTGTGTACCTCAACTCACATCAAAGTTGGACCAAAGTAGCACAGGGACTACTTTGAAGTCGCACAGATATGAACGGTACTCATTGGAAATCAAAGGGTACGACTTGTCATGCGACTTTGCAGTGTGAAAGGGGCCTAGTACAGGAGATGATCAGAGACTGCAGACATAATACAGGAGATGATCAGAGACTGCAGACATAGTACAGGAGATGATCAGAGACTGCAGACATAGTACAGGAGATGATCAGAGACTGCAGACATAGTACAGGAGATGATCAGAGACTGCAGACATAGTACAGGTGATGGTCAGAGACTGCAGACATAATACAGGAGATGGTCAGAGACTGCAGACATAGTACAGGAGATGATCAGAGACTGCAGACATAATACAGGAGATGATCAGAGACTGCAGACATAATACAGGAGATGATCAGAGACTGCAGACATAGTACAGGAGATGGTCAGAGACTGCAGACATAGTACAGGAGATGGTCAGAGACTGCAGACATAATACAGGAGATGGTCAGAGACTGCAGACATAGTACAGGAGATGATCAGAGACTGCAGACATAATACAGGAGATGATCAGAGACTGCAGACATAGTACAGGAGATGATCAGAGACTGCAGACATAATACAGGAGATGATCAGAGACTGCAGACATAGTACAGGAGATGGTCAGAGACTGCAGACATAGTACAGGAGATGGTCAGAGACTGCAGACATAGTACAGGAGATGATCAGAGACTGCAGACATAATACAGGAGATGATCAGAGACTGCAGACATGGTACAGGAGATGGTCAGAGACTGCAGACATGGTACAGGAGATGGTCAGAGACTGCAGATATAGTACAAGAGATGGTCAGAAACTGCAGACATAGTACAGGAGATAGTCAGAGACTGCAGACATTATACAGGAGATGATCAGAGACTGCAGTACAGGAGATGGTCACCCAATACCTTCTGTGGCCATTAAATGTACAAAGTACATTTGTCAGTTTCATACCAGCTGACACAAAATCTCAATACTGCAGCAAGAACGCTCAGATTTCCTCATCACACACAAAGGAGATATACACTTGCACCACAAGCAGGACCCATTGCTTAGTTTCACTGCAAAGAAAGGCAGTGCCATATCTGCAGGTCCTCTATCTCCCAGAATGTAACCTCATACAGACCAGATGCAGGAAAGCACTGCACAGTAAAAATACTTTCTCATGCCATACAGAACAGATCCTTGATTACTGTCTTCTATATGTAATAGAGACCAACCTCATTGCGCTTAGGCTCATGTACAACCAGCCTCAGAGTATTTGGTGCATCAGATAAACCAGCAGTCATACTACCGCTTACACTCACCCACTACCAGCTACAAAGATAGGTAAGGGAAATTGATTGCTCCTGTTCATGTCCGGTGGCATCCCCCAATAGCAGCTTGGGGTTCACCCAAAGGAAACCCCCCAAGGCCGAGAGCGACTGGCACCAGTTATTACCTAAGGCCAAGATTAGGCAGCCTGACTACACTGATCTTAGCCAAAAGGCCAAGAAGTAGTCTATATACAGACAGATTATTACATCCACCATGAAGAAAGTAAGTGCCATCCAGTAACTATCTACAGTCCTAGCAGTGTCCTCTGTAACGGAATCGCTTCCCACACTCCACTTGAGTGCTTCCATCATATACTGCTTCCTCTAGTCTGAATATAGATATTAGATATTATAGCTGCATAATACAACCAAGAACTAGGCAGGACTCATTTGGCTGCAAAGCTGGAAAATGAACTGCTTATTTGAACAGGGGCACACAGAGATATACACTCAGAGTACAATCCCCCCTCCTTTGCATAATGACACAGGGCGGGGTAGACTTTACCATTACCAGTAGCATAACACAGGTATATTCAAACTTCTCATCAGTAGACTGTCCTATCAGCAGGGAGAGCTGTTGGAGGTTAGGGATGAGCTTCGAGTTCGAGTCGAACTCATGTTCGACTCGATCATTGGCTGTTCGCAAGTTCGCCGAACAGCGAGCAATTTGGGGTGTTTGCGGCGCGGAACACCCTTTAAAAGTCTATGGGAGAAATCAAAAGTGCTAATTTTAAAGGCTTATATGCAAGTTATTGTCATAAAAAGTGTTTGGGGACCCGGGTCCTGCCCCAGGGGACATGGATCAATGCAAAAAAAGTTTTAAAAACGGCCGTTTTTTCAGGAGCAGTGATTTTAATAATGCTTAAAGTCAAACAATAAAAGTGTAATATCCCTTTAAATTTCGTACCTGGGGGGTGTCTATAGTATGCCTGTAAAGGGGTGCATGTTTCCCGTGTTCAGAACAGTCTGACAGCAAAATGATATTTCGAAGGAAAAAACCCATTTAAAACTACCCGCGGCTATTGCATTGCCGACAATACACATAGAAGTTCATTGATAAAAACGGCATGGGAATTCCCCACAGGGGAACCCGGAACCAAAATTTTTTAAAAAAATGACGTGGGAGTCCCCCTAAATTCCATACCAGACCCTTCAGGTCTGGTATGGATTTTAAGGGGAACCCCGCGCCAAAAAAAAAAAAAAAACGGCGTGGGGTCCCCCCAAAAATCCATACCAGACCCTTATCCGAGCACGCAACCTGGCAGGCCGCAGGAAAAGAGGGGGGGACGAGAGTGCGGCCCCCCCTCCTGAACCGTACCAGGCCACATGCCCTCAACATTGGGAGGGTGCTTTGGGGTAGCCCCCAAAACACCTTGTCCCCATGTTGATGAGGACAAGGGCCTCATCCACACAACCCTGGCCGGTGGTTGTAGGGATCTGCGGGCGGGGGGCTTATCGGAATCTGGAAGCCCCCTTTAACAAGGGGACCCCCAGATCCCGCCCCCCCGTGTGAAATGGTAAGGGGGTACTTACCCCTACCATTTCACTAAAAAACTGTCAAAAATGTTAAAAATGACAAGAGACAGTTTTTGACAATTCCTTTATTTAAATGCTTCTTCTTTCTTCTATCTTCCTTCATCTTCTGGTTCTTCTGGTTCTTCTGGCTCTTCTGGTTCTTCCTCCGGCGTTTGCTGTCAGACTGTTCTAAACACGGGAAACATGCGCCCCTTTACAGGCATACTATAGACACCCCCCAGGTACGAAATTTAAAGGGATATTACACTTTTATTGTTTGACTTTAAGCATTATTAAAATCACTGCTCCTGAAAAAACGGCCGTTTTTAAAACTTTTTTTTGCATTGATCCATGTCCCCTGGGGCAGGACCCAGGTCCCCAAACACTTTTTATGACAATAACTTGCCTATAAGCCTTAAAAATTAGCACTTTCGATTATTCATGTTAGTGTCCCATAGACTTTAACGCTGTTCGCATGTTCGAACGAACTTTTTTCCTGTTCGCATGTTCTGGTGCGAACCAAACAGGGGGGTGTTCGGCTCATCCCTATTGGAGGTATTCCCCCCTCCCACCTCACAGCTAATCCGCATCCACATATACATTCCATAATAGGTTGCTCCCAAGGCAGACACGAACAATAGAACAATGGGATACAGCCACGCCTCAAATGATCTAGTAAAGTGTCTACAACAGTATATGAGACAATATACAGTATATATATATATATATATATATAGATATCTATATATCTAGATATCTATATATCTAGATATATAGATATCTAGATATATAGATATCTATATATCTAGATATATATATATATTGTGAGATTGGGGTGATTAAACTCAAGTAGCAGGTGCATTCACAATGAGCTGCTGTCATGGTTATGCAGTAATGTTTGTTTGTCAGCTTACCTCTCCATGTGTTCTGCTTAAGAGGCCAGCCAATCTCACCTGGCTGCTTAAGTAATCTCTCCTCAAAGCATGGCTCCACCCCAGCCCCTATCAGGGAACTCTATATTAACCTGTGCTCTGCAAGCCAGCTCTGATGATCAATATTGTGTGTTTAGCTTTCATGTGCGACTTGCTGTGTCTTCTACGTCTGATTCCAGTTACCGATCTTGGCTTGTTCTTGACTATCCTTACCTGCTTGTTACCCTGACCTTTGGCTATCTCCTGACTATCCTTTGTTGTTGCTGTCTCTACCTCCCTGTAGTCTACCGTGAGCGTGAGCTGGGAGGCCCTAGGGGTCGCGACCTGGAGCCAGACTGCAGCTAAATCCATCCCCACAACAGGGGCTTCTGGTGAACACCTGCTGGCTCTTAGACTCTGCGCCCTGGGAAATCTCATGCTCTAGCTCCCAGTGTCATCTGTGTAGGTACTACAGAGTACCTGCTATCCTGTATATCCTAGAGCTCCATCTGCAGCAGTCAGCCGTAGAATCCACTGCCTTGCGGTGCACTCCAGACCCCAAAGGGGTGCATCTGTCACCTGGACTCATTTGACCTAACAGTTTGATCAGCCTTGGACCCGGCTGACGTGCCACTTCCTGCAGATGCTCCATTGCAGGGCATAGTCCGCAGACTTGAGACCCAGGAATCAAATCAGACTCAGGTTCTACGATTCCTCCAAGATCTGGCTTTCTGCTTTGAGCAGCTTCAGGCCTCCTTGGGAACCCCGAGTCAGCAACCTCAAGTACAACCAGCAGCTGCACCTATTCCATTCGCAGTCACAGCTACGCATTCACTACAATTGCCAGCTCTGTCCAGTTTCTCTGGGGACTCCAAGGCCAGCAGCGTGTTCCTCAGCCAAAGGCACTATTCATTTTGAGCTCCAGCCTCAAAACTTCCTGTCGGATCAGGCAAAGGTAGCCTATATCTTTTCCCTTCTCTCTGGTGAAGCTTTAGCCTGGGCTGCCCCCCTGTGGGAGAAGAATGATCCAATGGTTTCCAGCCTGTCCGACTTCTTGAAGCTCTTTCATAACATCTTCAAGGAGTCGGCTTGGTGTCTCTTCAGTGGCTAGTGCCCTTTTCGCCAAGAATCTTGTTCAGTGGGACAATATGCTCTACAGTTCCGTATCCTCACAGCTGAATTGAGCTGGAACAATGAGGCCCTGGTTGCAACCTTTTCATGGCCTCACTGACCGAGTGAAAGATGAATTAGCCGGAAGAGCCATCCCCACCGTTCTGGACAATGTCATTTTCTTGTGCAATCCGATCAACGTTTTCAGGAGAGGTCCCTAGAAAAAAGATGCCAGAACTCCCTGGGCCCTAGCCAGTGTGAGCTCTCCTCCCTTCGTCCCATGGTTCCTGAGGAACCTATGCAGACTCACCCCCAAAAAACGTGCTAGGCGCAGAACTTTGAGCTTGTGTCTCTATTGTGGGGACAAGGGTCATTTTCGTGACTCTTGCTTTGTCCAGGAAACGCTCGGGTCTAATACATCTGGAAGGTGGAGTATTAGACCCAGAAACATCACCTTCTCATCTTCTTCTTCTGGTGTTCCCTCATGTAGGCACTTCTCAATCGATCTTTGCATTATCTGGATTCCGGGGCTGCCAGGAATTTTATGGACTGGAGAACTGCTTCTACCATGAATATCTCGTGTATAAAACTGCGCTTTAGGACAGGTCTATATGGCAAAAGAGCATAGGTTGCTGCTCCCCTTGCACAGAGTACCCATGTTGGGTGCCCTGCTAATCATACATAAAATATCAAAAAGTGGGTATAGTTGGCGCTACCTCGAGAACCTAAATGTTAGGTATATACAGGAATAAACCTTGTATGTTGATTACATTATTACACTCTTGCACATCATCATGGCAATAGGCATCCTAAAAACCCTTCCCCATAGAGTAGTTTGATGTGGGGATAAGATAAGCTATATAGGTGTGTCCACACTAATATAATAGCCAGTTATGTGCAATATTAGGACCAATTACACTATATGTATCAATATGCGCTATGACGGTTAAATACAGGCAACCACCAAATAGAGAAACCTGAAGGCTATATCTGAATTAGTGCAATTTTCAAACATACCATGTACTTCATACATCCCCATACATAAACATCTGCATAAACCGCACGGATGGTATGCATCAAGGGGTGGAAGTTGCTCAGAAATCACTGCTAATATTACATATATTGCACCTGGATCAGACTGCCTTAATCACAAGCCATATATGCACCAATTTTGAAAAGGAAATCGCATAACGCATTGCAGTACATGATTTAGGACCTGCAGCAGTTACATCTCAGTAGAGTATAATAGTCCCATATAAAATCTCTATATCAGGTCAGGAACTCCCAGGGGTGACTTTGGTGCAGAAAAAGTTGCCTGGTGACTTTTGTGCTCCCCCTTCTGGTTGCCTACTCACCAGCTCCCGGAACCCCTGCTGGGGTAGTACACCTGTAGTATTTATGGATGGAACTCTCCGCTTTCTGCTTTCTGCGATGAATGCCTCCGGTATATCCTGATTGGTGGAGGTATTGTGATACCCTCGTGCATCAAAAAATAAAAAGAGCTTCCATAGCGTGATAAAGTAAAAAAGCTTTATTTTCCTTAAAAAGCATGTATTAGACAAAAATGATCCCAAAAACGTATGTATTCTTACCCAGTTTGTCGCTGGGATAGGATGACAACAGTTCCCGACAGATACAGCAAGTTTAAAAAAATCATTTTTAAAAAGTCACTATATCCAGGGCATAAGTCGAGATGGGGGGTAAGACAGCTGGAGGCTAATGCCCCGTACACACGGTCGGATTTTCCGACGGAAAATGTGTGATAGGACCTTGTTGTCGGAAATTCCGACCATGTGTAGGCTCCATCACACATTTTCCATAGGATTTTCCGACACACAAAGTTTGAGAGCAGGATATAAAATTTTCCGACAACAAAATCCGTTGTCGGAAATTCTGATCGTGTGTACACAAATCCGACGCACAAAGTGCCACGCATGCTCAGAATAAATACAGAGATGAAAGCTATTGGCCACTGCAAAATTTATAGTCCCGACGTACGTGTTTTACGTCACCGCGTTTAGAACGATCGGATTTTCCGACAACTTTGTGTGACCGTGTGTATGCAAGACAAGTTTGAGCCAACATCCGTCGGAAAAAATCCTAGGATTTTGTTGTCGGAATGTCCGAACAAAGTCCGACCGTGTGTACGGGGCATAAGACTGCGTTCCACCCTCTCGTGTGCCCGGAGGTGACGTAAAGAGCGTGGTTCCGTCATGCACGCTTCGTCACATGACGTCCTCAGCGACGGTACCACACTCCTGCATGTTGTGAAATTTATGGGGACAGAGCGTCCATGTTAATCCCGCCCCTCGGGATACGAGCAATTATTTGCATATATATCTCCTAGGGAGCCACTAGACAAATATTTAGTCCACAAGATAATTTCCCATCAGTCCAAAATATAAATCTATGTGCCGAGTGTGTATTTCCATTTGGACAAAAGGATATTAAGATAAAAAATCATGGAAGTGCTCTTGACTAAGTTGTAAAAAAAGAGAAATACTCATATACAATGTATGCAATTAGGGGAGCTACCCCTACTGGTCAACAGGTGAAACAACATATATCTCAGCCAGACATTATTCTCAATGTCGTAAGGAATAAAAAATGCAATACACCTGGATATAGTTAAAATTGACATACATTAAAATTAAACACATATATTAAATAAAGCATAATATACAATTGCATGACTAAAAATAAACTCCAAAATAGAAGATGACATATTAATACCTGCAACATTAAGGCGTCTGTGGACACCTTTCAATAGTACATAGATACCAAGATATTAAGGTATATTAATGTAGATATATTATTACCTATATAATGGGGTACATCTGGCCCTGATGAGAAGGCATCATGAGCCTAAAGAATAGAGGGAGGGGTTGTTGTAATGTCTGGATTACATTATTCCTCATATTCTAACTAGCCAGATCTCCCATTGCCCCATATGATTACTGCCATGCAGGAAAATTAAGTACATATAGGTCCATACATGGTGGGTATCTAATTGTAAAGACCACCATATATGGACCTCTGACCTCTAAAATTGATCCAAAAATATAAATCACACATATCCCTACATAGATAATGAGAAATATACTTAATTGTAGGAATCACCAATCTGTGTAGTGATAAGATCTCCAACATTAAATCCTATTTGTGCTCTTGCTATACGTGAAGTGTCTATATATGTGTGTGTGGGTGAAGTAAGGGCTACTACATGTCCATCCCAGAAACCCAGGCCATGTCAGAGTATGTCGCAGAGAATCTAGAGAGAGGTTTCATCTGGAAATTCTCATCGCCTGCAGGAGCAGGGTTCTTTTTCGTTGCCAGAAAGGATGGTACCATGAGACCCTGAATCAACTATTGAGGTTTAAATGCAGTGACTATCAAAAATCGATACCCCTTACCCTTAATATCTGAGCTATTCGACAGGTTGAAGGGTGCCTCCATTTTCACCAAGTTGAATCGCAGAGGGGCATAAAATCTGATTCGGATACGGGAAGGTGATGAATGGAAAACCGCATTTAACACCAGAGACGGGCATTACGAATACCTGGTTATGCCTTTTGGTTTTTGTAATGCCCCAGCTGTGTTCCAAGATTTTGTCAATGAAATCTTCAGGGATGTACAAGTTTGTTGTCATCTATCTGGATGACATTCTCATCTTTTCTGAAAATCTGCTTGTCCACAGAAACCATTCTTGCACTGTACTTCAGTATATTAGAGAGAATAATCTCAATGCCAAGCTGGAGAAATGTTCTTTTGAATGATCTGAGGTCCTGTTTCTGCAATACTTTGCCTCGAGTTTGGGTCTTTGTATGGATCCTGGAAAGGTCTTGGCCATTACCAACTGTTCTCTTCCTGCTAGCCTCAAGGCCACACAGCGCTTTCTTGGGTTCACAAAATATTATAGGCAGTTCATAAGGAATTACTCTTCCATTGCTGTGCCTATTATCGCTTTGACCAAGAAGGGTGTGAATGCCAAGGACTGGCCTCCTGAAGCTGTCTCTGCATTTCATGACCTGAAGCAGGCCTTTGTTTCTGGACCTCTCTTGAGGAGACGGAATCCCGGGATCCATTTTTTTATTGAAGTGGACGCTTCTTCAATGGGGGTGGAAGCTGTGCTTTTTCAATCCTTTGAAAAACGATTTTTACTGATCACAAGAATCTACAGTACCTACAGAATACTAAATGTCTGAATCCCAGACAGGCCAGGTGGAGTCTTTTCTTTTCCCATTTTAATTTCATGATTACTTACAAACCTGGTTCCTGCAACAGTCAGGCTGATGCACTCCCTAGGTCATTTGACACTTTGGACGAGGAGTCCACCCTGAACCTGAGCTGATCGTTCCGACCTCATGCATGTGTGCCCATTCTACCACCCTGGAGTCAAAAATTCCTCCTGGCATGACCTTCGTCCCCACTGAGCTAAGAGCTAGGATCCTTCGTTGGGGGCATGATTCCAAGGTGGCAGGTCATGCTGGGTTCCTCCGATCCTTCCTGCTCATCAGTCCTCAGTACTGGTGGCCTAATCTCCGCTCGGATGTCAAAGACTATGTTAAGGCTTGTCATGTCTGTTCTCAGTCTAAATCCCCCCACACAAGCCCCTGCTGGTCTTCTTATGCCCTTGCCCATTCCTAAAGAGCCCTGGTCTCACATTGCCATGGATTTTATCACCAGTCTCCCACTGTCAGAGAATAATACGGTCATTTGGGTGGTAATCGATCAGTTCTCCAAGATGGCTCATTTTGTTCCTCTTCCTGGTCTTCCTTCTGCTCCTGCCTTGATTCCCATTTTTGTTTGAGAAATTTTCTGCCTCCATGGGGTTCCTTCTCATATTGTTTCCGACAGGGGCGTTCAGTTTATGTCTCGTTTTTGGAGAGCCTTTTGCAAATCCCTCAATATTGTCTTGGATTTTTCCTCTTCTTACCACCCTCAATCCAATGGACAGACTGAGAGGGTTAATCAGGAGTTAGTGGTCTTTCTTCGCACCTTAGGCTCTGCTCATCATGATGTTTGGTCCTCTCTACTCTCGTGGGCAGAATTCTCTCACAACAATCATGTAAATACCAGTTCTCAGAAAACACCCTTTTTCGCAGTTTATGGAAAACACCCTCAACTCCCTCTTCCCATGACCTGTTCTTCAGATATTCCAGCTTTGGCTAAGGCTCAGGAGTCTTTCAATTCCATTTGGGGTGACGTTCATGATTCCCTCTGGGCAACTGCTGACAAATTCAAAGGCTTTGCCGACCGCCGCAGGCGTAAACTGCCTTCTCTACAGCCAGGGGACAAAGTCCGGCTCTCCACCAGGAACTCAACTCTGAGTTCCTTCTCTGAAGTTTGCCCCAAGATTCATTGGTCCATACACTATAATCTCTAAACTGAATACGGTTTGTTTCAAACTCCAGATTCCTAAAAGCCTCAAAATCTCTAACTCCTTCTGTTAGGTACCTGGTAGTAGAGCCTGACTTGTAGGAGAAGACCTCTCATACCACGCTGGTTCAGGAGCCACTGGAGTGGGGACAGTGGTCTCCTGAGCGCAGTGGGGTAGGAGTGCCTGTTGAATAGAGTCTCTGAAGCTGAAGTGAGGAGAGATCCCACAGGGATGGCTGGACTGCAGATCAGGTGGAGACTGGAAGCAGCAGGCTGGAACACTGGAGATGCAGAGATCACCGGAGCTGAAGCTGAAGGTGCAACAGCAAGAACAACAGCAGGCACAAGCAGGGTCAGACGGTCCGGGTCAGCAGGAAGATGAGACAGGCAATAACAGCAGGCAGAGGCAGAGTCGGTAGGCAGTCAGAGGTCGGCAATGGTATCAGGCAGTAGCGGTAGAGTAGTCAGGCAGGCCGGGTCAGATGGGAGCGGGACGGATGGTCAGACAAGCCGGGTCAGATGGGTAACAATCAATCAGGTGCAGATTTACAGGAATCACAGAGCTGAGACGAAGCAGCAATGTGCCAGAGGCACAGGGGCACTTTTATGTGCACTTTGGCGCCAAACCGGCGCTAACCCGAACGCGCGCCCGTGCGCGTGCACGTGCACACACGCGCGCGCACAAGCGCCGCGTACCCGCGCGTGCCCGAGCGCTGCGCTGATGCCTGGAAACAGCAGGATCTTGCTGCAAGGTACGTACAGGAGCGCGCCGGCGCATCGGCGCATGCAAACGCCCAGGTCAGGCACCAGTGGTACCCTGACATTGCCCCCCCAAGGGGCAACCTCCGGATGCCCATAAGCCTTTTTTTCTCAGGGTGGGTAGAAAAATAGGCGCAAACTAAACGCCTAGCATGCACATTACTATCTGGTTCCCATGAATTACTTTCTGGGCCATAGCCTTTCCATTTGATTAGGAATTGGATCTGCCCCTGTCTTTTCCTGCAATCAAGGATAGCCTCGACCTCAAATTCCTCGCTGCCATCAATCACAACAGGTTCAGGAGGTCTAGTTCCTCTACCAAGGAAGGGATCAGGTACAGTAGGTTTAAGCAATGACACATGAAACACTGGGTGTATTTTAAGAGAATCAGGTAAAGTCAGTTCGTAAGAAACTTCATTGATTTTGCTTTTAACCGGAAAAGGTCCCATAAATCTAGGTGCGAACTTCTTAGAAGGACATGCTAGTTTGATATTACTTGTAGAAAGCCATACCTGGTCACCAAGCTGTAACTTCAATTCCCCTCTTCTCTTTCAATCGAAGATTCTCTTGCTGTCTGCCTGAGCCTTGGATACTGCTTCCTGCAACATCTGGTTGTTGTGACTGATGAAATCTACCGTAGTCTGTACTGCCGGGACTGGAGACTCTGGAAGGAAATCGGGTAAAAAGGTTAGATGGAAGCCATAATTAGCGAAAAAGGGGGATTGACCGGTGGCTGAATGTTTGGCATTATTGTAGGCAAATTCTGCCAAGGGCAGCAGGGATACCCAATCACCCTGTGAGAAGGAAGTAAAGCATCTGATGTACTGCTCGAGGGTCTAATTGGTCCTCTCTGTCTGTCCATTGGTCTGGGGGTGATAGGCCGAGGACAAGGCCAGTTTGATCCTTAAAGTCTCACACAGGGCTCTCCAAAAACGTGAGGTGAATTGTACCCCTCTATCAGAGGTTATGTTTACAGGGACTCCGTGAAGTCTGATGATTTCTTTGATGAATATATGAGCCGTTTCAATAGCCGACGGAGTTCCTCTTAATGGAAGGAAATGGGCCATCTTGGTAAAACGGTCTACTACCACAAAGATAGCAGAACACCCCTCGGAGCATGGAAGTTCTACAATAAAGTCCATGGAGATCATCTTCCAGGGTCTATCGGGTACCGGTAAGGGTTTTAACAGGCCCCAAGCTCGATTCCTGGATGTCTTATTCTGGGTACAGATAGGGCAGGAGCTGACATATTTCTCACAAAAGTCCTTTAAATTGGGCCACCAGTAGGTACGCTGCACCAATTCCAGGGTCTTACGAACTCCAAAGTGACCTGCCAGTGGGTGATCGTGAAGGAGCGTCAAGACCTTGACCCGAACCTCCTCAGGGACAAAAATTTGACTCGCTCTCCAGAACAATCCATCTCTGCTACTCAAGGTAATCCCTGTGGGCCTGGCTGATTCAGAGGATGCTTCCTTAATCTGGGAGAGAAGATCTGTTTGTAAGAGTAGGAAATTGTTTGCAGGTAAGATGGTGTCAGGAGCAGATAAGTCCTTTGGGTTATCATGCATTCGTGATAATGCATCTGGTTTGACATTTCTTGAGCCAGGCCGATAAGTAATGTGGAAGGAAAAACGTGAGAAGAACAGGGCCCAACGGGCTTGTCGAGGTTTCAGTCTTTTAGCAGATTGCAAATACTCCAGATTTTTATGGTCAGTGTAAATTAGTACTGGATGCACAGCTCCCTCCAACAGGTACCTCCACTCCTCTAATGCAGTCTTGATGGCGAGAAGCTCCCGATCACCAACATCATAGTTCTTCTCCGCAGGAGAGAGTTTTCAGGAGAAGAACCCAACAGGATGCATAGTGTCTTTACTGCCTTTACGTTGCGAAAGTATCGCACCGACCGCTATCTCAGAAGCGTCCACTTCTAAGATGAATGGTAAGGATGGTTCAGGATGGCTGAGGATAGGTGCTGAGGTGAATAGCCTCTTGAGGTTCTCAAAAGCATCTTGGGCTAGGCGATTCCAGGAAAAACGGGTATTCTGTTTGGTCAACTGTGTGATAGGTGCGATTATTGCAGAAAAACCCCTGATAAACTTCCTGTAAAAGTTTGCGAACCCGATAAATTGTTGAACCCTCTTTTTGTCCAGGGGTACTGGCCAGTCCAGAACAGCGGAAACCTTCTGCGGGACCATCTTGATGCCAGTTGAGGAGATTATCAAGCCCAAGAATTGAATGCTCTGTTGTTCAAACTCGCATTTCTCCGCTTTTGCATAAAGTCTGTGTAAGCGGAGACGACCCAACACCCGGCAAACATGTTCTCGATGAAGATCCAGGGATTCTGAAAAGATCAAGATATCGTCCAGATATGCGATCACAAACACATCTAGGAAGTCTCTGAGAACATCATTAATTAGGTAACTAATGAGTAAAGGGACAGGGGATTATAGCGGTGCTAAAGTATTAAATGTGAAAAAGAGAAGGAAATGTAAAATTACAAAATTTTATTTCACAATATTAAATACATGGAAAGAGCAATAAAATGGTTAACAACCAACAAGCATATATATTGCGTGCGACCCAAATGCGATAGGGTGGGCCGGATGGAGACAGCCATCAAAGCAAGGGCTCGGTTTCCTACATGTTTCGCCAAGGCATTGGCTTCCTCAGGGAACAAGAGCTCTATTAATTCGTTCATTAATCATTAATCATTAATTAGGTGTTGGAAGGTCGCAGGGGCGTTGCAGAGTCCAAAAGGCATAACTAAATATTCATAATGCCTGAATCGGGTCCGAAAGGCCGTCTTCCACTCATGCCCAGCCCGAATGCGGATCAGATTATAGGCCCCTCTTAGATCAAGCTTAGTAAAAATGACGGCAGTCCTTAATTTCTGAAATAGTTCGGGTATCAAGGGTAGGGGATACCGATTTTTGACCGTGATTTTATTTAGTTCTCGGTAGTCTATACATGGGCGGAGAGATTTGTCTTTCTTAGCAACAAAGAATATTCCGGCACCAGCTGGGGAGGTAGAGTGGCGAATGAATCCTTTGGCCAGGTTTTCATCGATATATGTTTTTAGTACTTCTTGTTCCTTTTCAGATAGGGGAAAGATGCGTCCGAAGGGAATTTTGGATCCTGGCAACAACTCGATGAGACAATCGTAGGGACAATGAGGTGGAAGAGAATCTGCCCCCTTTTTACTGAAAACATCGAGGTAATCATGATATTGTTTGGGAATCACCTGACAATTTTTCTGGTCGGTGTCCAGACAAAGCAGAGTGGCTGAGGAATCCAAATCTTTCGTCAAACAGTGCTCTTGGCAGTAAGATGACAGGAATTTTACTTCTCCGGAAGCCCAATGGATGTGCGGATTGTGGGCCTGCAGCCAGGGAATGCCCAGGATAATGGGAAACATAGGAGAGGTAATGGCATCAAGGATCAGCAGTTCCTTATGTTGAGAGTAAATCGTAGTGGATAATGGCAGGGTCTCCTGCGTCACCTGTCCGGATCTGATGCGGGAGCCATCGGCTAGGAAGACAGAGAGTCCATGGACTTTAGTCCGTAAAGGGATGTTGTGTTAGTTAGCAAAAGTTAAATCAATAAAGCAGCTGCATGCTCCGGAGTCAATAATGGCGTTGACTGGCAGTATCTTTTCTTGGAGCTGTAACGAGAGAGGAATGGCAAGGTGGGTAGAATTCGTAGATAAAGCAGAGAGACTGGTATGTACAGGAGATGGACACTTACTTATTTTAACTGGGCAGTTATGGACATAGTGCCCGGTTCCTCCACAATAAAGACATAGGTTAAGTTGCTGACGTCGGGCAAGTTCTTCGGAAGACAGAGCAGGTCGCATCAGACCTAACTGCATTGGTTCAGAGGTGTCAGGTGTGACATTGGCAGGATTCAGACTGGGTGAGGGTAGGTAACGTGCTGCAGGAACCGGAGCTCGTGCTGCCATCCAGGTCGGGCGGTTCTGTTGAACTGATCATTCAGATTGACGTTCTCGGAGGCGACGATCGATCTGAATGGTTAAGGAGATCAAGGCCTCAAGGGTACTTGGAATACTCACTCAAGCAAGTTCATCTTTTAGACCTTCGGACAGGCCTATGCGGAATTGGTGGCGCAGAGCCGCATCATTCCACTGTGTGTCCACGCTCCAACGCCTGAAGTCAGTAACATAGTCCTCAGCGGGTCTGCGGCCTTGTTGGAGCGCGAACAGAGCTGACTCGGCTGTGGCAGTCTGTTGAGGGTCCTCATATAATTGTGCCATGGCTTCAAAGAAAG
Organism: Aquarana catesbeiana; assembly: GCF_042186555.1. NCBI lineage: Eukaryota > Metazoa > Chordata > Amphibia > Anura > Ranidae > Aquarana > Aquarana catesbeiana. The sequence continues at coordinate 803,811,561 of NC_133325.1, forward strand.
CAGATAAAGACTGGGTTAGAGCAGAGTCCCCTTCAAGTAAACGGTGGGCCCAGGTCTGTGGTTCCCCTTGTAGGAGGGAAATTACAAATCCCACCTTGGTGACCTCCAGAGAAAAGGTTTGGGGCTGTAGGGCAAAGAAGAGCTGGCAGGCGTTGCGAAAGGCCCAAAACTTAGCCCGGTCTCCAGGGAATCTTTCAGGGATAGGGACCCTTGGTTCAGGTGGAAGCATTACAACTGAAGGAGCTGGAACAGTCTGTGTTGGAGCTGCAGCTGAAGAGGAGGCTGAAGGGTTAGACCCTGCGAGATTCTGAACTTGTCCTTCCAGTCTGTTGTAGTTATCCTGAAGGGATTGCACTGCTTGAGTGAGGGCCGCCAGGTGCGTGCATATCTCCTTCATTGGAGAGGTATCTCCTGCAGGCTCAGTCATGGCTGCTTCGTACTGTTAGGTACCTGGTAGTAGAGCCTGACTTGTAGGAGAAGACCTCTCATACCACGCTGGTTCAGGAGCCACTGGAGTGGGGACAGTGGTCTCCTGAGCACAGTGGGGTAGGAGTGCCTGTTGAATAGAGTCTCTGAAGCTGAAGTGAGGAGAGATCCCACAGGGATGGCTGGACTGCAGATCAGGTGGAGACTGGAAGCAGCAGGCTGGAACACTGGAGATGCAGAGATCACTGGAGCTAAAGCTGAAGGTGCAACAGCAAGAACAACAGCAGGCACCAGCAGGGTCAGACGGTCCGGGTCAGCAGGAAGATGAGACAGGCAATAACAGCAGGCAGAGTCGGTAGGCAGGCAGAGGTCGGCAATGGTATCAGGCAGTAGCAGTAGAGTAGTCAGGCAGGCCGGGTCGGATGGGAGCGGGACGGATGGTCTGACAAGCCAGGTCAGATGGGTAACAATCAATCAGGTGCAGATTTACAGGAATCACAGAGCTGAGACGAAGCAGCAATATGCCAGAGGCACAGGGTAACTTTTATGTGCACTTTGGTGCCAAACCAGTGCTAACGTGAACGCGCGGGCGCCCGTACGCGCGCACAAGCGCCGCGTGCCCGCGCGCGCCCGAGCGCCGCGCTGATGCCTGGAAACAGCAGGATCTTGCTGCAAGGTACGTACAGAAGCGCGCCGGCGCATAGGCGCATGCAAACGCCCAGGTCTGGCGCCGGTGGTACCCTGACACCTTCCATGTTGCCCTTCTGAAGCCTTTAGTCCCCAATAAGTTCTCTCGTCCTCTCCCTACCGCGGGCCCCGGTCTCTGAGTATAATCAGGAGTACAAGGTTAGTCAAATTAGGTTAATTAGTTCTGGATTCTTGCCTCTGTAGAGGCATTCTTCAGTACCTCGTGCATTGGAAAGGGCTTGGTCCTGAGGAGAGGTCTTGGATCTGAGGTCTTTGCATCTCGTCTGTTGAGGAGGTGTCATCTGAAGTCTCCCTCTAAGCCTGGGCTCAGGCGGGGGAGGGGGAGGCCTCATAAGGGGGGGCACTGTCATGGGTATGCAGTAATGTTTGTTTGTCAGCTTACCTCTCCATGTGTTCTGCTTAAGAGGCCAGCCACTCTCACCTGGCTGCTTAAATAATCTCAAGGCATGGCTCCACCCCAGCCCCTATTAGGGAACTCTATATTAACCTGTGCACTGCAAGCCAGCTCTGCTGATCAATATTGTGTGTTTAGCTTTCGTTTGCGACTTGCTGTGTCTTCTATGTCTGATTCCAGTTAAGCCTGTATTGACTCCCAGACTGAAAAGCTGGGTGTCATTGTGATTTGGTGAGTGGGGACACATGTGGGAGTGTCTTGGTATGCCTGAAAATTGTCTGCCACATTTTTCTCTGCACTTTTTGCACACCAGATGCAGAGAATAAAGTATTCCCTGCGATTTCGCACATTAGTTGTGAAGCACCTTTTTAGCTTTAGTAAAGCAGTCAACAGAACCGCGCTATAAATCTTATAGTGAATAAATACCCATCAACCTATTACCTTGATTATAGTGTTATAAACAAAACAACATATTATAATTTGGACCCAAATATCAACACAACATGATCGTGATTAATATTATAAATATTAAATATTGTGACTATAGGCAGATAAATTAGTGAAAAAAGAATGATAAAAAATGATGAGAAAAAAAAGGAATAAGTCCGTGGCTAATAGTGACTTCAAATAAAGACAGTCCTTATTGCAAATAATTTCACCAATAGTGACTACGGGCTTGATGAACAAAAAACACCTCGTGAGAAGGATCCACCACCTATAAGGATGTATGCTTACCGAAGGCAAGCTTTCATAAGGCTTATGTATGAAATCCACTCAGCGGGGACACCACCAACGATCACAGCATAGAGGGAGGATCGCCCGGAACTCTCCAACATACAAGCCAAAAACTCAGCATGAGGAACCCAGGGGAATAAAAGACACATCCTCCATAGTGTGAATCGGTATAAACAATTTAATGAATAAAAAATGAAAGTAGCACACTCACATTAAAATCTCGAGTAACAGCATGTATTGTAAATCAGCCGGCCGGCCTGCATGCACCCGTTCACAGTGGGGTAGAAACGATGACGTCAGCGCATCTGCCTTCCGACGTACGTTTCGTCCTATTGGACGTTGTCATAGGAACGGGCGACGCACTGACTCATCGCTCCTTAAATACAGATATAGAGCCACACCTCGTTCTGACGCTCTGGTGGCCACATCCCATCTCCTAAGAAACCAGGAAGTAATCTGAATAGAACCAAGCCTCACTTCCGTTTTAGGATAGTGACGCCGATGAACCCTATCTCATAATGAACAAAGGGATGAGACACATAGAAGACATAGAACCAGCCCTCACTCCAGCATTAAAACGATGAAATTGCTAAGGGGGCCGGAACCACATGTATACATCCCTAAAAGTATTAATAACCTAAATGAACCACACAAAATAATGCTATTAAAATAATTCCCACCAAGGGGCTAGGGGTTCCAGACAGAGAATGAAGAGCCAGGGGGATAGCGGACATCCCTGTCTGGTACCGTTACTCAAGGAAAAGGATGGTGATAAGTAAGAGGATAGCTGGACTTGGGAGAAAGGAGTATAGGGCATGTAGAGCTGATATGAAGGGGCCTCCAAAGCCATAATTGGAGAGTGTAGCAAACATGAAAGGCTAGCTAAGCCTGTCAAAGGCTTTTTGTGCGTACAGACTCAGTATCAGGGCTGGGCGGGTTGTTTTATTCAATAAGTCTATAAGGTCTATGGTACATCTCGTGTTATCATCGGCATGTCTGGCTGTCACAAACTGGGAAAATATATAATCTAAATATATCAACTCATGCTGGTGGTGTAGAAAATGGGTGATAAAAAAATGAATGTAGCTGCTATACACAAAGTGCTAAAAACTTGACCATAGTGACAAAATATATAAATACAGCGCTCACAAACAAAGACCCATAATAGGTGACAAAAACATAAAGTCCATATAAAAAAGTGTTTCACAACTAAATACAGTCCATAAAGTCCATATAAAAAAGTGTTTCACAACTAAATACAGTCCATATAAAGCTAAAAAGGCATAGGCCCGCGCTGTGAGGGTGGAAGAGAGCTGATGTGTGGCGGCCAGTAAGAGATGATGTCATCTGTCTGCTCCCCGCCGCACCTCGCTCCCACATTAAAGAGGCCCGGCTGTGAGGGCGGAAGAGCGGTAATGTGGAGCGAGGGGAGAGAGATGATGTCATCTCGGCTCGTCCACCCGCTCGATTCTCTCCTCTCATCCGCTTCTCTCTCATGCAGCTCGCTACAGGTGCTGCCCACAGGTTAGGCCCCAATAACCACCCCCTAGTGATGCCACTGGTCTGTGCTACACATTATTATGCAAAACCTATCCCTCTACCCTATCCTTACACAAACAAAATATTCCTATGTATTTACTCCACACTGACCCTTCACCAACCTATACTCTATAAAAATAAAACCATCAATGTGAGAAGAAATAACATATCATGAAAAATTTTGTCTTATAAATGAATTAATCCTCATGAAGAAGATAAAACAGATCATATATGCCACTCTTTCCAAGACTTAAAATACCAGATTCTCTCTGCATCCTCTGATCCCAGCTTTAAATGATCTCATCTGCAGCTAAACAGCCATCCATGGATCATGGCAATACATTCTCTTACTCCAACAAACTCCTTCCTAAAAAACAAGATATACATCTCACAGACTCTCTTTTACACAATTAGCCAAAAACCAGAACACCCTCGTCTCTTCCCTCCCCATCTTGCTTAGCCCATACATCAGTATTTCATACACCATCATAAACTATCATTTTCTCCAACCCCTTCCATACATCCCTTCCAACCCCACATTTCCAGGAAAATATGTTCAGCTCTTTCCACCCTCCTACAGAATTCTCTTGGGTATATGGATATGGACCCAAAGCAGCATGGCTTTACGGAGGGAAGATCATGTCATACTAATCTGATAACAATTTGTGGCTATATTATTCATGTTTTGGACCAGGGAGGTGCTGTGGACGTAGCATATCTTGATTTCCGCAAGGCATTTGATACAGTTTCACATAATGATCTAATACAAAATTTGTACAAGCTAGGACTTAACCCTTGGGTGGTTCAGTGGATATGCAGTTGGCTAAAGGATAGATACCAGAGTGTGGCTGTAAATGGGGTTCACTCAGAACGGGGACCAGTCACTGGTGGGGTATCACAAGGCTCTGTATTGGGTCCTGTTCTATTTAATCTCCATGTAACAACACAAACAGCAATGCAGCAAAGATGCAAACAAGGAGAGTGGGACTTTGTATGAAGCTCATGATGACAAAATGAATGAAGTGGTGGAAAATTGAATTGTTTAATAATATATAAAAACATGTTTACATACATTGAATCACATAAACAGAGACATGCACCCATAATATGGTGCCAAACCCTGAACCAATAATCACTAGTAATGAACATGTTTAAAACATTGACATTCAATAATAAAATTAAGGGGTCCATCAATATTCACAGTTGGATATATATGTTAAAAGGATAACATCTGCACGGTCAATAGTCTTGGATCCCTATCAAGATAAAATTATTGTGGACACATATCTTGGTGGGTGTGTAGCTCGTACACGGTATCTAGTAGCTTGACGCGTTTCGCGGCTTTGAGACGCTCTTCAGGAGCAGACATGTGAAGTATCTGCAATGGGAGAATGAGTTAACTGGGTAAGTTTACTATGTCAAGATAGGGGAGGATGGATAAAGCCTATTAATAATAATAATAATAATAATAATAATTAATCTCTATGTAAGTGATATAACTAAAGGTTTGTTGGGCAAGGTATGTCTTTTTGCTGATGACACAAAGGTGTGTAATAGGGTTGATATCCCTGGAGGTGTCTGTAACATGGAACATGATTTCCATGATCCAGGATGCCTCACTAGAGGGGTCACCAGCAAGATGAAGGAGGTCCTGATTTCCCTATATAGACCTCATTTTGAATACGGTGTGCAGTTCTGAAGACCTCACTTACAGAAAGATATTGTTAAGATAGAATGAGTCCAGAGACAGGTAACAGAAATGATGAAAGGTTTGGGGGGATAAAACATATCAAGAGCGACTTCAGGAACTTAATATGTACAGTCTGGAGGAAAGAACGGGAAGGGAAGACATGATTGAAACCTTTAATGGGGTGAATAGAAAGGATGTCTTTTCAATATGAAACCAAATCAAGAACACAGGGACATGGCCTCAAACTAACTGGAGGAAAGTTACATAGTTACATAGTTACATAGTAGTTGAGGTCAAAAAAAGACACAAGTCCATGAAGTCCAACCTATGTGTGTGATTATATGTCAGTATTATATTGTATACCCCTGTATGTTGCGGTCGTTCAGGTGCTTATCTAATAGTTTCTTGAAATCCCAAACTCACTGCCCGGGCAAGGAAGGAGTGGCTTCGTAAGAAGCATTTCAAGGTCCTTGAGTGGCCTAGCCAGTCTCCAGATCTCAACCCCATAGAAAACCTTTGGAGGGAGTTGAAAGTCCATGTTGCCCAGCAACAGCCCCAAAACATCACTGCTCTAAAGGAGATCTGCATGGAGGAATGGGCCAATATACTAGCAACAGTGTGTGACAACCTTGTGAAGACTTACAGAAAATGTTTGACCTCTTTCATTGCTAACAAAGGATTTATAACAAAGTATTGAGATGAACTTTTCATATTGACCAAATACTTATTTTCCACCATAATTTGCAAATAAATTCTTTCAAAAATCAGACAATGTGATTGTCTGGATTTGTTTCCACATTTTGTCTCTCATAGTTGAGGTATACCTATGATGACAATTACAGGCCTCTCTCATCTTTTTAAGTGTTAGAACTTGCACAATTGGTGGCTGACTAAATACTTTTTTGCCCCACTGTATATCTCTCTACCAAACCCCCCATCCTCCTTTAAAAGTCCCTTGTAGGTAAACACTTGTGCACTCACATCCAAGCTGTATCTTTTTGTCTGTTCACCAATTCCCTCTTACATACTGCACATTTTTCCAGGCTTACTCACACTCTCTAACTCTTAAACCCACTGGCATTGCATCAGGGGTCAGAATTTCCACTCAACCCATGATCCAGCCTGCTGCTGCGGGGGATTGTTTCAGGATGCAGAGTGGGGAAGGGGCCGGTAAATATAGAATTTACCAGCCCCTCCCTTTCCTAAATGAACATAGTGAGTGATCGGTACCAATCGCTCCTGTGTCCATTAATAAATAAGCAGAGTAAATTGTGTTTACTCTGCTTCAGTTGATGAATGAGAAGGAAGGCTGTGCAGAGCAAGTGAGGCTGCAGAAAGGAACTAGGAAATGTGTTTCCTCAATCCCTTTCTCTGTTTTAAAAGTGAGACTTCAGGGGTCTGTCTATACCCCTGAAATTTTATCAAAGCCCCCCCCCCCCAAAGCATTGTGGAAAAAAAATGCAACTAAAAAAAATATAAAAAATAATTTAAAAAATGAAAGGCTCATTTACATGGGTTCTTTGGCCCATACAGTGTAAATGAATGGTTTGTGAGTACAGCTGGAGCTGCCTGTTAGTCTATGGGGATGCAGCAGCTGTACACACAGTTGGGGCCCCAACCCTCAGTCTGACCTCTGACCTGGATGGAGCCGCCTCTCCGCAGTAAGTTGGAGTTCAGTTTACTGGGATTGAGCTGATTCATCAATATTGGAGGGTGGAGATTCTGCCCTCAGTAGCCAATCAGGTTTCTGCTCTCAGAATAAAGAAAAGAGAATTTTGATTGGTCCTTGTGGGCAGCCCCTCCCCTCTGTGCTAATTTTCCTCTCTCACTATGAGGACTCCGTGCAGCTGATCTGGATGGTGGGAATTCTGCTGATGGGTGACAAAGGAGGATCTCCAGCTGGAAACACAGACGGTGTGTGAAGATCTCATCCTTCACCTGAGCGGGGAAATCTTCACCCCTCCCCCCCCGTACAGATGTTGGGGGATTCCCAGCATGGAGCATTTACAGCTCCGGAGACTCTTCATCCCGGAGGAATCCACCAAGAACCACTGGGCGGGGGTCTCCTTTAGAGGGAACTCCTCACATCCTGTTTTGTATCCTCCACTTTGTATTACAATGTACAATGTATCTCTCACTCAGCAGTAGCCATGTACAATATACAATGTTCTTGGGGCCGATCGTCCAAATGAGATTGTGTAGCATTGTGTGGGGGGTCACTTGACTAAAGAAAATGGGTGTAATGTTAGTGGGGTGATTTAGTGTTTGGGTGAGGGGTGCACACAGACACAATTGGGTGGCACAGTGGTGTAGTGGGTAGCACTCTCACCTAGCAGTAAAAGGGTCGCTGGCTCGAATCCCAACCATGACACTACCTGCCTGGAGTTTGCATGTTCTCCCTGTGCCTGCGTGGGTTTCCTCTGGGTACTCTGGTTTCCTCCCACACTCCAAAGACATGCTGGTAGGTTAATTGGCTTCTGTCCAAAATTGGCCCAAGTATATGAATATGAGTTGGGGACCTTGGATTGTGGGCTCCTTGAGCGTTGGGACCGATGTGAGTGTGCGATGTATGTGTGGAGCGCTGTTTAAATTGACAGCACTAAATGGGTACCTTAAATAATACATAATAGAGGAGCATCTTAATAAGACACAATGTACAGGGATAGGGACAATTGTGGACATGCACCCACACTCACTCAGGATGGACTGGTGTCTTTATTCAACCTTACTAACTATGTAACGATCTATCTTCTTCAGTCTCCAGAAAGATGTCTGCACACCTGATTATAGGTAAGGATGGGGGAGGGGCATGCTCTGTATATATTGGAACTTATCAATGGAAATGATTGTCTCTCTCAGTTCCAGTATCGGTTCCGCTCCTCCATGTCTCATGTCTCTGGAATGACAGCGCTGAGATCTCCTGCAGGGTGGAGGAGGGGACTAAGCCGAATATCAATCTATCTGTGATCGGAGGATCCCAGGTGAGATAAATCACATCCGCCAATAACATTACAGCCATTGTGTGGTCACCGGGGCCCTGGAACGTCACCTGTACTGTGAACAATCAGGTCAGCTTGTCAGAGGAGAGCAGAGCCGGGGACACCTGTCCAGGTGAGTGGAGATCAGAGGTGTCATGGATGGGTGGAGAAATGTCTATAGATGACAATATATACAGTATGTGATGGAAGTCCGAGACTGCAGCTGATGAGATGTTAAAGAATTTGCTTATAGAAATCACTAACCGACACACTAGAACTAAACTAGGTCCAAAAAGTAAATGTATTTGTCTGCAAGTAAAGGAGATTTATATCAATATTTAGACCCTTTGTCTTCAACATGTCCAGTATTACTGTTTACTCTCTTGTTTCATGTTATTAAGTTTTCTGTATCTAGACTACATTCTTATAACATCCTCTATCTCTCTATATCCACCCTTAAAAGAAATTCCATTTAATTGTCTGAAATAAAGCGGTAGAGATCTATCTCAATATATGAGTCCTTTAGTTTCATCATATTCAATAAAGTGAGCCATGGGGATAGATTTACTAAAGGAGAACAGTAGTTCACTTAAACAGTTAATGTACACTTATCTTAGTGATGAGGTGAAACTGTGCTGACCTCCATCATCCAATCATGTGTGAGAAAACATCTTGATGGTTTTATTTTCCTTACACATGATTGGGTAATCTTTACTAAAGTTATCTTCACTTCTCTTCATCTCATTCACTAATCTAACTTACATTTTGGTTTGCAAAGTGAATATTCTCTACTCCTTTATTAAATCAGCTCCTCTATGCCTCCTTCATTGTGTCCCATTCACTGTGTCACCTCCACCATGTTCTCTCCATTGTGTCTCCTTAACTGTGTCTTCTCCACTGTGTCCCCCATCATGTCTCCTTGGTTGTGTTCCCTCAACCATGTTGTCTCCATTATGTGTCTTCCATGTCTCCTTCAACATGCCTCTTCCACCATGTTCCTCCATTGTGTTCCCTCCATCATATCTCCTCAACTGTGCCCCCTCCATCATTTCCCCTTCACTGTGGCTCTCCCCTTTGTCTTCTCCGCTGTATGCCCTCCACCATATCGTCTTAACTGTGTCCCCTCCACCATATCATCTTCAATGTGTCCCCTCCACCATATCATTTTCACTGTGTCCCCTGCACCATGTCTCCTTCACCATATCTCCTCCGCCGTTTCTCCTCCACAATGTCCTCTCAACTGTGTCCCCTCCATGGTGTTTCCTCCACCATGTCTCCTCCATAGCTTCCCGTCCTCTGTGTCTCCTCGATCATTCCCTCCTTCTTTGTGTCTCTTCCACAGTATTCCTCAGTTGTGTTTTTTTCCACTGTGTCCCCTCCACCGTGTCCTCTTTACTGTGTTCCCTCCACCATGCGCTCTTCACTGTGTCCACTCCACCATGTCCTCTTCACTGTCCACTCCACCATGTCCTCTTCACTGTGTCTCCTCCACCATGTCCTCTCTACTGTGTTCCCTCCACCGTGTCCTCTTTACTGTGTTCCCTCCCCCATGCACTCTTCACTGTGTCTGCTCCATCATGTCCTCTTCACTGTGTCCCCTCCATCATGTCCCTCTCCTTTGTCTCCTCCATCATGTCCCTCTCCTTTGTCTCCTCCATTGCATCCCCCCTCCATGTCTCCTCTGCTGTGTCCCCTTCATCATGTCCTCCCCTTTGTTTCCTTCACCGCATCCCATCCATTGCCAGTTTCCATATATTTTTAATGTATATATGGTGTCACATAATTTGGTATAGGGCACACTGAGTTGTGGGTAGCGCTGATTGGACTTATTTTATTAGCTTTTAGTCTATGACCAAGTGTGTCAGTGGGGATCCAAGTGTGTCAGCTGCACCTACATTATAGCTACCTGAAGCCAGGTGCTTGTGTGGGCTCTTGACGTATTTCCAGTTACTGTACTGTGTACCCTGCACAGTTGCACCTACAGTATAGCTACTTGAAGCCAGGTGCTTGTGTAGCCTCTTGATGTATTTCCAGTTACTGTACTGTGTGCCCTGCACAGTTGCACCTACAGTATAGCTACTTGAAGCCAGGTGCTTGTGTAGCCTCTTGACGTATTTCCAGTTACTGTACTGTGTGCCCTGCACAGTTGCACCTACAGTATAGCTACCTGAAGCCAGGTGCTTGTGTAGGCTCTTGACTAGGGATGAGCTTTGAGTGGGGAACTGAGACCTTGTATTGATTATAGGGGTCTCAATCATTTGACGATTAAGAATGTCTATCCGATTCAGTTGATTATGGAGTTTTTTGACCACCTCAGGGGAGCAACGGTTTTCACAAAGCTTGATATGAGAGGGGCATACAATCTCTTGAGGATTAAGGAGGGCGACGAGTGGCAAACTGCATTTAATACTAGAACAGGCCATTATGAGTACCTCGTAATGCCTTTTGGCCTTTGTAATGCCCCGGCAGTTTTCCAGGAATTTATTAATGATGTCCTCCGAGATTTGTTGCAGTTATATGTAATGGTTTATCTCAACGATATCCTCATATTTTCCAAGTCCCTGGAGAGCCACCACACAGATGTCTGTCGTGCACTTCAGAAACTAAGAGAGAACAATCTCAATTGTAAATTGGAGAAGTGTGAATTCCATCGGGAAAAGGTTAAATTCCTGGGTTATGTCATTTCCACTGCTGGTTTTCTGATGGACCCATAGAAACTTTCAGCAGTCCAACAGTGGCACCGACCCATGGGTTTACCTCCTCTGAAGCGTTTACCTCCTCTGCATCATTTATCGGAAGTTTATTCGTAACTTCTCATCTCTGGTCAAGCCCCTAACTGATATGACCAGAAAGGACGGTAACCCACAGAGTTGGTCTCCGGAGTCCATTTAGGCCTTTGTTTCTGCTCCTGATCCTATGTTACCTTTTATCCTTGAGGTTGATGCTTCTGAGACTAGAGTTGGCGCCCTTCTGTTTTAACGTCCTACCTCTGAGTGCGGAGTGCAATTACGAGATTGGTGACAGAGAGCTGTTAGCGATCATTTTAACCCTGAAAGAATGGAGACATCTCCTTGAAGGTACAACTGTGCCGGTTCTCATTCTTACTGACCATAAGAATCTCACATTCTTGTCTGAGGCTAAACGTCTCTCTCCCAGAAGGGCACGATGGGCTCTTTTCTTGTCTAGTTTCAATTACATTGTCTCATTCTTATCCAGTACTAAGTATGTAAGGGCTGATGCTTTGTTACGACAATTTTCCTCCACTTCCAAGATGGAGTCGGTTCCGGTTTCTGTGATTCCTCCTGATCGTATTCTGGCTACGGTTCACACCAGTCTCACTTGTCCTTTGGGTGACAAAATTCTTGCTGCTCAGGTTCATGCTCCTCCTGAGAAACCTTGTGACCACTGCATTGTCCCAGAGAGTCTCCATACTGCAGTGCTCCAGACTTACCATTCTCCCAAGGCTGCTGGACACCCTGGGAAAAATCAACCCTTTTGGGCCTTTTCCCAGCAATTCTGGTGGGCTAGTCTACGTGCTGATGTATCCGCCTTCGTAGCTGCCTGTTCCGTGTTTGATCAGAGTAAGACTCCACGACACCTTCCAGTGGGCCTCCTACAACCCATACCCAATGGAGAGAGGCCCTGGACCCACCTGTCTTTGGATTTCATTGTGGAGTTACCCAACTCCCAGGGCAACACAGTTATCCTTATGGTGGTTGACCAGTTCTCGAAAATGTTCCAATGTATTCCACTTAAGAAGTTGCCCACTTCTAAGGAACTGGCTTCAATTTTTGCTCATGAGATCTTTCGCTTACATGGGCTACCCAATGTGATTTTCTCAGACAGGGGTAGTCAGTTTGTCTCCCGGTTCTGGTGAACCTTTTGTGCACAATTGGAAATTCAGCTTGCTTTCTCCTCTGTGTATCACCTGCAGTCTAATTGGACTGCAGAACGAGCCAATCAGTCTATGGAGCAGTTCCTACGTTGCTATATTTCTGACCATCATAACAACTAGTCAGACCTCTTACCATGGGTGGAGTTTGTGGGCGGGGTTTGCTCTCAATAGTGCCTTGAATTCTGCTTCCCGATTGTCCCCGTTTATGGCAAATTGTGGTTTCCAACCTTCCATGTTGCCTGACTCATTTGTTCCGCAGAGTATTCCTGCATTAGAGGAGCATCTACGTGGTCTTCGTTCCACTTGGGCATAAGTCCAGGAGGATTTGCGACATGCTAATGATAGGTACAGACTCCATGCTGACCGCAGACGCCTGCCTGCACCTTCCTAGCAGGTTGGGGACAGGGTCTGGCTGTCATCTCGCAACCTCCGACTTCGTGTTCCCTCTCTGAAGTTCGCACCTCGGTTTATTGGACCTTTAAGTATTCTTCGCACGATTAACCCAATGGCTTACGCATTAGACCTTCCTTCTAATATGCGTATCTCGAATGTATTTCATGTCTCCTTATATAAACCTTTGGTCTGCAACCACTTTACCACCTTGGTGCCTAGTGTCTGATTTGTCCACCGCATAATCGCAGTCCCCCTAAAAATTGCTGATCACCACCATTACTAGTAAAAACAATAAAAAAACAAAAGTCCATAAATCTATTCAATAGTTTGTAGATGCGATAACTTTTGCGCAAACCAATCAATATATGCTCATTGGGATTTTTTTTACCAAAAATATGTAGCAGAATATATATATTGGCCTAAACTGATGAAGAAATTAGATTTTTTTTTTTTGGCAGTGTTTGTTGGGGTGATGTGATGACTGGTGACTCTCTCACATGGTCATGTCCTCACTTGGCCCGCTGTCATTGTGTGATAATACTGATCTTCTATTCTCCATGTTTACTGGACGAGTTATTAAATGGCCGGCTACGTCCTTATCAGGACAACCAGAATCTCTGCCCTTTTTCCAGTGTGACTGTCCTGTTATACTGACACTGCTGTACTGAAGATGACTGACCAGGTTTGATATATAATATTACAATTCTGTACAACTCAATCATTGTACCCCATTATATCCATTTAGGAAAAAGCCAGTCATGTTGGGGTCATTTCCTGTCATCCGGAGCGGTCTTTATCCTCTACACTGTGCTCCTCATCTTTATAGTCAATGACCTGTGGAAGATGAAGAATGAGAAGAATCGGAGTGAGAGGAGGACAATGAGAAGGGATCAGATGGAGATGGAAGTAGAACCAACTTACTATGATGACTGCTACTGAAACATCTACTGTGCTGGATATGTAGATTTGCAAGGCTTTGCCCTCATCTTGTGAGAGACATTTTTCTGCCATATTATATATATATTATATTATATATAGTTTCCAGCTGCTTAACCTTCTCCCAGCACATATCGATAATTTCTCTTTATAAAACTCATTAACAACTGTATGACTATAAGACCCGCCAGTAACTTATGAAACAAATGGACCTTTTTAGCTTCTTTGGATATTAATGAAAGTCACAAAATAGTATCTATCTATGCTAATGTTCCTGAAAATAAATGGTTAACTGTTTAGCTTCTGGACTGAAAATCTCCCTCTATTGGTCATTTCATGTATGATGTATTCTGTGTCCTCCCATTCTGGGATGGGATCGCATTACCTATGCTGATTTGCTTGACTTATAAAACTTTGAATTCAATGTGAAGATCAGAACAATTTGCTCTTTTATTTTCGCACATGTGTTAAATAAAGCTTTGATCACCATAAAAGGAGTCTTTTGTTCCTGGAGTTGGGTGTGGTCCTCATTGTCAGGACATTAAATGGCGCCCTGTGTGAGGATTGACTGACTGCTTAGATGACCAGTGACTCAGATGTGGAGAATGAGGTCCGACCAGGCTACGGGTTCCAATGGTGAGCATTGCTTGTCTATTTTTGTTTGCTTTCACCTCTGTCCTCCTCATCTGGTCTGACCACCTGAGTCAGTAAGTCTGTTCTGAACTAGGGATGAGATGAACAGCTCGGTTTAAGCAGGGTTTGTAGAAATTCAAATGTCATACTAAATCCAAACCCCAATTAACCACTTAAGGACCGCCCCATGTACATAAACTGTGGCAGGGCGGCCCTTAAGCGCAAAATTGCATTCCTATACATGATTCCTGTGAACAACTCTGGGGCACACAGGCGCCGCCAATGGAGCCCCGCTCCCACTGTGATTGGACACAGCAGGAGCCAATCAGCGGGTTCAGCAGCCATGATGGCCGCCGTCTGCCCACGATCGTTTACAGGGGAGGCAGAATGGTGGCCTGCCTATGTAAACGAAGGCAGACCACCGTTCTGTGAGGGAGGAGAATGGAGATCTTGTGTTTCTTCTAAGCAGGAACACGGATCTCTGCCTTCCTCCAGCCACAGCACCCCCCCACAGTTAGAAAGCACTCCCTAGGGGAACCTTTAACCCTTTGATCACCCCTGATGTTAACCCCTTCCCTGTCAGCGTCATTTATAGAGTGACAGTACTTTTTTTCTTAGCACTGATCACTGTATTGGTGTCACTGGTCCCCAAAAAGTGTCGCTTAGTGTTCCGATTTGTCGGCCGCAATATCGCAGTCCCCCTAAAAATCGCTGATCGCCACCATTTCTAGTAAAAACAATAAAAAAATAAAAGTCCATAAATCTATCCAATAGTTTGTAGATGCGATAACTTTTGTGCAAACCAATCAATATACGCCTATTGGGATTTTTTTGAACAAAAATATGTAGCAGAATACGTATTGGCCTTAACTGATGAAGAAATTAGATTTTTTTTTAAAATGGATATGTTTTATAGCAGAAAGTAAAAAATAATCTTTTGTTTTTTTTTTCAAAATTGTCGGTGGCTTTTTTTTGTTTATAGCGCAAAAAATAAAAAAACGCAGAGGTGATCAAATACCACCAAAAGAAGGCTCTATTTGTGGGGAAAAAAAGGACATACATTTTATTTGGCTACAGCTTCGCATGACCGCGCAATTGTCAGTTAAAGCGATGCAGTGCCGTATCACAAAAAATGGCCTGGTCATTAAGGGGGTAAAACCTTCCAGAGCCGAAGTGGTTAAATTAATGAGAGCTGAATCTTTCAAATCAAAAATTATCATTTTCTCTGGTAAAAAAAACAAACAAAGGTTTATCAAAAGATAGCCTGAGGGTTACATAGCCCTGGGGAAAATGTGTTGAAAGAACAACAGCAAGTAATGTAATGTTGCTTTGTACTGTGAACTATATATGCATTATACCTATCTATGCCAGCAGGTGGTGCTGTAGTATTATAGTGTGTGTTCTATAGTAATAATAATTTATGTTCTGTCTATGTTCAGTCACTTCAGTGGACTTGTTTGTATTTAGTTCCTGTGTCTCCATGCTGTAAGATATATTCTGCTATCTCTCCATGAAAGTAAAACAGTTTACTGAAACAAGAAGCTTCCAGCTCAACATTCAATAACCTGCTAACAAAAAATTCTATTTGGCCAGAAACCATCATTTTTTTTAAAGCACTGACATTTTTAAAGGAAAAAGGGTTTGAAATTTCTGGCAAATGACATTTCCCCTTTGGCTTCTATTTTTTTAAAAATGGCAAAAAGATCCCTCGAAAGCTCCCCAAAAATAATTGAAGCCGGCAAATGTCATTTTCCGGCAATTCAAACTGTATCTTTTTTTTCTTTGTAAATGTCAATTTTGCTATACTACTTCCTACAGCAAAAAAATTAAAACACGACTTTGAATGGTATGGATTTTACAGGAGTTACCCCATGCAAAAAAAAAAAAGAAAATAGAAATGTGTGAGGTCCTCAAGGAAATCCATACCAGACCCTTCCAAGGATGTATCTTGGCTGGCCAGGAAAAGGGTCATATGAGAATCCCCCCTCCTGAACCATACGAGGCCACATGCCCTCAAAATGGGGGCGGGGTTGCCTTGCCAGGTCTCCCTTGCGGCCTTGTGTCCAGGTTGATGAGGAGTTGAGGACAAGGGTCTCTCAACCCCTTGCCCAGTGGTTGTGGAGGTCTGCGGGTGGGGGGGCTCATCAGAATCTGCCCCCCCCCCCCGATACCCTCCTCCTTCACATGAATAAGGGAAGTACATATTACCCCTATTTATTTACAAAAAACTGTAACCTAGAAATAAAGACAACAATCCTAAAAAAAAGTCTCTCATTATAAATCCTTCTTCAGCCAAGATATTTGTTTCCAACTGGCTCACCAAATTTAAAAACCAAATGGACCTGGTGCACATGACCAATCCCAACCATATTTCTCACCAAATGACAGCCCCCCAGCTGTCATCAGCTATATAAAGGAAGGGGCCAGTATAATAGGATTTGCTAAGTACAGGCTTATCGTTTTGCCCTAGGGCAGAATAGAGACCTTCAACTCAATTAAAGATGTCCATTTGTATGCTGGAAAAATTCTGCTAGCCCAACTGGGAGATAGAAGAAAGAAAAGGTCCTCTAGAAAGGAATATCAGTGATTGGTGCTCCCCAACACCTAATTCCCTGTACACACGGTTGGATTTTCAGACTGAAAATGTGTGATCGGAGCTTGTTGTCGGAAATTCCGACCATGTGTGGGCTCCATCTGACTTTTTCCATCGGATTTTCCGACACACAAAGTTTGAGAGCAGGCTATAACATTTTCCGACAACAAAATCCGAACGCATCAATTCCGACGTGCAAAGTGCCACGCATGCTCAGAATAAAATTCCGAGACGGAACTGCTCAGCCTGGTAAAATTAGTATTCGGAATGGATATAGCACTTTCATCACACTGCAATGTTTGAAATTGTTTAATGCAGCCCACTCTCTTCTTCTTTATAATGCTAGAAGAATGAAGTTGTTTTGCTGTTCATATTCACACAGACTTCTCCAGAAGTCCAAGAGATCATGAAAGCAGCAGATGACATGTATGTTCCCAGGCTGTGGCCATACAAGAGCCTGCATCTTTTTGCCAGACCAGACTGAACCCAGGCCATCACTCTCTGGTCTTCCTTACACGCTTCCTTCCCGGATGTGGCTCTGGTGTTGGAGGTGTGGCAGGAGGAGGAGTAGGACCTGGAGGAGGAGGAGGAGGAGGACCTGGAGGTGGAGGACTATGGGTGAGCTCACAAATGTGGCTTTGGCATGTGAGTTGGCCCCTCAACCCCTTATTTAGAGCTTCTAAAATGAGAAACTCACATAAGAGGCATTGGCCCTCCTCCATTTGCAGCATTTTGCATGCTATTAGGTCAGCAAAATCCTCTTCCACACTGTGGGGTGTTCCGAGGGCCTCAGTAGCCTTCCAAAATAGGCCAATTGCAGCCTCCTCCAAGTTACTCCTCTTCCTGCCACTTTTTCTTTGAAGACGGAGAGGAGGGACCTGGGTATCAGGCAGCCTACTTGGCCCAGCCACCTCCTGGCTGAGACTTCCCTGTGTATTGAAAAAGGGACTCATTTTGGTTTTTGGTTCATCAATCATAATCATAAATTAGTACTCCAAACTAACAGATTTAACATCATTAATTTGCCAACCAGAAATATTTAGAAGAATGCTATACGTGGCTCAAGCTGGGCTCCTCCACATGTTGCTGCCTGGAAGGCCCAGGTTGGATGTCAGAAGCCTCAGCTGAGGTGGAAGGAAGCGTGGAAGGAAGAGTGGAGAGCGCTGGCCTGGGTTCAGTCTGACCTGCCAGAAAATGCAGTCTGTCATAGTACCACAGCCTGGGGACATAAATGTCATCTGCTGCTGCTGATCTCTGGGAATCCTGGACCTTCTTACGCTCATGCCACCAATTAGGATCTTCAAATAGGTGATGTCTGCCGTGGGGATCACAGACTTCACAAATTGCAGCAAATTATCCAGCACTGCCTTCCTCTTTGGTTCTTATAATCGGGGTGGTTTACCTGCCACAGACAGGGCAGCTCCCTGAACATATCTATGAATATGCTGATAAAGTCCTGATCCTTCAATATATCCATTTTCTCTGCAAGACACAACACAACACAAACCCTAATGTCAGGCTAAACTCTCCTAATCTTGTCCCAATATAGGCCTCAATTACTAAGCAGTATAGGCCCAAGTTTAAATGTTACCTTCGTTATCACGATCGGCGCTTCCGATACTCCTTCCTCCGCTCACAGATCGTATGTACTACGCACGTGTGTTACGCTTTATATACACTACACATGCGTGAAACTCCGCCCGCCCCTGACGTTCTTTCTAGTCTATTCCCCACCCCTTCTCATTCGGCACAGTGGGGAAGAGCACATGGCGGAGACAGAGCAGGTGCGTGCTAATTACACCAACGAGGAGGAGGAAAGCCCAGAGCCAGAAATGTCCAGATCCTGGAGGAGACGATTTAAGACATCAAATATGTCCTTTGGGGAGATGTTGGAGATGGTCAACATACTAAAGAGGGCCGACTATGATGGGAAGTATGAACCTTACCCCAACCCCAATGTCAGAAAGGCCAAGATCATGGCGAAAGTGGTAAAAAGTCTGCACCGTAATTTTGGGGTACGCCGGTCAAAAGATCAACTGAGAAAGCGGTGGTCGGACCTCAAATTAAGGGAGCACGAGCAGTACAGAAGGATCAGGAGAGTGCTGCAAAAAAGTAAGTAGTTGTGCTGTGTTCCTATTCTTTATTTTTATTACGTTTGTGCTGCTCCATGTGCTTTTCTTTACTGTTGTACAGTTTAAAATGGCAACTTTCATGTTCATGGACACATTATCCATTCGTAGGAAACATTGTTTGTTCGGCCTAAAAAACACCATGTTTTGGCCAGATGTATTTCAATACGTTTTTGCTAGCCTACTTCTCTTAACCTCCCTGGCGGTATGATTATTTTGGATTTTAGGTGCTGTAAGCGGTACAATTATTTTGCATGGAAATGTGGCGTTTTATATTGTAGGCCTGTAATTCTTAACAATAACACACTTAAATCTGTCTAAACAAGAGTCTAGTAGATATTCCGGGTATGATGAAGTTTGAAACACAAAAACATAAATTATAATATAATAAATAAATATAAATAAAAAAAATATATATATAATAATAATAAAATACATTTCCCCACGATTCACTATCGCTCAATTCTGCAAGTGTTCTAATTTACTATCACTGTTTTCTAGCTGGTCTAAAGCCACTTTTGACATAAAGGGACACTTTTTGGTTGCTATGGACAATCTCAAGTTTCCAGGCAGAAAGAACAGTATATATAACATAAAACTAAAGCACTGGGGACAAAAGGGATGTGAAATAATTTCATACAGTACTGTAATCTGTAAGATTACAGTACTGTATGTGTTATGGTTTGTAAATTTTTTTGAATTTGCCGCCAGGCTCCGCCCCCGTGCATCGCAACGCTCGCAGGGAATGGAGCCTGGCACGGAGAGGCTTCGGAGGAGACAGAGCCCGCAGACACAGCGGGGGACATCGCAGGATCCTGGGGACAAGGTAAGTACACCGCACCAGGATCCTGCAATGTAATCCCGAGTGTGGCTCGGGGTTACCGCTAATGGGACTGAAATTTAACCCCGAGCCACACTCGGGAAAACCGTCAGGGAGGCTATAAAAATTTTGGTGTCTAGATGGGTTAGTAACTAGAATGAAATGCAAACTAGATTCTGTGTATGGAGAGGACACTCTGCAGCAGTTTACACATCTGGACGCTGGAGCACTAGTGTGGGACACAAGAACACCCTTTTTATTAGGGGGCCCACACAGGTGCTCCAGTGGATACTATAGGGGTGTCTCCATCTGTGAAGCTTGTAGAAAACAGGTAAGTATTCAAGCTTGACAAAGGAAAAAAACATTTCTTCATCTTGGAACTCTGCCAAAACAGACAATTGTACCCCACAACCAAGCAATGTTTCATATTCCTATTTCTGCCATCAAATATCTGTGTGCTAAGTATACCTATTTTTTTTTTACAGGGGAGAAAAGACTCGGAGGACGCCCCTCATCAGAGGAGACCAGAGACCCCCCACCTCAGGAAGAAGGGGAAATCCCACAAAGCCAAGAAGAGGAGGGAGACGTGGTGGAAATTGTCACCACAACAGGTGAGTGTCTGCGACCACAGGCTCAGGTAAGAGATGGATGCCTGCATATTTATAATACATGGTGTGTTTTTGTTTCTATATTTTTAGGTGATCGTGATGTTGTGGATGAAGGTCATTTCACCAGTGAAAGTGCACAGATCCTGATCGAGGAGATCATTGGGTATAATAGGGACTTGGAAAACATCAAGCAAAACATCAATGATGTTCAAAACAAAATGAAGAACATCATTGATGTTTTAGGGAGAGTTTAAAACCCCTCGAAATCCCTACTTTTTTCTGCTTTTATTTCCCAAAATTTTTTGCACATTTTTTGACATATTCTCGAAAACCAAAATTTTGAAGATGCAAACAGTGTGTCAACATGTGCTAGCTGCCAACACGGGAGATCAATGTATGTGCTTTGGGGGTGCAACCCCTTCCTCAATAATAAAGTAGCTGAGAGGAAGGGGTTGCACCCACAAAACACGTCCCTTGATCTCCCGTGATGGCAGCTAGCACATGTTCACATTCGGCAATTTGTGTGCACCTTCAAAATTTGGCTTTTCCAGGGGTGACTTCACTCCATCTGCTGAACGCAATATCAAACACAGTTTATAAATACTCATGTCTGATATTACCTTCACTTTCTACAAAAGTTGAACTTTGTAAGTTCCAGATTTGTGTATTTCTTGTTGGTTTTAAACAAGCCTGTTTTACCTTAAAAGGACATTTCTACTTTTATTAATGTGACCTAAAAATATTTTATACAACAAACATGTTGTTTTGTTTTAAAAACCATGTGTAAAGGACCTTTTATAAATGCACATGTGTGCTTTGATTAAAAAGATTGATAATCAATAATATGTGGCTTCTTCTTTCAATGGTCCTAAACTTTTTTTGTGATAAAATTGGTGTTTTCTGTGACAATGGGGGTTATTTCCTAAAGGGCAAATCCACTTTGCACTACAAGTGCAGATTCTGTGCAGTATCAAGTGCACTTGTAGTGCAAAGTGTCTTTGCCTTTAGTAAATAACACCCAACAGTGCTTTCTAATGTTACACAATCACGCCATTTTCAGGACTCCCCACATTTCTGTCAGGGTCAGCTAAAAGAAACACAAGCAGTAAATGTAAGCAAATATTTTTGAAGGTAAAAAGTTATTTTTATTTAAAAAATGTCTCAGACATTGTCTGGCATATTGATGGCCCCCCTACCCGCAAAGTATTCAAGGTATCTTAGACGGACCTCGCGGGCACTCAGGGGGGCAAGCCAGGACGGCCAGCTTCAAACGCCATCAGGATTGGTTCATTTAGATTAATTCCGGATTCAGGCCCAACTGAGGCAGCATAGTTCGCAGAATTTCTCCTTAAAAAGGTGTGGAGAACACAGCAAGCCAGGATGATGTGATTGTTTATACTCTGCCATGTGTTTGGGTGTAAGAAATAGGCGGAACCGGCTGGCCATTATTACAAATGTGTTCTCCACCACTCTTCTGGCTCTGGCCAGCCAGTAATTAAAAACCCTCTGGTCCGGGGTGAGGGTCCTCATAGGGAATGGCCGCGTAAGATGGTCTCCCAGCGCAAACGCTTCATCTGCAACGAAGACGAATGGGAGTCCTTCTGCATTGTCTTCTGGAGGTGGCAAGCCCAAGCTGCCATTCTGGAGACGCCTGTAGAACTCCGTCTGGGCGATGACTCCACCATCTGACATCCAGCCATTCTTCCCCACGTCCACATACAGGAACTCGTAAGTAGCCGACACCACCGCCAACATCACAATACTTTTTAACCCCTTGTAGTTGTAATAGTATGACCCCGAGTTGGGTGGTGGGACGATGTGGACGTGTTTCCCATCAATTGCCCCTCCGCAGTTAGGAAAGTCCCACCACTGGGCAAAGTGGGAGGCCACAGTCTGCCATTCCTGTGGGTTGGAAGGAAACTGTGGAGTCAAACAAGAATAAAAAATTATTCATCTTGCACATAAACATGGAAAGCAGATTAGACACAAACATTCTTGGCCAGCATCAGTATAACATTTATTTTAGGGACTATTTAAAGACAAAGGTATAAGGTCCACCTATCAGATCCCCCCCCCCCCCCATGGGCCATTTTTTCAATTTTAGGGGGGGAATATGTTTTGGACAGGTGACCCTCTCTACTTCATTGAGAGATGAATGCCTAAATAATGTGTATTACTTTGGCCAGCCCCTCCTTACTTACACTATTGGCAGCCCACTGAACAGGTAAGAAGTGTCATAATACAAAGATGTAAATACACACTGTACACATTTGAGCACATTTTTGCATTCTGCTATTACCTATCAAGATAATAATAGGATACAAAAACTTTAAACATTACGATGTGAAATTATTTAGGCAGGCTCTTGCACTACATGCTTTTGGGAATTCATCCATAAATCTGACCACAAAAGAGGTGGGTATAGTGTGTATGGGTTTGGCAAAGTCAGCAGATAGAGGATTGGTATCAGCTGAGTTAGCAGTTGGGGGGAAGGAGGGTTCCAAATGATTTTGGGACCCAAAAAATAAAGCCTCTGGCACTCTGCCTGAATTTAAAGCACACATCACAATTTTACACATTTTAGGGGGTGTTTAGGGTAAAGCACTACTATGGAGCTGACAAAATACATTGTTAAGTGACTACATGAGGTGAATATAGGCCCAGGAGAGCATGCTGGGAAGGTAAGTGAAGGCAAATATGTATGAAGGACAAAAAAAATTAACTAAAATACCAGCATGCATGAGGACAAAGGGGACATTCACAGCATATTACAATCATGGTAATTAGGGAATGAGGAAAGAAATACAATACATTAGCAAACATTCAATACAATAAAATGTGATATTAAAGGATACAAATCTTACCTTCATATACTCCTTCTGCAGGACCTGGATGATGGCAGAACAGGTCTCTGGGATAATGAGACCCAGAGCCTGGGGGGAGATGCCTGTCGAGAACTGTTGAGGTCCTGCAGGCTTCTCCCCGTCGCCAAGTACCGCAGGGTGGCGACTAGCTTCTGCTCCGGAGTGATGGCTTGCCTCATGCAGCTATCCAGCCTGCTGATATAAGGGGTCAGCAAAGCCAACAAACAGTGAAATACGGGGTCTATCATCCGGAGAAAGTTCCTGAAATCATCTGGATTATTCTCACGGATCTCATGGAGCAAAGGCATGTGACAGAACTGGTCACGCTGGAGCAACCAATTCTTGGTCCATGAACTCCTCCCCACCCTGTTCATGGACTGGACTTGTGTCAAGGTAAGGGCCCCAACACCAAGCCCCCGCACAGCACGAACTCTACGAGGAGTACGTATATGCAACATGGCTAGAAAACGGTCGGCTGCTCAGAACGAAGTAACAGAACGTACTGAAGAACAGCAAGGCCTATGAAGAGCGACCTGAAAAACAGTAACGAACGAACAAGAACACAATGACAGAGTCAAGGGTAACTCGCTGCACGTACTGAAGAGCAGATACAAACCCACGAGCACAAACTGAACAGCAGAAATACGATCTGAAAACCACGAGTCTGAAAAAGCGCAAATCGTCTCTCACCAAACTTTTACTAACACGAGATTAGCAAAAGGAACCCAAAGGGTGCCGCGCTTGGTTCTGAACTGCCCTTTTGTAGTCTCGTCGTACGTGGTGTACGTGACCGCGTTCTTGGCGTTCGGAAATTCCGACAACTGTGCGACCGTGTGTATGCAAAACAAGTTTGAGCCAACATCCATCGGAAAAAATCCATGGATTTTGTTGTCAGAATGTCCGATCAATGTCCGGGCGTGTGTACGGGGCATTACACTTATTTGAAAGTTCACTGAGGAACAGGGAGGAACACAGCAGGGGGAGTTTAGCGTTGTCAATTGATAGGGTAAATGGAATAGCCATTTATTTATCAAACATTTAGTTTTAAGTATACAGGATGTAACAGCTGTTTTGGTTGTGGTCAAATGCCATTCACACCTTCAGCTGTGAAAAGGTCTATCTCTGGCCTTTCCCAGAGAACTCTGGAAGTGATGTGTATGTGTTAAATGACCATCTGTTTATCAATGAATATCACCAACTAGTTGAATGGGACTTCAAAGGGGGGCCATTCAAGGTACCTCCCCCTTCAGAATGTATAAATTGTACTGATGCCCTCAGCTTCTTCAGAGCAATTATGTCACCATGTACTGTATACTTTTGCTCCCCTGCCTATGGCTAAAACTATAGGCTTGAATATTAAATACTGTATTTATTGGCGTATAACACGCACTTTTTTCCCCTTAAAATCAGGGGAAAATCGTGGGTGCGTGTTATACACCGATCCCCGCTAATTGTGATCTATCGGCTGCGATCGCCGCCAACATTCACATAGCGTGTAGTTTTAATTATGGCGCCATGGAGTTCAGAGGGACTCGGCGGAGCTGAACGAGCACCGCCGAAATCACAGTGACTGGGCGGAGCCGAGATACACATAGTCGAGTGTTCTCGGCTCTTTCCGGCGCCGCTCACAGTCACGCCCAGTCCCGCCATTGGACCTGTGTTATGTCCATCATAGGGCGGGACTGGGCGGGACTTTGAGCAGCGTCAGAAAGAGCCAAATACACTCGACTATGTGTATCTCAGCAGCGTTCGTTCAGCTCCGCCGAGTCCCTCCGAACTCCGCGGCACCATATTTAAAACTACCGTACATGCTATGTGTATGTTGGCGGCGATCTGTCCAAGCATGGACACTGGGGGCAAGGCTGCACTGACCACTGGGGCAAAGCTGCACTGGCAAGGCTGCCCTGGGGCAAAGCTGCACTGACAAGACTGCACTGGACACTGGGGCAAGGCTGCACTGACACTGAAAAGGCTTCAATGACACTGACAAGGCTACAGATGGACACGATAAGGCTGCATTGATGGGCATTTTAATGTATGTTTTTTTTTCCTTAAACTTCCCTCCTAAAAGATTTTTTTTTTTAAATTATCTCCAAACCTTGGGGTGCGTGTTATACGCCGATGAATACGGTATATTATATTTTATATTATATTTTATTATAGAGTGTGGGATATGGTACTTGAGTGCAATACTTTTGTGCTTGGTGCACTATAAACCGCTTTATTATTGTTTTTTATTTTATTTTTTTGGGGGGGGTTAATAACTTTTTTTATTATAGAGTGTGGGATGGGAATACGGTGCTTGGGTGCAATACTTTTGTGCTTGGTGCATTATAAACCATTTCATTATAGTTTTTTTTTAATAAAGAAAATAAGGGTGCAGCACTGCTGCTGCTGCTGCAAAAATAAAATAAAATAAAAGTAAAAAAATTAAGAAAGCCAAAAAAAGGCCAAAAAAAACAAACAACGGTATAGCAGAAGGAAGACCACCTGCGACTCGGAAGAAGTAACAGCTATTATTGGGACATTTTATTTTTTTTTTGCTACTACTGAAAAAAAAGAAAAGCCAAAAAAAAAAAAAAAAAAGAACAACTATGCCCTAAATATTTTTAGTGCTGCTGCGGCAAGAAAAAAAAAAAAAGAAAACCACTGCTGACGCAGAAAGAGGAATACCTGTGACGCAGAAAGGGGGTACTAATAATGCAGCAACAGAACCTGATGCTGCTGCTGCAAAAAAAGAAAAATTAAAGAAATAAATAAAAATTATCAATGAAAAAAAAATCAGTGGGATCAGTGGGGTGACACAGACGTGTTGTACTCAACAAGATTTCAGTGGTACCACTACACTGTGTTACTCACAGAACACTACACTGACTGCACTAAACTGACTGAACACACTATCCACAAAACTACCCTGCCTAATCTCCACTACTACACACTGCTGCCGTGTAAGCAGCAGCCTTCTATAGTGAGAGCCCCTGAGCCATTGTTGGCCAAAGGCACCCTGCCCATCACTAACGATCAATGATCAGTTTAATATTTTTTAGATCAGGGAGCAAGGCCTTAAGGGGGGAAGAGAAGGGAGGCTAAGGGAGGAGGTGGTTGGAGGAAGTTACACTTCAGCTTTAAATATTTGTTTGCAAAGCAGATTAAATACACATTGGGGTTAATTTACTAAAACCGGATTGTCCCGCTGCGGAGAAATGTGAACCGGCTCCATAAAAAGCCAGTCGAAATCTCCTGCTATTGCAAATAGGATGTGGCGATCCCGCATCCAAATTCGCAATGGTGTGAACCAGGCCTTAAACCCAGAACCTTGCTACAAGGAAGAATGGTAACTGCTTAGCCAGCAACCTAGTCATAGCTTATGGCAGGGATACAGTATGCTGCAGTTGGGCGATCACTGGCAGTCTGCATGTTAGTTCTGCAATTATCTCAATCATTTGACCTATAATCACAGGAATTGTTCAGATTTCTTATAAGAATGATGATCAAAAAGTGGGGCAGTAAGTCAAGCCTGGCGGGATGTGGTCAATCTAAGAAGGCTGTCAGTCTACAGATTTATGTCATATGGAAACAGAGAGAGAGGGGGGACTGCAGCTCTAAAGAAGCAGAGAGAGGACATCAGATCTACAGAAGCAGAGTGAGGACATTGTGTCTACAGAAGCAGAGAAGAGGACATTGTGTCTACAGAAGCAGAGAGAGGACATTGTGTCTACAGAAGCAGAGAGAGGACATTGTGTCTACAGAAGCAGAGAGAGGACATTGTGTCTACAGAAGCAGAGAGAGGACATTGTGTCTACAGAAGCAGAGTAAGGACATTGGGTCTACAGAAGCAGAGAGAGGACATTGGGTCTACAGAAGCAGAGAGAGGACATTGGGTCTACAGAAGCAGAAAGAGGACATTGGGTCTACAGAAGCAGAGGACATCCTTTCTTTCAACAGAAGCAGAGAGAGAACATTGAGTCTACAAAAGCAAAGAGAGGACGTTGGGTCTCCATAAGTGGAGAGAGGATATCAGGTCTACAAAAGCAAAGAGAGGACATCAAGTCTACAGAAGCTGATAAAAACATCAGGCCTACAGAAGCAGAGAGAGGACATTGGGTTTACAGGCAAAGGTAACATTTCCTACAATTGTCCATGTAAAATGACCTATACTTGTCCATTTATATTAAATTGCCTAAATTCCTGTAAGTGTTCTTATCTGTGTCTCAGGATACCGTAACTTCTCTCATCTGGATAGAATAGGCTGCCATGTATATAGAATAGTGCAGGTACTTTACATACCAGCACTTCTGGCTTAGTCTGAACTTGGAAAAAACACAGGTACCATTTGTAACCAACAACTAAATACACAGATAAAATTCAAAGTTCTGTCTGGCAGGTCAGGGGACTTGATTTTTCCCTGTTGTAGTTCAGTAACATAGGTCCTTCCTTCAGGCTATGATTGAATAGTGAAATGAACAGCAACAAACTGGCTGCTCATCCCTCTGTCAATCTACTCTCTCCTATCAGCATGTTCCTTGTTATCTCATGAGCACTGCAGCTGACTTGATTGGCTCCTTGTGCTGCTTCTTCCTCTCCCAGGCTGAGATTTGAAATACAGGGTCTGCAAGAGGCTGATACCAGCAAGGGCATATCTACCGCGGGGCAAACAAGGCGTTCGCCTTGGGCGGCATTTTTTAGAGAGGGCGGTGCTGCCCCCAGGCAGAAGGGACACTACAAAGAGGGGTGACACCAAGGGCAGCCACAGACTGACCGTTTGGTGACAGGGGAGCAAAGGGGAACCAGCAGGTGACGGGCCTCCAGTCCTGGAAGTAGCTCAACTTGCAGAGCAGGTCAGAGTCCCGAGCTGTGATCATGCCTCGGCAGCCTCACTACACACAGCTGGTAGAAAAGAGCCAGTGGGCTGTGGGAAGGTGAAAGTCTGGTGTCGTTTTTTTCTGGGGGGATCCCCTCCTTTTCTTTCAAACCCCTCCCCTCTCCTTCATCCCCCCTCTCTCTCTCCCCACCTCTTTCCCCCCTTTCTTCCATTCTCCTTTTCCATCTCCCCCATCTCTCTCTCCTTCCTATTCCTAGCTCTTCTCCTAGTTGTGGGGGGGCTAGCAGGGGGGGTTGGGGGGAGTCCACCACAGACCCCACATAGCCACCATAGACCCTGCATAGCCACCAGGGACCCTTCATAGCCACCACGGAGCCCTCATAGCCACCAGGGACCCCGCATAGCCACCAGAGACCCCGCATAGCCACCAGAGATCCCGCATAGCCACCAGAGACCCTGCACAGGAACCAGAGTTTCTGCATAGCCACCAGAGACCCCGTATAGCCACGATTTTAGTCTTGCCTAGAGCAACACAAAACCAAAATACACTACTGGATACCAGGTCTCAATTTCTATCAAAAGGCACAGTAGAGTAAGGAGTTTTGATTGCATTTGAACTGACACATGTTATATATGTTATATATGTTGTATGTGTTGGAATAATGTTTGCATGCTGGCTGAGGATTGTTGATTGTTGGCACACTAGGGGGGGCGAAATAGAAAAAAACTCTCCGAACCTGGAGAGTGGACAGCCAAGGTCTGTATTGGGCATGTGGGATGGGAACTGGCTTAACAACCCAGTCCTGATGGTGACCTGTCTTTACATATCCCTTTCAATCTATGTATGGCCATCCAAGCTCAACAACAAAAGTTTCCCCTTCTGCAGGGATGGAACTTACAAACATTCCCTTTGCTAGATGAATAGTCTTTGCTCATTTAGTAAATCAACCCACTCATCTTCTATTGCATTTCTCCCACAGACCTGACTTTCAACAATGTGCCCCCTCTATATCCCTATTCTGTGGACTCTTCTCTTCCTGGTCAGAGGTATGTAAGAACATTTCTATAAAAGGGTGTACTCACAGACAAAATTAATTATATTCAGTGGTGATCTTCTATCATAAAGACTTAAAAACAACTGGCAGATCGTATGTTGGGGCTCACAGCGGATATGGGGTTCCAGATGTGGGTTGAGGGCATGGGGCTCCAGATAAGGTTAAAGGGGATGATGGCAATGACAGTTATTTTTCACTGAAAGAATTCAACAGATCTGCTACATCCTTCTGGACCAGAAGAGGGGAGCAGTTCTCTGGGAAGCTTGTCCCAATACTGGGGATGATGGAAAATCCATTCATTTTATGGCTGCAGTAGACTGATGAGAATAAACTGACATCTTTCATGTGATGGAGACCATCAGTGCAACCACCATACACTGAGCAATCAGTGTGAAGAGCTTCAAGAAGGTTCCTCGGCCATGTGCATGAAACCTCTTCCAGGGGTACTGTCTCTATTTCCGTATAAATTATTAATCAATGTACACCTACAGTATATTTGTTCCCAGGTCCCTGATCCTCCTCATAGACTCCATTCATCACTAAGACCCTTCACCTCAAAGCACTCAAAGGCAGAAAAGCTCAGATTTTTTGGGGGGTGACCACAATTAACTGGTTACTAGAACTTATTAACATGGTATCTTCTTCTTTCTCCACCAACTGACCTCAACTGCCCAAGAATAGACACCCTTTCTCCTGGCTGGAGGACAACTTCTTCAAATCAAAGAACGGAATCTCTGTTGCTTTACTATGATGAAGTAAAAAAATCTCATAAAGGCACCTAACAAAAGATGGAGATTCTTCTAATTACTGTGTCTCCTCTGTGTAGAGCAGGGGGTCTCCAAACATTCTAAACAAAGGCCAATTTACTGTCCCTCAGACTTTAATGGGGCTGTGGCCAGTGTAAGTAAAAAATGCCCTGGCGCCAATGGAAGTAAAAAATGCTCCATCATTGGTATTAGTGGGAGGAATATTGCGCTATTGTTGGTATCAGGGGAAGAAATACTGCCCCATCACTGGTGTCAGTGGGAGGAATGGTGACCCACCACTGGTGTCAGTGGGAGGAATAGTGTCACATCATTGGTGTTAGTGGGAGGAATAGTGCCCCATTATTGGTATTGGGGGAAGGAATAGTGCCCCATTATTTGTGTCAGTGGGAAGAATAGTGCCCCATTGTTGGGGTCAGTGGTGGGAATAGTTCCCTATTGGTATCAGTGACAGGAATTATGTACTATTTGTCAGTTAGTGTAATAGTGCCCCAAGGGCCAGATAAAGACAAGTAAAGGGTCCACATCTGGCCCCTGGACCGCAGTTTGGAGACGACTGGTGTAGAGCATAGGTATGAGCACATTTGTCTGGGTTCAGTTTGTAGTTTAGCAAATCTTGCTTGAAGTTCTCAAACTTTGCAAGAAAACCATTTGAAGGCTATGGAGGGGGGATCTAATCATTCATTTCTGACCAATTGTAGGGTTAATAAGAATGGTATTGTCATTGGTGGCCCAGACATTTTGGTGTGGGCATGTACCAATGCCAAAATTTGAAAATAAATAGCCTACACAGAACTGACAGTAGTGGTGGAATTACCAGGGTCACAACAGTCGTACTTGCGACGGGGCCCGGCATTCCGCCACTGTCGGGGGGGCCCAGCGGGGTTGCTATTCACACACGGCTCTGAGCGGAGATCGGTGTCTGTCATGGAACAGTAGCACAGAGACACAGGCATTAACATTCTATTTGCCCATCTGTCCTCTCTGGCACGGGATGAGAGAGGACACACAGCTGATCTCACGGCTTCCCCTTCTCCCCCCTCCCCTCTCCTGTGTGCTCCGCGGGAAATGTGAGCTCCTTAGCTTCACACTTGACTGCCTGCGGAGCACACAGGGGAGGGGAGGAGGGGGAAGGGGGGAGCAGTGAGATCAGCTGTGTGTCCTCTCTCATCCCCTGCCAGAGGGGACGGACGGGCAAATAGAACGTTAATGCCTGTGTCTCTGTGCTACTCTTCCATCACAGACACGATCTCCGCTCAGAGCCGTGCTGTCCTGAGAAGGCAAACAGCACTGATGGAAATTAATAGCATTCACTGATGAGCACTGATAGAAGGCACTGATAGAAGGCACTAATGGGCACTGATAGAAGGCATTTATGGGCACCAATAAGCACTGATGTGAGGCACTGATGGGCACTGATAGAAGGCACTGACGGTCACTGATAGAAGGCACTGATGGTCACTGATAGAAGTCACTGATAGGAGGCACTAATGGGCACTGATAGGAGGCACTGATGAGCACTGATAGGCCACATTGATGAGCACTGATAGGCAGCACTGATAAGTGGCATTAATGGGCACTGATAGGAGGTACTGATGGGCACTGAGGAACACTGATAGGCAAAACTCAGGCAGTATTGATGGGCTTTGATGGGCAGTATTGAAGAGTACTGATAGGTGGCACTCATAGACGCTGTTAGGTGGCATTAATGAGCACTGATAGGTGGTGCTGATAGGCAGAATTGATGGGCAATAATAGGCGGCATTAATGAGCACTGATAGGTAACACTTGTAGGTGGAAGTGATGGGCACTGATAGGCGGCATTGATGAGCACTGATAGGCAGCATTGATGGGCACTGATAGATGGCACTGATGATTGGGGCACTGATTATCAGTGTAAACAATTTACTGACATTCTTGACAGTTAATAAGTCCATAATTAACACAGACATAGCGTGGGAGGAAAGGGCTGCGGATAACCGGCAAGTCTGTTTACATGAGATCAGCTGACATCACATGGTAAAGGGCCGCTGTGATTGCGCTGGATGCACGTCCCAGGGGTTATGCGGGAAGCATGGTTTTGGGAGGATGTTCATGGACACCCTCCCAAAATTGGAAGCCCGGGGCTCGAGTGGAAGAGGGGCAGGGGGGCCCATCCTGGTTTCTTACACTGGGGCCCTGAAGGTTCTAGTTAAGCCTCCGACTGACAGCCCTCCCTAACAGCTCCAACACACGACAATATGTTTGCTGTGAGCCCACTCTTTTATAAAGGGGGCTGGGTTGTACATCCTATCCAATGATTGACCTATGTAACATGGGGGATCATTAGCTCTAGTGGTAGATGCATTTTCTCTTGTTCAAGTATTTTATTAATCAGGAAGGAAAAATAGTGGTACAAACAAGCATCGGTCCATACATGGACAAAAAAGTAGGTAAGTAGCACAACAGTAACCAAGACATTTAACACATGAGGAGCAATGCATATGTATAGGCATAAGATACATAAGGAGTATTGAAGGACACAAACTAGCAATCTAGAACATGTGAAGAGTGCCTAAATGGCATTAAGACTCTATATATAACAAGTAAAGTTTACGAAACTTGATATCAAAAGAGCTCTGGCATGAGAGCTTACTGTAGTGCAATGGTAATTTCCAGAATGTTGGCTACCTATAGAGGAAAGCCATAAGAAAGAAAAGTGGCAGGGGGGAAGGGAGAGAGAAGGAGAGCAGGGGGGGACCCCAGATACCTTTAGGCCAAACCTAGTGGAGCATACCAATAAGCCATAGGATGATGTTACCAATCACAGGAGTAAGAGAGATTCATGGAAATTGGGTATGAGGAAATGTGCCACCTATGGGAACCAGAGGGCTTCATATTTGGCTACTCTATTAGAGACGACTGCTTTAACTTTAGCATAGATCATGGCTTGTGTGACCTTATTTTTCATTGCAAGAACACAAAGGGTAGGGGTCTTCCATGATTTGGCAATAATTGGTTTAGCCACCGTTGTGATCTGGAGAAAAAGTTTTTAAATCGGCATTGCGTTACACATTAAATAGGGTAGAGAGCAGGGGCGGCCCATCCATTAGGGGCGCCTGGGCGCCGCCTCCCCCTATCCTCTTCACCCCCCATATGCATAATTAATAGATTCATGCTATGCATGAATCACTGCCACCATGGCCACCCCCTATTCATGTGTTCGGCCACTTTCAGGTCACCAGGCACATGAATTACAGTGGCCAGGGTTTTTTTTTTTGAAGCACTGATTAGAGCCATAGGTTCTAATAGGCTTCAAAATAGGGTGGACTCGGGACGCAGAGCATTGCTTCTGGAGCTCACTCAGGTGTGTTACAACAGCGAATGAAAATTTGCTGTTGCAACACTGATCCTCCTCCCCGACAGTCAGGAAGCAGATATGAAACCTGTTTCCCGATTGGCCAAAACGTCTGGTGATCCTATTTGATGCCTGGCACTGGGAGGAAGAGAGAGGAGACACCGCGGAAGTTGCTCCAGGAGAGGACACTGGAGCAACTTTCCCCCGAGCACAACGTGCTCTCACTGCCCCCATCCAAGGTAAGGACAGCGGGTGGTGGTGGGGTAGTGTGTTAGTGCCGAGAGGGGAAGGTAGTGCTGCTTCACCGGCAGCTCGGGGGGGTGTTGTTTGCCGCCCCCCTCCCAAAAAACACCACCAGCCGCCACTGGTAGAGGACATGTTAAACATGCTGGACCAGAAGGCTTGCGCAGGTAGATCCGTTTTCAGTCAGCACTTCAGTTTTAAGGCATGGCAGCCCATTTTTATTAAAAAGCAAATGGAAGTCTGTAACATACACAGTTTTTTACACAGGGGTTCTTCTCCAGTAAACACAAATAAACAGAAAATGCTAGCCCACCTGGCTCTTAAGCTCTCACTCAGCTTAAGTCGTAGTATCTCTGCTCTTTATGCTGGTCACCCAGACCATAGGTTCTTCAGAGCTTCTCTCTAATGCCCACAGC